>NC_045958.1:78094387-78460192 GCF_010909765.2 Amblyraja radiata
AGGGAGGGGGGGGTGGAGAGGAGGAGAAGAGGAAGGGTGGGTAAGGGTGGAAAGGTGGGGGAGGAGGGGAGGAGAGAGAGAATGAAAGTGAGGGGGAGGGAGCAGGGAGGGTGGAGGGAAGAGGGTAGGGGGTGTGGAGGGGAGGGGAGGGGGTTTAGGGGAGGGAGGGAGGGTGGGGGAGGGGATGGAGGGGAGGAGGGGAGGAGGGGAGAGAGAGACAGGGGGAGAGAGAGACAGGGGGAGAGAGAGAGAGGGGGAGGGAGGGGGGGGGAGAGGGGGGGGAGGAGAGGGGGGGAGAGAGAGAGTGTGCTGATAGGGGGTTGAGGTGAGGGGAGGGGGAGATGTGGGGAGCAGGGAGGGGGAGGGAGGGGGGTAGGGGTGTGTGGAGGGGAGGGGGGTTTAGGGGAGGGACGGTGGGGGAGGGGATGGGCGGGAGGGTGAGAAAAAGAGGGGAGAGAGAGAGGGGGGGGAGGGGGGGAGAGGAGAGAGGGGAGGGGGGGAGGAGAGAGGGGGAGGAGATTTTAACCATATTATATTTTCAAACCACATTAAGGGTACTTACTCACAGGTGTGAAGAAATTTGTTCAGTGTCATTCAGAGCTCAGAGTGCCCTCCATGTTGCAGAGTGATTGAGGCACACCACTTGCAGAGACTGATTGAGGCACACCACTTCCTGGTTTTATAGTCCCCCCCTCCCTCCAGCAGGGGCACCAGAGAGAATGGGGAATTGTGTAAAAACATTAATATCTCTGTCATTATTCATCGACGGGAAAAATCCTCGGCACACATGCGGCGGAGGGGGGCTCTGAGCAAGGTGGCCAAAAATGACGGCCGTAGGTGGCGGCGTTCTCTCGGAAATCGCAGCACAGAAGGCCAAAAGCGGTCAAGAACAGAGATTTAGTAATATAGATTATACAAATATGATATTGAATTAATTGAATCCGCCTTTCTGTTCATAGCTTCATCTAATATATCTGAAGTCAAAGTTTGATGTTCTTGTGTATGTTTTTTCAAGTAGTCACGGATTTGAAGATATTTAAAGTATTGATTACTTTTCAGGTTGTATTTAAGTTGTAGTTGTTGGAATGATAAAAGGTTTCCCATTTCATACATATCTCCAAATGTTTTAATTCCTATTCTTTCCCAATGTGTAAACGTTTTGTCGATAATAGATGGTTTAAACGACGGATTATTAACAATAGGAGAGAGCAGCGATAGATTTCTTAATTTGAAAGTTGATTTTATTTGTTTCCTAGTTCGTATTGTACTATGAATAATTGGATTTTTCTTGTATATTGTATTATTCAGTTTTATCGGTGAAAGAAGGATCGCTCCTTCTTTCACCGATAAATTCAAGTGCAGTTTCTTACCACTTCGAGCAGGATGCAAGGCCACCAAATTCAAGTGCAGTTTCATACCACTTCAAGCAGGGTGCAAGGCCACCAAATTCAAGTGCAGTGTCATACCACTTCAAGCTGGATCCAAGGCCACCAAATTCAAGTGCAGTTTCATACCACTTTCAGCAGGGTGCAAGGCCACCAAATTCAGTGCAGTTTCATACCACTTTCAGCAGGGTGCAAGACCGCAAAATTCAAGTGCAGTTTCATACCACGTCAAGCAGGGTACAAGGCCACCAAATTCAAGTGCAGTTTCATACCATTTCAAGCAGGGTGCAAGGCCACCAAATTCAAATACAGCTTCATATCATTTCATGCAGGGTGAAACGCCACCACATTCAAATGCAGTTTCATACCATCTCATGCAGGGTGCAAGGCCACCACCTTCAAATGCAGTTTCATACCATTTCAAGCAGGGTGAAACCACCATAAAACCACACAAAACACCAAACTCAGTTCAGTAGACATTCAGTGTGTTCAGTTGATTCACAGCTCAGACAGAGTCGTGACCTCTCCCTCCCCCATCATGCAGTGACTGAGCCACACCCACACTTCCGGGTTTTATAACCCCTCCCCTACCACCAGAAAAGGTGTGGCCTTCATGGCGTGATTGACAGGAGAGAGATTCTCAACATTTTTTAAACACTAATAACACTTTTATTTTTCATTGATGGGAAGAATCCTCTGCACCTTCCGAGCGGAGGGGGACTGAGTAAGATGGCCAAAAATCACAGCCGTAAGTGGTAGCGTTTTATCTAAAATCAATATACAGTGCAAACAGGAAGTTACCCAAAGCACCCAAACCACCATTTGCAGGCAGTGCCTTTTTACTTAAAACCAACCATATTTTCATTTTCAAACCACATTAAGGGGACTCACAGTTGAGTAGACATGTGTTCAGTATTATTCAGAGCTCAGAGAGACGTGACCCTCTGGCTTCCTCCATCTTGCAGAGACTGAGTGAGGCACACCGCTTCCGGGTTTTATTGTCCCTCCCCCCTCCCACCAGCAGGGGCAGCAGAGAGAATGGCAAATTTTTAAATAACATTCATATCTCTCTGATTTTTCATCGATGGAAAAATCCTCCGGTCCTGGAAGGCGGAGGGGGGCTCTGAGCGAGGTGGCCAAAAATGACGGCCATAGGTGGCGGTGTTCTCTCGGAAATCACAGCACAGTGAGCCAAAAGCGGTCAAGATCAGACTTTTAGTAATATAGAAGATAGATAGATAGAAGTGCACCATTCTTACAATAGCCTCAGCTTCCAAATGAAAGATAATTGAACTGAAACAGGAACTCAATATTGTGAATGCAGATTATCTGAAATATAAATAGAATATCTTTAGAAAATGTAACTATCCTTAGCAGTTTTATAGGAGCATAAACTATGAAGATTTTAGACATGGATAAGGCATGGTTTGGCTAAAGAACATGCTGAAGTTAGGGCCTTGATGCCAACATTTGGGGGAGCAATTGATGTTGGGAATGAAACCCCCATCTGTATTCCAGATTTGCAGGTGTTGTTGGCAACGTTATTATTTATTTTTGTTCTAATTGGCACTGAACTGATAAGACTTAAGGGTCAACTATATTATGATTGATATGATTGGGTGGTGTCAAAGAGTCAAACAGCAAGGAAAAAGATGTTTTGGTCCAACTTGTCGATGTCAGCCAAGATGCCCCATCTACACTAGTCCCGTCTGTCCATTTGTCCCATATCCCTCTAAATATTTTCTACCCATATACCTGTCCATATGTCTTTTAAATGCTGTTATAGTACATACCTCAACTACCTCATTTGGCAGCTCATTCCATATACCCACCACAATGGGTGAAAATGTCGTGTGCGGACGTGGCGCCGACAGACGAGAGGCCGAAGCAAAGAAGTCGAAGCCAAAGAACGGAATAGAAACGAGGCCGAAACAACAATAAACCGAAAGAGTCCGAAAACGAAACGCCTACTAACCGAAAGGGTGGGTGCCTAAATGCAAACTAACCGAAGGGGCGGGATGCCTAAAACCCAAGGAACCGAAAAGCTGCGTTGCCTAAAAGCAAACTTACCGAATGGCTGCTCTGTCGAAATGCCACCTACCTGAAAGGCGGCGTCGCCTAGAAGCCAAAGGACCGACTGCCGCTCAACAGAAAAGTCCAATAAAGGACTTGACGTTGCCGCGGGGCGGGACTTGTCAGTGATTGGTCCATCACATCACTGTGAAGGCATGAGTATTGTCCCAAACCTACGCTCCAAGCAGCCGCAGAGGGTGGCCGTGGGAGAGTGGGGCTGTCCCGAGCGATGCACGCCTTCGGCCGCTTTCAAATTGGTGCTTGGGTTCAGATTGCAGTCACCTATGGCTTGTGTGGAAAATGAACCACATGCTCCCGTCGAGAACCTGGAAGACAGGGTCCTCTCTCGAGCGAACTCCTCTCAGAGATTTCGGAGAGAGAGAACGGATAGAAAGAGGAAAGAGAGAAGGGAGCTCTCCCAGCCTCCCTCTCCCCAGTACTCTATACCTTCGCATATCGCCATTCTCTCCCCTCTTCTCCTCTCCACTTCTTCTCTATCATCTCCTCTCTCTCCACTCTTCTCTCTCTCTCCTCTCTCTCCCTCCTCTCTCCCCCCTCTCTCTCCCTCCCTTCGACAGAGCGGCTATTCGGTAAGTTGCTTTTAGGCGACGCAGCTTTTCGGTTCCTTGGGATTTAGGCGTCCCGCCCTTTCGGTTAGTAGGCATTTCGTCTTCGGACTTTCAGTTTATTGGCGTTTCAGCCTCGTTTTCCATTCCGTTCTTGGCTTCGACTTCTATGCTTCAGCTTCTTGTCTGTCGGCGCCACGTCCGGGTACCGAAAATGTTGTCCCTTGGGTTCCTATTAAATCTTTCTCATTTTAAATCAATGTCCTCTTGATTCCCCTACTCTGGGTAAAAGACTGTGCATGAACCCTATCTATTCTTTCATGATTTTATACACCTCTATAAGATTACCCCTCAGCCTCCTGCACTTCAAAGAATAAGTCCTAGCCTACCCAACCTCTCTCCCTATTGTTTAGGCCCTCAAGTCCTGGCAACATCCTCGTAAATCTTCTCTGTACTCTTTCCAGCTTAACAACATTCTTCCTATAGGAAGGTAACTTTCCAGCTTAACATCCTTCCTACAGCAAGGTAACCAAAACTGAACACAATATTCCAAATCTGACCTTACCAATGTCTTGTATAACTGTAACATAACATCCCAGCTTCTGTTCTCAATACACCGACTGATGAAGGCTAATATACTGAAAGTCTTCCTGACAACCCCATATACCTGTAACATCACTAAGAATAACATATTTTATTTGAAGGGCATTAATGCACCCAATAAGTCTTTATGGCAGCCTTTTAAAAATCATTGACTTACTTATTTATAAAATTAAGTCCTCCCCCCCCCCCCCCCCCCCCCCCCCCCCCCATTACTTTTGATAGAAATACCTTTTGGGCTGCAGAAACCATTTGGAAGATGGCTTTGAAGACAGTCAATAAAAATAAATCCTTACATTTATGCAGCATCTTTCACAAGGAACATTACAGCCAGAGCTGTACCTTTCAAGCATTGTCACTGATGCAATGTAACAAAAATTGATATCAATCTCTACACAGTAAACTCCCAACTCTACCAATTAGAAAATAAACCAATAACCTGTTCTTGGCGACATTGACTATGGAATGAATATAAGCGAGTTCGGTAATACAACTGCGCATGCCCAGGTCATGGGTCATTTGGGATAAACATTCTCGCCGGCTGAGCTACTGTGTGTGTACGGACCTGCGTATTCATTTCAATTAGATTTATAAATAAATGTATCCGTCAAATATGTCAGCAATAGGCTGCAGCGCACTGCAGGCTGCACAAATCCACTATTGTATCTATTTAAATAATTGACAATACAGCACCAGCCTTGAAAATGCAAGAATGCCTGGAACAAACCTGTCAATTATCAAATGCCGGGCATTAGCCTGAGTCACAGCCATTCAAATTTGATATTGATTTACACAAATTACAAGTTGTGTGGTCAACCAATTTGAGACAGTCCTTACATTCCTATCTAAACAACCTTCCTGGAATGAAGGAAACAAAGAGAATGTGCTGTGTGTGGGGGGTAGGTTGGAAAGTTCAGATTGGATTCGAACAGACTGGTTAAACTTTCAAGGTGGGTTGGCTTAAATAAAGATGCTCTCGCTTTAACCTCTGGGGTTGGTTCCAGTCTGACAGGGCACACAGTTGGGAGCTGGGTCCAGGTGATCGGGTGGTGATAATTATGAGAATTTGCAGCCATTTGAACTGTAGCCAAACTAGAGGCTTCACTCAGGAGTTGGTCGTAGCTCCCCAACTGACGGGACGTGTTCCCGCTCGCTTTGAAGGAGGCATCGCCCGCACCAGTGAGTGGACAAACGCGGACCTAACCCATAATATGAGTGGGAGTATTTTCTCAGTCAGACTTTGTCGACTGTTGGGGTGGGGGATCTGGAAGAGAGAGAGTTGGCAATGTTGCACAGATGGAATAGTTTAATAACAACCCATTAAAATCCGTCCTTCAGCTACTCGGCAACCTGGGCTGATCTGATCTGACAGCCCTCTCGCTAGCTTGCTGCGTGCCTGATCCTAATGCAGAACCTCCACAAAACCTTTGGGCTTTGAGTAACACCTGCACAAAGAGCCTCTGTTAACAAGGCCTGGTAAACTGTGCTGGTCAATGTGCACTGGTCGAGATGGCTGGGGGGAAACGCACCGCAACCACCGCAAACTTGGAACACTCTACTCAATCTATCCAATACTAAAGGGCAGGCATTTCACAGTTAAATGTCTTATATCGGATTGGCGGCTCCTTCACAGGGCCAACCCTGTACTCAGTTTTCCTCGTAGATTAATCTTTGCCTTAACAGTACATTCACACCGCCCACATCATACTGATACAGTTGCTGCCTGCCACAGATTAAATATATTTTTACACATTAATTATGAATAAAGATACGAAAATGTTTCAAACAAGTTATATTTTCTTATTCCAGTAGCAAACACATTGATTAAATGAAAATAATAATTTTTTCAACTTTTTGCATATCTCATAATTGCAGATTAATGAACTGAACTAGAACTGGGACTGTGTAAGTAGTGTGCGAACAGCAGAACAAGAAAGGAAGCTATTGAGTTGACAGAATTCTAGATTAATTCCTTGGTAGAATAGTTAACAATTTATACAGTTTATACAGCGCTGCGTTCTTTTTTTTAATCCCGAATAAACTTTTGACAAATCCCATGATTCCTTGCATTTATCGAGATACCAAACTCGCTTATTGAACAAGATCAAAGATACTAGAGGAGCGCTCCTCTAGTATCTTTGAACAAGATTACCAGGGTATTTTTACATACATCTGGACTTTGGAAATGACAATGTAGCATTCCCCAAACTAAATAATTCTGTTCAAATCATTAGACTTTGGCTTGAACCATCTTTCCGACTCAAAGAGAGCTTATAGGGAGGTTGCACGAAAGGTCACTGGGTCATAGGGCTCGACGCACGGAGCCGCTAAATCCAACTGGAAGACATCCGTCATATGTTATTAATGCTAGAAGCGCGTACTTTCCTACCTGTTAAAAACCGCCAAAATGTTGAATTTCTGCGCTGAAAAAAATTGTGGGAGTCGGGGTAAGTGTGAGAGACATGTACCCAACTTTAGAATTCCAAACGTGAAGCGAAATGAAGGTACAGAGAAGCGAGAACTGAAGGGACTACAGCAGCTAAAGTGCTTGGTAAACATTGAAAATATTGGGAATTATCGCGTTTGCTCACTGCATTTCATCAAGTAAGGCATTATTTGTGTTTTTTCTTGATTCCTTTGATATCTAAAAATTCTCAGAAGTGATAAATCTGGCTGTAAATTTTTCTTCAGATGCGTTTTCATTTTGTATGTAAAAACCCACGAGAACCATGGGCGATTTAAAAAAATTACAGCCAGATTTATCACTTCTGAAACTTTTTAAGATGCCAAAGGAATCAAGAAAAAACACAAATAATGCCTTACTGTTGATGAAATGCAGTGAGCAAACGGCCAATGTTCGCCAAGCACTCTGGCTGTTGTTGTCCCCTTCAGCTCTCGTTTTTATCTACCGTAATTTCTCCTCATTTTTGGAATTCTGAAGTATGCTAAATGTCTCACGCGCTTATCCCGATTAACATAATTATTTACAGCGCAAAAATTGACAATTTCAGCGGGTTTTAACGGGCCCGCTATGCTGGAAACAATGGTAAGTGCCTACCTACAGTACATCGCGTGTAATCCATTTGGAGTAGCGTAGCAACAGTACGGGTCATGGATCGTGACCCGACTGCCGTGATTATTTGTGTTTTTTCTTGATTCCTTTGGCATCTAAAAAGTTTCAGAAGTGATAAATCTGGCTGTAATTTTTTTTAATCGCCCATGGTTCCCAAGTGGGTTTTACAGCCAGATTTATCACTTCTAAACCTCCCTATAGGGTAATTTCACGAAAGGTCACTGGAACGTTGATCCGCACCCACGTGACCGCAAAATTTAACTGGGGGACAAGCGTCACTTCCGGTACATGTTAGTGAATGGGAAAACACGCACTTTCACACCCGTTAAAAACATCGAAAACGGCCAGTTTTTGAGCTGCAATTTACTGTACCAGTCGGGGTGACAGTGAGGCACAGTTACCTAAATTTACAATTAAAAAAAAAGATAGAAACTAAGGTAAATTCAAGAGGGAGCTGAAGGTGCAAAAACAGCGGAAGTTGTTAGCGGACATTTGTCGTGGAGATTTAACATAGATCCAAAATATCGGGAATTATCGCGTTTGCTCGCTGCAAGTAAGGCATTATTGGCTTTGTTATCTTTATTCATTTGTTAGATGAAAAGTATTAAAAGTTAGAAATCCTTCAGTAAAATTGCAAAATCGCCCATTGTTCTCAGGTGGGTTTCAACATGCAAAATGAAAACGCTTCTGAAGCTCCATTTACCATTTAAATAATCGTAAACTCTCAATGCGTTTGGAAATAAATTTTACTCAGATGCAAGCTAAGGAATGGGATAATTGTCAGCTGTTAGTTGGACAAAATCAGGAGATTTTATTATTTGCCAAAATATATTTCTCAATGTTTCTTGTTTAAAGCCTGCACAATCACCCAAACTACTTATTTATTTATCATCTAATAACAGACAAGCCTGCAGCATGGAATGATGTCAACAATCCTGATTGGGCACCCACTGTGAGCAGGATAGACAATGTGCACAAGAACGCCATGCACGTGCAACAAGAAGAGAGTATTAAAGCAGATTTGGTCGCAGCTCAAGCATCTATAGCTCTGCAAGTTGATGCTGAACTTTGAACGGTTATTTAAATGGTAAATGGAGCTTCAGAAGCGTTTTCATTTTGCATGTTAAAACCCACCTGAGAACCATGGGCGATTTTGCAATTTTACTGACGGATTTTTCACTTTAAAAACTTTTCATCTAACAAATGAATAAAGATAACAAAGCCAATAATGCCACTTTTGATGAAATGCAGCGAGCAAACGCGATAATTCCCGATATTTTGGATCTTTAAATCTCCACGACAAATGTCCGCTAACAACTTCCGCTGTTTTTGCACCTTCAGCTCCCTCTTGAATTTACCTTAGTTTCTATCTTTTTTTTTTACTGTAAATTTAGGTAGCTGTTCCTCACGGTCACCCCGACTGGTACAGTAAATTTCAGCTCAAAAACTGGCCGTTTTCGATGTTTTTAACGGGTGTGAAAGTGCGTGTTTTCCCATTCACTAACATGTACCGGAAGTGACGCTTGTCCCCCAGTTAAATTTTGCGGTCACGTGGGTGCGGATCTACGCTCCAGTGACCTTTCGTGAAATCACCATATACCTTCATTTCGCTTCACTTTTGGAATTCGAAAGTTGGGTACATGTCTCTCACACTTACCCCGACTCCCACAATTTCTTTCAGCGCAAAAATTCAACATTTTGGCGGTTTTTAACAGGTAGGAAAGTACGCGTTTCTTGTATTAATAACATATAAGTGACGGATGCCCTCCAGATGGATTGAGCGGCTCCGTGCGTCAAGCCCTATGACCCAGTGACCTTACGTGCAACCCCCCTATGGGGAGAAGGCAGCAGAATGGGGGGGGGGGGGGTTAGGAGGGAGAGATAGATCAGCCATGATTGAATGGCGGAGTAGACTTGATGGGCCGAATGGCCTGATTCTGCTCCTGTCACTTGTGACATTCTGATCAAAGATACAAGAGCAAGATCTTTGCTCATGCTTACAGCGTGCAGAAGACATCCCCCGCCGCCGCCACGCGCATGCGCTGGGAAGGGAAGCCCGTGTCCGAGGCCCCGACGCCGTGAGCGCGCATGTCGATGCGTACAGCGCTCCGCGTGCGCGCGCGCGCTACGCTCGACGCCGTCGCCATTGTCTCCATCACCGCCTGCGTAGGTGCGTGCGTGCGCGCTCCCGCGGCGCGTGGTGTGGGCTCGACCTCCAGTCGGCGCCGCTGCTGCAAGATGGCTGCCCAGGATGAGCTGAGTAAGTTTGGAGAGAGAGGGGGAGTTAAATGGCTGATAAAAGGGGCTCGAAGAAGCATGATTACTCGACACGGATATAAATACCCGTTCCAATTTTACGCACAGCGGGAAGGGAGGCAATAAAATCCCCTGATGTAGGCTTATACCTTTAGGTATATATTTTTAAACTCTCAACGTCGGACTCTTAATCATCCTGAGCAGGTTTAAATTGCACGTGAATTATTCTGTGCTTTAAAAAGTTGGGTTAGAAGAGTGGCCGTGCCCCCGTGGAGAAGGTGAAGGCCCTATGGCAGGATCTCAGACCTCGGTCACAATCACAACCACATCTTTCGGCTGCAAAGCAGTTGGAGTCCAGCACTGCCACTGCCACTGCCACCGCCACCGCCACCGCCACCGCCCCGCGGGTGCTGACAACCTATTTTCTGATCATTCAGAGGCAGGTTGGAAACTGTCGACCGCTGTCGGGCCACAGATGTGTTGCAATTGATTCCTACTGGCGGGGAAGGTTTAATGTGAATCCACTCAATTTACAGTAAACCGAAAGTGAAATTTAATATAGAACCAAGTATGTAAATTTTAAGCCTGTTACATTCCCGTGACAAAGCTGTGTATTCCCACAATATTCTCCTTAATATACATTTTACTCTTGTATTAAACTGGTGAGATTCTTCGTATTGAAAGGCTGTCAGTTAAGACTGGTATGGTGCAAAGTCATTGCACCATAAAATGACAAGAGGCATGTAGACGGACGCTTAAATGGGCAAAGCATGGAAGTTATATAGTCTTAACGCGCAGAGGTGGACAGAAAGATCACCGTGAGCTTGGTAGGCCAGAGTCAGTATCTGTGCTATACAACTGTAACTCTATATCCCTAAATCTCCAGATCAGAACTCAGGGACTCCCCTAATACTATATTGTACTGTAAAAACCTCGATAATTCCTAGTCCAGAGGATGTCAACTAAACTTGAGGCAACTTTTTCACTGTCAGTGCGCCAGTCCAGGGAGAAATTATTTTTCAGGTTTAAATTTTGAAATCCTCTATGAAATGCTTTGTCCATTTTCTCCTTTAGAATGTAAATATATCTCTTTGATTAAGCAATTGATCAGCTGGCCTAATAATCTGTAATGTGTAATGTGACTGATAAAATTACTTCTGTGAAGAGACTTGGAATTACTTGCTACATTAAATATACTTTGTAAATATTAGTAGACAAAAATGCTGGAGAAACTCAGTGGGTGAGGCAGCATCTATGGAGCGAAGGAATAGGCGACGTTTCGGGTTGAGCCCCTTCAGACTGATGTGGGGGGAGGGGGGGTGGGAAAAAGAAAGGAAGAGGCGTAGACAGTAGGCTGTGTGAGAGCTGGGAAGGAGGGAGAAAGCAAGGACTACCTGAAATTGGAGGTCAATGTTCATACTGCTGGGGTGTAAACTACCCAAGCGAAATATGAGGTGCTGCTCCTCCAAATTGCAGTGGAACTCACTCTGGCCATGGAGGAGGCCCAGGACAGAAAGGTTAGATTCGGAATGGGAGGGGATGTTGAAGTGCTGAGCCACCAGGAAATCAGGTCGGTTATTGCGAACTGAGCGGAGGTGTTGGGCGAAGCGATTGCCAAGCAGTTGACACCTGGAACAGCGGATGCAATAGATGAGGTTGGAGGAAGTGCAGGTGAACCTGCTTGAGTCCTTGGATGGAGTTGAGGGGGGAGGTAAAGCGACAAGTGTAGCATTTCCTGCAGTTGCAAGGGAAAGTACCAGGGGAGGGGGTGGTTTGGGTGGGAAGGGACAAATTGACCAGGGAGTTATTGAGGGAACGGTCTCTGCGGAAAGCCGTAAGGGGAGGAGATGGGAAGATGTGGCCAGTGGTGGGATCCCGTTGGAGGTGGCGAAAATGTTGGAGGATTATCTGTTGTATGCCTTCTTGCGTATAGCGTGCACAGCCTAAAGTTGTAGGACAACTTGTTCTATTTGATCTTATTTGATTGTGCACGCTGGGTTGATTGCATTCGTCGAAACTGGGCGGACCACGTGAAGGTTGCAATCTTCCACATCTGTTGTATGTGACGGCTGGTAGGGTGGAAGGTGAGGACAAGGGGTACTCTGTCCTTATTTCGAGTGGGGGGGTGGGGAGTGAGAACGGAGCTACGGGATATAGAGGAGACCCTGGTGAGAGCATCATCTATAGTCAAAGAGGGGTACCCCCGTTCCCTAAAGAATGAGGACATCTCCAATGCCCTGGTTTGGAACACCTCATCCTGGGTGTAGACGGAGGAATTAGGAGTAGGGGATAGAGTCCATACAGGAAGCAGGGTGGGAAGAAGCCATGGGAGTCAGTGGGTTTGTAGTAAATGTTGTTCAGTAGTCGGTTACCTGCAATGGAGATGGTGAGGTCTAGAAACAGTAGGGAGGTGTCGGAAATGGTCCAGGTGAATTTGAAAATGTATTAAAATTAAAATATTAATAGAATTAAAAATATTAGTTGTCACTTCTGAGCATAGCTGCAATAGTGGGGACCAATTGAGTCTGAACTTAACTACATTACCTCCAATCAGTTAAAAAATATGTATTCAGACATGGTAACAAAGTTTGCCAGCACCTGTGATGATATACCTGAATGTTATTGGCAGTAAAAGTGAGAAAGTAATGACAGGTTAACAGTAATTGGGGTCTCTCTGGTTTTCGAAATGGATGGATATACACCATATTCAAATTAGTTTGTCATCTACACCAATGTGCCATAAAATTCCTTGTTCACATGGAACTCCTAGAGTAAACTGTACAAGAGGTTCTGCTATAACACATGTTTCCATACCACTAATTGGATTTAATGTGATTTATAAAGTAGGGAATACTATTTGTAATACATGGGCCAAATTAGTTATAATATGATTTCAATCGGGTACAAGAACATGAATTAAAAGTTACTTTGGAAATAGACAAGCTGAAAATCTGTCTCGCTAAAACAGTCTAGGAAAGGGAAAATGCTTCCAGAGAAGCTTTCCACAGTAATCTGCCACCTCTGTCTCAGAACACCGTCTGTCAGTTTCACTACATTTAGCCATTGAAGTTTACAAACAATCATTTCAATTGACACATGTGCAACAATAGTGTCAAGTCAAGTCACATTTATTTATATAGCACATTTAAAAAACAACTCGTTGGCCAAAGTGCTTTACATTTGTTATAACAATAGCACAACAAAACAAGCTACATACATCTATACATGTAGCCCTCACTCAGAGGACGTCAGGAAAGGCTTGGGAGTATAGATAAGTCTTTAGTCTTGACTTAAAAGAGTCGATGGAGGGGGCAGTTCGGATGGGAAAGGGGATGCTGTTCCACAGTGTAACCAATACAACATATGGCCTTTAGCATTTCTAGCTAGCAGTAACAAAAATAAGCTTAAAACTATAAAAAGACCTTTAATTTTGAAAATCCTGTGGATGGGAACTTTGTAATTCCGAATCTGAAATTCTCTTGTTCCTAACCCCCTTTTCCTATCCATAGATGCTACCTCACCCGCTGAGTTTCTCCAGCATTTTTGTCTCCCTTTCTTATTAACAATTGTTTTCCAAATGCAATTTTGTATAACACGAGGTTTCTTAAGGGCAGAACTATTGTGTTATAGCAGAACTACATGAAAATGATAGAAACAATAAATACATGAACAATGCAAAGCAGAATAGTGCAAAGGTTGTCATGCAATATTTTTTTTTTAAATTTCAAAATATACTTTATTCAATTGGTAAATATATACAATTTCTGAACCATTCAAAACAAAATTCATCCGACATTTTCGGAGACTATACAAACTTTTTCCAGTACAATTTTTTTCATTTGTCAAATTTCACCAAACAGTCCCCCACCAGTGCCACTCTGTGGCCCCTGTTCAAGTAATAAATATATACAATGTGTACACAGTGCGAAAATTTCCATCTGACATTTCAAGTTCCACAAAAAATGTCCCCCACCCGTGCCACTCATGTGGCCCTCTGGTGTGGGATACCTTCCCTTAATTTAATTTGAGGGGCGTCTCCACCATACTGTGCCCCCCATGTCCAGCAGCGGAAGGACCCTAGACTGTGGCCCTCCCCCACCGAGCCTTGGCGTTGGCTGCACCAAGCTTCAGCGAGTCCCTTAGCACGTACTCCTGCAGTCTGCAGTGGGCCAGTCGGCAACATTCCCTGACGGACATCTCGCTCTGCTGGGTGGTGAGCAACGCTCGGGCAGACCAAAGAGCGTCTTTCACCGAGTTGATGACCCTCCAGCAGCACTCGATGTCAGTCTCTGAATGTGTCCCTGGGAACAGTCCGTAAATCACAGAGTCCTCTGTGACGGAGCTGTTCGGGATAAATCGTTCCAGGGACCCTTTCATACCTCTCCAGACTCGTTTTGCATATCCACACTCTGCAAAGAGGTGGGCAACCGTCTCCTCTCCATAGCAACCGTCCCGGGGGCAGCGTGCGCTGGTAGTGAGGTTCCGACGGTGCAGGAAGGATCTAACCGAGAGGGCTCCCCTCACCGCCAGCCAAGCCAGGTCTTGGTGCTTGTTGGTCAGTTCTGGCGATGAGGCATTTTGCCAGACAAGCTGGGCAGTCTGCTCTGGGAACCACGCCACCGGATCCATCGAGTCCTTTTACCCGGACCAAACCTGTGCTGTACCTGGCAGGAAAATCTCAGACAGCCTAGCGCTGCTGAGAGATACCATCGCCTACGTGCAGGACAGACGGGTGGATGCCTGCCTAGTCAGCTTGGACCAGGAGAAGGCCTTCGACAGGATATCGCACACGTACATGAGGGACGTGCTCTCCAAAATGGGTTTTGGGGAGGGAATCCGAAATTGGATCAAACTGCTCTACACCGACATCCGTAGTGCAGTCCAAATCAATGGGTGGGAATCAGACAGTTTCCCTGTAAGGTCTGGAGTCAGGCAGGGTTGCCCTCTCTCTCCTGTCTTGTTTGTCTGCTGTATTGAACCTTTTGCCGAGTCCATCAGGAAGGATGCGAGCATAAGAGGAGTGACATTGCCAGGCAGTGGGGGCATTCAGGTCAAGACCTCCCTGTACATGGACGATGTCGCCGTCTTCTGCTCGGATCCAAGGTCGGTCCGCAGATTGATCAGCATCTGTGACCAGTTTGAGTCGGCCACGGGAGCCAGGGTGAACCGCAGGAAGAGCGAGGCCATGCTCTTTGGCAACTGGCCCGACCGATCTTCCATCCCCTTCACCATCAAGCCTGACTTCTTGAAGGTGCTGGGGATCTGGTTCGGGGGGGCTGAGTCGAGTAACAAGAATTGGCTGGAGCGGATAGCCAAGGTGGGGAGGAAGCTGGAGCTGTGGAGGCAACGCTCCCTCTCCATAACCGGGAAAAATTTGGTCATCAGGTGTGAGGTGCTCTCGGGTCTGCTGTACTTGGCACAAGTGTGGCCTGTCCCTCCCTCCTACGCCACGGGGATCACCCGGGCCGTCTTCCAGTTCATCTGGGGGTCGAGGATGGACCGGGTACGACGGGTCACCATGTACAAGTCGGCAGACAACGGGGGTAAAAGCGTGCCCAACGTCGCCCTCATCCTGATGGCCACCTTTGTGTGTGGCTGCATCAGGCGGAGTGTAGAGCCAAGGCACGTGGGCACTAAGTGCCACTACCTGCTGAGGTTCTACCTGTCCCCGGTGTTGCGAAGGATGGGCCTGGCGCAGATGCCACGCAATGTACCAGTCAGCTGGACATTGCCGCCCCATCTGACGTCTGTTGACAGGTTCTTCCGGACCAACACCTTTGACCACAGGTTGTCATGCAATATGCAATGTCAAAAATAAATACTGAAGTGCAATAACAGAATTACAAAATGAGATAGAATTAAGAGTAAGAGTATGTGGTAGCACCTCTGAGAAAGGGGTGTGGAATAGGTTATTAGTTCAGTTTGATAATAGGGGAAAAGATGAATTTATGATGATTATGAAGGAATGATTTTATGAGAGCTTAAAAAACATGAAAGTTTTCTTTATTCAGATACTACACAAAGTTAAAAATTATGAATTTAATAGCAGTAATTATAAGGTGTTAGAGGTCCTCACCACCAGGCAGAACAGTTGAAGCAGACAGCTTTGGCACAATTACAATTTGATTTAATGAATACAAGAGTAATGAATTTGAGGTATAGACAAAGTGGTAAATAAAGAGAGGGAAAACATGCATGGAATACATGCCCCTTCAATATGTTGGCCCAATATGCCTACTTCTTTGCCATCATTTTCAGAAGAGTTTCTCATGGTTGATGATGGCTTGTTTGTACTCCAGATCTTTGGAATGGAAGACGTTGGTGTGTAAATAATTTTAATGTAGGTTGGTTGTTGCACACCTACAGAAATTTTGACAAAGCAAAGTCAAGACAAGAAGTCAAGAGTTTAATTGTCATATGCACTGGGAACTGAACAATGCCATTCTTGCTGCAGCTTTACATACATGTTAATGCAACATAACTGCAAATAAGTATAATACAATAAATTTTCAGTAATACTAGGCAACTAGGCCATTATTGTGTAAATCGAAATTCGTAGTACAACCTTTAAACAATGTCCATAGTAGACTGTAGTTCAGGTATGGTTGTGGATATGATTGTGCAATGTGGTCCAAGATTTTGATGGTTGATGGGAAGAATCTGTTCTTGAACCTGGAGGTCACAGCTCTCGGGCATGTATACTGTCATCTCAATGGTAGCAGTGATTTGATAGTGTGACCAGGGTGACGTAGACCTTTGATGATATTAGCTTCCATTTTGAGGCACCGCTTCCTGCAAAGCCCCTTTCATGATGGGGAAGGTCAATGCCTGGCTAATGTCCACCACTTTCTGCAACTTCCTTTATTCTTGGGCATTCAAGTTTATAACCAGGCTGTGGTGAAACAATATAACCCCTACTGTACACCTGTAGAAGTTTGATAGAATGCTCGGTGATTTGTTGAATCTCCTGAGTCTTCTCAGGAAGTAGAGGCGTTGATGAGCTTTCTTTGTGATTGTATCAATGTGTTGGGCTAAGGACGGTTATTTAAGTTCCCAGCAACACAAAACATGATTCTCGCCACAGCCATCCTGCCACTGAAGACAGGTTCATTGAACCTGGCTTTCCCTTCCAGAAGTCAATATTCAATACAATACACCACCAGTTCCACTTCACAGGAGATTCATCTGTCTTCAACTCTTTGGTCTTGCTAATTTTAAGATCAAGATTGTTTTCTGGCATTATTCAAATTATCAATCTCCCTCCCGTAGAGGCATAGAGTCCTACAACGTGGAAACAGGCCTTTCAGCCCAACTTGCCCACACCAGCCAACATGTCCCATCTACATTAGCCCCACCTGCTTGCGTTTGGCCCATATCCCTCTAAACCTGTTCTATCCATGTACCTGCGTATATATTTCTTAAATGTTGCAATAGTACCTACCTCAACTACTTCTGGCAGCTCATTCCATACACCCACCACCCTTTGTGTGAAAAAGTTACTCATCAGGTTCCTATTAAATCTTTCCCTCCTCGCCTTAAACTATGTCTGGTTCTTGATTCCCCTATTCTGGGCAAGAGAATCTGTGCGTCTACCCGATCTATTTCTCTCATGATTTTGTACACCTCTGTAAGATCACTCCTCATCCTCCTGTGCTCCAAAGAATAGAGTCCTAACCTGCTCAATCTCTCCCTGCACAGGTCTGAGTCCCAGCAACATTCTTGTAAACTTCTCTGCATCCTTTCCAGCTTGATAACATCTTTCTGATAACATGGTGCTCAAAACTGAACACAATACTCTAAATGCAGCCTCACCAACGTCTTATACAACTTCAACATGACATCCCAACTTCTATACTCAATGTTCTAACCAATGTACCCTATACCTGTGATGCCTTTTTCAACGAACAATGTACCTGTACTCCTAGATCTCTCTACTCTACAACACTCCCCAGAGCCCTACTATTCACTGTGTAGGTGTTGCACATGTTAGTGCACCCAAAATGCAACACCTCATACTTCTCTGTATTAAATTCCATCAACTATTCCTTAGCCCACCTGCTCAACCGATCAAGATTCTGCTGTAATTTTTGACAACCATCTTCATTGTCTACAATACCATTAGAATCCGGAAGTGGCGGCGCTGCCCAAGCAGCTGCGGCTCACCTGCAATCTGTCTGTCTTTTATTTATTTTTTGTTTTCTTTTGTCCTGTTTAGTTTATTTCGTTTATTTTAGTTGTGCATGTGTGGGTGGTGTGGGAGAAACTCTTTTTAGTCTCTTCCTTCAGGGGGATGCGACCTTTTCTTGTCGTATCCCCCGTCTCCGTCTGCGCTGAGGCCTAATCCCGGAGCTGGCGGCCTCCAACTAGGACCGACCTCGAGGCTCCAAGATAAATCGGAGCCAGGACTTTCCAACGCCGGGCTGGCCGACTTCAGGGCTGTGGTGGTGTTGCGGCGGCGGCGACCCAACCGGAGGCTCGGCCGCGGACCCAGTGGACGACAACGACGGGAGCTCGCAGGTCCCAGGATGGTGACCGGTTTTCTGGAGCTCCCGCAACGACAGCTTCGTCCGCTGGACTGGAGGGTGGCAGCTTCGGCAGCTTCTACCGTCCCAGGCCGCGGAGTTTGAACCAGCCCGTTTGCAGAGCTCGGATGCGGCCGCTGGACTTACCATCATCTGGCAGGGTCCCTACATCGAAAGCTGGATCGCCTCAACGTAAAGGGAGACAAGCAAAGAAACAAGGACTTTAAGACTTTTGCCTTCCATCACAGTGAGGAGGTGCCTGGTAGACTCACTGTGGTGGATGTTAAACTGTGTTAAGTGTGTGTTTTGTTATTTTATTCTATGTTATGACTGCAAGGTATACAATTTTGTTCAGACTGAAATGTCTGAATGACAATAAAGGATACTTTACCACCCATTTTTGTATCATCTGCAAACTTGTTAATCTTGCCATGTACGTTTTCACCAAACCCTGAGTCACAGGCCTCCAGTCCAAAAAGCAACCTTCCACCATCACCCTCTGCATCCTTCTATCTGATTTTCTATACTTTAACTCATTACCTGTTATTCATCCAACGACTGTGCTATCATCTTGGTGCAATGTCAAGCAGGTCCAAGGCAATTGACAACAATACCACCTAAACTTAGTGCACACATGTGGCCACGCAGTTCAGCATACACATGATTTTGCCAACACACTTCCTTGCTCCTCCCATTAATCTCACTTCCCTGCTCTCCTTCCTCTTCAATCCATCCTTCAGTTTCTTTAGATCTTGCCAATTCCTCCCCTTCTTTCTCAGACTTTTATTCCCTTCTCTACTAGCTTCTCCTTGTGATCCTCCCAGTACTCACCATTCTCCAGCTGCCAGTAGTTCACTTTCTCCTCGGGGGCGGAAATCCCGGGGGGGCAGGGGGGATAATGTGTGTCTCCATGTACCTGATAATGTGATTATTATGTAAAAACTAAATTATTATTCCACCTGCAAAGAACCAAATGAACGACAGTGGGAGAGATAAATTACAGTGGGGTTAGTTGTAGAATAAACTCCAGAATGGTACCAAAGAATTGTACAGAATTTAAACCTTTTCACATCTAATGTTTGGTGATATTATTTTTAACAGAAGCTATCTAGCTTAGTTCTACTGTTGCATTTACTCAACATAATGTTCCCTTTCATGCTACTCCTTTCAATCAATTTCTTATTTTTGGCCATTTATTAAACTGTGGTTGGCAGCAAAGAGTTGCAAATTCAAGCCACATTTTGTCGAGAATTTTATTAAATTGATTAATTATTGCAATTAACCTTTTCATATTATTTATTTGCTTTTGCTAGCGGGATAACCCAATGTAAAGGGAATCACTAATTTTGCAATTCTCCAAAATTTTGAATTTTACACTTTGTCATCCATAAAACTTTCAATTCTAGTTTAAAATACAATTTTTATTTTATTTTTGTCTGAATATAACCTTTCAATCTAGTAATATTTTATTTAATCCAAACTACACCAGCTGTTTTTGCCTTTTCTATTGGGGATCTTGAAAAACTTAAGTAATGCTCCAATTGTAGGTTATCAAAATTTTGTGCAGATGTAAAATAATTTTACATTCTGTGTAAAGTATATTATTAATTTGTGTTTCCACGTTTTGATTATCTGTTTTTTATACTGAAGCTTCAATGCCTTTTGGACTTTTAAATAAAATCTTGCTGATTAATATTTTCTATCCCTGTTCTTACGTCCAAATATATTTGTTCAGTTTAGAGATAAAGCATGGAAACAGGCCCTTCAGCTCATGCTACCCCCCTACCCCCCTACTCAACAGCCTACCCCCCACATTGGATCCCTATCAGTTTGCCTACCGCAAGAACAGGAGTACGGAGATGCCATCTCAACGGCACTTCACTCCGCCCTCTCCCACCTCGACAACAGAGGCACTTACGTTAGAATGCTGTTCATCGATTACAGCTCAGCATTCAACACCATTATACCCTCTAAACTGATCACCAAACTCGGTGACCTGGGCATCGACCCCTCCCTCTGCAACTGGATACTGGACTTTCTAACCAACAGACCCCAGTCTGTTAGGTTAGACAAGCACACCTCTTCAACCCTCACCCTGAGGGCTGTGTGCTGAGCCCCCTCCTCTACTCCCTCTTCACCTACGACTGCACACCTGTACATGGTACTAACACTATCATCAAGTATGCAGATGATACAACGGTGATTGGCCTCATCAGCAACAACGATGAGTCTGCCTATAGGGAGGAGGTCCAGCTCCTAGCAGCATGGTGCGCTGACAACAACCTGGCCCTTAACTCCAAGAAGACCAAGGAGCTCATTGTAGACTTCAGGAAGTCTAGGGGCGGCACGCACACCCCCATCCACATATTATTACTCATATTCTATGTCGCTCTTCTAGGGAGATGCTAACTGCATTTCATTGTCTCTGTACTGTACACTGCACAATGACAATTAAAGTTGAATCGGAATCTGAATCTGAATGCCGATCACTTGCCGACAGTGAGTTCTGTGCGAAAAGCTGAATTTTATTTTGTATTCTTCAGATCAACTTGAGCGGGTTTTTATGCGCCTTGGCCTTGCTGAAACAGATGAGCAACTACAAAGCATTATCTCAAAGTTTCTTCCTCCGGTACTGCTGAAGCTGTCTAGTGTTCAGGAGGGAGTGCGTAAAAAAGTAAGTTTACTGGGCACTTTTGCCAAAGTTAAGTCTTCCATGCGTTAAAATATGCAGCAGTCTATGCAGAGAATTGGTTTGACATCACAGTTATTGCTGCAGAATAGAAATGGGGAAGGTTGCAGTGACTTGATAAAGAGATCATGCCGTGGCAAAGCTTGCAAAACGACAATTTGATTGTACTATCCTGAACTCACTCTTTTGTCCCTTTTTTCACATTCACAAATTATAGGAGTAGAATTAGGCCGTTCGGCCCATCGAGTCTATTCCGCCATTCAATCATGGCTGACCTCTGCCTCCTAATCCCATTTTCCTGCCTTTTCCCCATAACCCTTAACACCCGCTCTAATCAAGAATTTATCGATTTCTGCCTTAAAAATATCCACTGACATGACCTCCATTGCCCTCTGTGGCAATGAGTTCCACAGATTAACTACCCTCTGACAAAATAAATTCCTCCTCGCCTCCTTTCTAAAAGAATGCCCATTAATTCTGAGACTATGACCTCTGGTCCTACAGTATCCCACCAGTGGAAACATGCTTTCCACATCCACTCTATCTATGCCTTTCATTATTCTGTAAGTTCAATGAGGTCCCCCCTCAACCTTCTAAACTCCAGCAAGTACAGGCCCAATGCAGTCAAGCGCTCATCATATGCTAACCCACTCATTCCTGGAATCATTCTTGTAAACCTCCTCTGGACTCTCCAGAGCCAGCACAGCCATCCTCAGCGCCATATGGAGCCTCAGCATTACATGTCTGTTTTTGTATTCCAGTCCTCTTTTTATCTCTAGTGTTCATCCACTTATCTACCATTCATCCCCTCTTACTTGTATACTCCCATCATTTATAGGCTTTGTCCTATCCACGACTTTTCCAGCTTTCCTCCCCTAATAGAATCAGTCTAAAGAAGTGTCCCGACTCGAAACGTCACTCATCCATGTCCTCCAGAGATGCTACCTGACCCAGTGAGTTACTCCCGCATTCATACCACCATCGGCAGTTATTTGTGCCTACGTTTTATGACAATTTGACAACTTCATAGTAACTTTTTAAATTATAGCAATTTAACATTTCCAGATATTTTTGAAACAAATTCAAAATAGTAAACAGAATTTGATTTGAATTTATCCTCTCTAGATTTTTTAATCTGGCCACCTGAATTGTTACTCTAGCAACACAACTGACATAGCATCTTAGTCTAGTAAAAACTAAATTTCTGTGTAATGTGTAATTTATGTCTTTATGTATTGTGAGTCAATATATTGTGATGCCTCTGCAAGCAGGACGTTCATTGTATCTGTACCTCACCGTACTTTGTGCATATGACAATATGTTTAGCTTGAGTTAAGTGACAATTATGCTGTTGTTTGAAAATCAATTGTTTAGGACATAGATGTTTGAGACTAGTTGACCATCTGGTATGGCAGGTTTTTGGAAAAAATCTCTTCAATGTACAATGAAGTAAATGTTTGCTCTTCATTTAAAATTCAGGTCATGGAACTATTGGTTCACCTCAACAAGCGTATTAAGAGTCGACCCAAAATACAATTACCAGTGGAAACTCTCCTGGTTCAGTATCAGGATCCTGCAGCTGTTTCATTTGTCACGGTTAGTACATACCTGATTTATATTTCATAGCCTTTTATTTGGAGATTCTGACAACATAAATAAATAAATAGTTTTAGCTAATTTATTGGGAATGAGTGAGATTGAGTGAAATTAAGGGGAATTTGAAGCTAGTGGATTTTGCATGATGTTGCATGAGAATCATTTTATTTAAAAGGAATTGAAATTGTAAGCAGGAGATAATGATTTTGCTTCTGTGCTAAATCTGTGTTAATAGTTGCTTAGAGATTGCAGGAGTAAAAAAGTTGTTATTTATGATTAGGAATGTCATTTGGAGTTAAATAGACTTAGAACATGTTATGATCAGGCTGATTACACGGTCACTACAAAAAAATCCATCAGATCGTTTCACACCTTGCAGAAAGGACTTTGGCGTATGAGCATCCAAAGATATAAATCTCAAACTGGCTGATAGATTCGATCAAACTAATCATGGGCAGGGCTTGCCCATAGTCCTGATTATAGTGTGCAGGACCTCACTGATTAAGTCTAGGATGCTGTCAGCAAGCAAATTCAACCTTCTTGATGTGAATGTAAGTCCGGGGCACTGATTCTGGGCAGTAATAGGGGCAGTGATTCCCTCTCCAGCTATTTTGCTGTCCATATTCCAAGGTGGGCTCTGTGAGCGAACAACCAGACACCTATAATGCTCCTATTCAGCTTAACAATGTCTGAAAATAATAATTGAATAAATCAGATCATCAAAGGCGTTTGCAGCCAGTTTCCTCAAATTAAGTCATGACATCTTGGCAAAGGTGGAGATTGTGACATCAGATGTCTTACATTTATTGCTCTAATGTTTCACTTCTAATGCAGCCCTGCTTTAGAAACACTATTTAGAACAACCTGCAATGTATGTGATTGGAACTGTTTGAAAAATAACTTGAACTCTTATTGAAGGAAACATTTTTAAAAATGTAAAAAAGGGCATGAGTAAACCAGATTGTCCCTCAAGCATATTCCACCAAGGAATATGGTCATGGTTGATCTGATCTTCACCTCAACTTCAATATTATATATATTCCCCATAATTCTTGACTGCCCTATGTTTCAATAATTTGTCTATGTCAATCTTCAATACATCAAGGGTCTCAACCTACACAATTGTGGGTTAGAGAATTCCACAGGTTTGTAATCCACTGAGAGAAGAAGCATTTCCCATTAAAGGAAACAAAGTGTTGGCAGAACTCAGCGGGTCAGTCAGCATCTCTGGAGAACATGAATAGGTGGCGTTTCGGGTCTGGACCCTTCAGACTGTTCATCCCCATTCAGACCGTTTTACATCTCCCATTAGATTCAGTCACATCAGTTGTCAAAAGCTGGCCATCAAGCTCTTCCCAAAGACAATGTGGCCATATTTGATCAGCCATTGGCCACGTTCTTCCACTGAAAAGATGGAGGTTCTGCATTGAACCTACCTACATTTATTAGTGGGTATATGACTGGGAGTATTATACAAATGTATAAGGTGCAAGCAACTGAATTATTTATAGCTGCCAACAAGGGCACTGCATGCTGCAGTGGAGTGCAAATTTCCGTGGCTTCCCAACAATTATTCAGAAAGTTTTGCTCCTGCACCAAGTTAGAGAAAAGTGCAGCTGCTCCTCGACCTACAATGGGGTTACATTCCGATAAACCCATCGTAAACCGAAAATATTGCAAGTCGAAACGCATTTAATACTTTGCGATGACCGAAAGTGACGTGCGTCTCTCTGCCGTTACCGAGCGTTTGCCAATCATAAAGTCGAAATATCGCAAGTTGAAATATCACAAGTCGACGCATCGTAAATCGGGGAGCACCTGTATATAGTTATTTATGTTTTTTGATTGAACTGGATTTGTACATCTGGTGTCTCAAATTTATATGTCTAACGTTTGAAATTGTTAGCTCATGTTTTGATGCATTTATTAATTGTTTTAAACTTAAAACAGATTTTAATGGTGGATTGATTTTAAAAAGCTTTTTAATGTCAAATATTACAAATTTCAATTGGTTATTTTAATCAGTCGTTATGACAAGGACACATTTTAGTTAGATGTCAAAGCAATTAGTCTGGAAACTGGTGTGTGAAAGATTTAGTGCATGATTCAGCTGGTCAGCTGTCGGTGCGTACCTTTGGCCTCTCCATCAGAAGTTGTGATAACAATTTAGCCGGTCTGTACGCTCCTGATCTCTGTCTTCCAAACCTGTTGGAAAGTAGACTGAGAATGCAGGTTGAAAATATGATTAGTTTCAGGAAGTATGATCTTTGCAGTCAAATGGCCTGTGATTACATAATGGCCGAGATGACTGATTATACTCAGCTTTACAAAAAAACACCCTGCGTTTGAAGAAGGGACTCAACCTAAAATGTCACCTATCCATGTTCATCAGGGATTCGTGCCTGACCTGCTGAGTTACTCTAGCACTTTGTGTCCGAGGGAAATAGCTTTGGCATTATCACGGGAATGTTCTTGAAAGCTGTGGTGGAAATATGAATGAGAGAAAATTGTGTTCATTTTTTTAATTGATTGATATTACTGATACTTGGAATAAGACTAGCAGTCTGCGCTACTGTTTCTGACCTCAGATCATTTTACCAGTGACTCCACTCTGATCATTACCAATAAAGACAGGACATGTTGTCGAAGGACAGGGTTATCAGGGTTTTAATACACACCCTATCAAATATAATTATGTATCTTTGTATTGCAGAATTTTACTATAATATATATAAAGATGGGATATCCTCGCTTACCCATGGAGAAACAATGTGAATTAGCGCCTTCCCTGGTTACCGCAATGGAAAGCAAGCCTCAGCTACAGCAAGACGGGTACAGCATTTATTACTATTCCTGCTTTATATGGGATACTCAGAGTCATTGAATCAGGCCCTTCAGCCCATCATGTCTGTGCCAACCATTAAGTAATCACCTATACTAATCTTAACAGCAGTGGATCAATAGCCTCCCATACCTTCCACTTAAGTACTCATCCAAATGTTATGTGAGTATCTGCCTCTACCACCCACACAAGCAGTTCATTCCTGATCCCATTCACCCTATGGTTAAAAGATTTCTATAGAAATTTAAAACGGTAGGAAGATTGCAGGAATGTTTTCCACTTATTTTGATTAAGTTCTGAATGACCATGTAACCTATCCAAAAAGGCTTTTAATCCTTTTATGAATGTAGAAGGCAAACATAATTTGTAGTTTCACATTGTAACTTTTTCATTCAGCTTGAGAAAGTTGGAGAGATGACAATTAATAAGTCGAGTGTACTCATTACTCATAATATTTTCTCAAGGTCTGTGAGGTTTCTTTATAGCTTAACAGGTCAAGAAATCCAACGCATCTGGTATTCTGTATGTTACTGGAATTGTTTCAGGGTTTATTAAGTTAATGAGCAATTATTTTTGAGAAAGTGAATAATATTCCTAGCTGACACTTTAATGATGGCTTTTCTACATCCCTCAATAACAGTAAGCTTTCTTAATGTATATGTCACGTACTGATGCACAAAATATTCCATCTGTCTCATGGGCCAGGAAAAGAAGGGGTTTCAGGAGATTTTTGTTTTAGGAGGCAGAAAGAGAAAAAGAGACGGTCGTCCCATTCTAAGTAATTTTAGATCCATCTCAATGTTAGATTGTTAGTAACAACTGCCCATCATCACCATAATGCAATTACCTTGCTAACACTGACCACATACTAGCCCGTGAACAATCATTTTCTAGTAAGTTTAACGTAAATTATTTTTCAAAAACTATTGCTATTGATAGGTCTTGTCGTTTTTGTTAAAGTTTTCCAAATGACTAAAAATATTACAGTGCATGTTTATTTCGATTTTCGTTAACGGAAAGAGAACATTTATGAGTATATTGCATAATTTCCTATCAGCTGAGAATCTTTTCCTTTTCAGCCTAATGCAGCTGCTGATACCAACGTTGTATCATGTGAAATATCCAGCTGAAAAAGCAAAAGGAACATCTGTTTTCAACTTGGGAGAGAAACCAGAAATTGTTCAACAGTTATTAGACTTCATGTTGGACGTTTTGTTGATGCCTTATGGGTATGTATAAAAGCATAAGAAATAGAAGCAGATGGAGTTCATTTGGTCCCTTTATATCTGTTCCTGTACTTTCTAAGACCAGCTGATCTTTTTTTACCTCTGTGGCAGTTTTTGTACCAATCCATATTCCTTGATATCCAAAAATCTATTGATCTCTGTTTTAAATCAACTGAGCCTCCATAGCCATCAAGAACCAAAAAAAAGTCAAAATGTATTGTCCTTTGGGTGAAGAAATTTCTCCCCATCTGTTTTCAGATTGACTGATAGCAGCTTTGTATCATCAGCAAATATACATATTTTTTGCTTGGTCCTCATCCAAATTAATGATTACAAATAGAGTCTAAGAAGAAGGGCTGCAGCACAAACTTCTTCAACATCCCGCTGGTCATATCATCCCGACCTAAACATGAGCTGTTTCTTCCTAACTCTGTTTTTTGTCGTGACCAATTATTAGTGCACACTATTACATTGTTTCCAGTGCCATTTTGGCAAGGGCTATGACAAGGTGCCACATGGTACACTGGCTCAGGAGGCTGGATTATAAAAGATCAAGGATGAGCTAGCCAATTGGATGCAAAATTGACTTTGTGGAAGGATTTCGGAGAATGGTAGTGGAGGTTTATTGTCATTTAGGAAGCCTGTGACCATGGTGTGTTGCTGGGATCAGTTCTCAGTACGCCATTATTTTTCATATATATATTAACAATTTGAATGAGGATGTACGTGGCATGTGTAATAATTTTGCAATGGTACCAAAATTGGTAATGTTGTGGACAGTGAAGAGGTTGTCTGAGGTTACAACAAGATATAGATCAACCGGAAAGTGAACGAAGGAATGGTAGGTGGAATTTAACTCCGACAAATGTAAACTGATGCATTGTGGGAATGAAAGTACTGTAAAACGAAGAGATCCAGTGGTACAAATACAGACTTCCCTGCAGGTGGCAACACAGTAACACAAGGTGATGAAGAAGGCGTATGGCATTCTTGTCTTCATCAGTTAGGGCATTGATTACAAGAGTTGGGATGTCATAGATTTGCAAGTTGTTGATGAGATCACATTTGGAGTGTGTGTGCTGTTCAGGTCACCAAAGTTGAGGATAGATGTGTTTAAACTAGAGAGGGTGCAAACAATATTCACAAGACTAAGGGTGGCACGGTGGCGAAGCTGGTAGAGCTTCTGCCTCATAGGTTCAATCCTGATCTTGGGTGTTGTCCTTGTGGAGTTTGCATGTTCTCCCTGTGATTGGGGCCACAGTTTAAGAATAAGGGGTAAGCCATTTAGAACGGAGATGAGGAAAAACTTTTTCACACAGAGAGTTGTGAGTCTGTGGAATTCTTTGCCTCGGAGGGCGGTGGAGGCCGGTTCTCTGGATGCTTTCAAGAGAGAGCTAGACAGAGCTCTTAAAGATAGCGGAGTCAAGGGATATGGGGAGAAGGCAGGAACAAGGTACTGATTGTGGATGATCAGCCATGATCACATTAAATGATGGTGCTGGCTCGAAGAGCCGAATGGCCTACTCCTACTCCTGCACCTATTGTCTATTGTCTATTGATTGGATGGATTTCCTCTGGATGCTCCGGCTTCCTCCCGTATCCCAAAGATGTGTGGATTTGTAGGTCCATTGGCCTCTGTAATAATAAAATAAAAGTTGCCTGTAATGTATCTAGGGAGTGGATGAGAAAATGGGATAACATAGAACTAGTATGAACATGTGATGAATGGTCGGCGTGGTCTAGGTAAGCGAATGGCCAATTTTCATGCTCTTTTTTTAAAAAATGGAAGTAACTCAAGAAGGCATTGTTTATATCCTGTATAACTCTGACTATGACTCTTTTGTAATTTTGTTCAAAGATCTGCCAGAACCTATGAAAAGGTACTTACATTTCAAATACACCACACCTACTACTTCCCCTTTTATCTGTCCTGCTGGTTGTAATCTCAAAAAACATTCACAGATGTGTCTAACATAATTTCCCTCTCATAAATTCATGCTGATTCCATGTTGTCCATTCCTTCAGTTATTTCCTAACAAATCAGTTTTTTTTTAAATAATTAATTTGTTCAGAACTACAAAATAGAGGCAGCCTTTTTTATGAATCTGAAAAGATGCAAGTTTATTTTACAGCTCAATTTCCACCTCAGACATTTCGTTATATTTTGTGATGAGGAATGATGAATTTTGAGAATGATTGTTATCATATTGATAAAGACTCAGTCAAATGAAACAAGGATCAATTTCTCACTTTATTAATTTTAGTGGTCACCAGGGAGGCTTGGAGAAATGAAGTGCAAATGGTTTTAAGATTTCTCACAAGCTGTCAAATACATTAAATATCCTGTACACTTCAATACACTTCAGCATCTAAATTTAAAGAAATAGTTTTCTTGATTGGGTAGTCAGTTGAACAGAGCTGATGTACACGTTTTCACTGCTAGTTCATGCTGAAGCTACTTGAATTGCTTAAAAAGCCCCAACAACTTACCTTTATATTCACAACCTTTGATTATCCCATAATGTCTTGTTATCTACTTTTGAAGTGTATCAATTGTAAAAAAGAAAGCAGCGAATTGGCACACAGCAGGCACCCATTTAAAGAGCAACAAGGTATTGACCAAATCTTTTATTGATGCTGATTAAAAAATAAATTTTAGCCAGGAAACAAGGGATAGTTCAGGATGTTCAGAATCGTGTGTGGTTGGGATCGTTTATCTGAGAGAGCAGACTGGGCTTGTTTAATGTTTCATCCACAATTCACATTATAGCAGCTTCTCAGTAATGTAGATCCTAGGGCTCAGTGTCTGGATGGCACTTGAGCCATTAACTTTCTGACTCATAGAGTCATACAGCACACAGCATAGGCCCAACTTTCCCATGCCAACCAAGATGCCACAGCTACACTAGTCTGAAGTGCCTCTGTTTGGCCCATATTCCTCTAAACCTTTCCTATCCACGTACCTGTCCAAATATCTTTTAAATACTGTCTGGTATCTGCCTCAGCAACCTCCTCTGGCAGCTCGTTTCATATGCCATCACCATCTGTGCCAAAATGTTGTCCGTCTGATTCTTGATTCCCCTATGCTGGGTAAAAGACTCTGTGCATTCGCCCTATCAATTCCACTCATAATGATCATCCTTCAGCCTCCTGCACTCCAAGGAATAAAGTCCTAGTCTGCCCAACCTCTCCCTATAGCTCAGGTTACTTAATGAATGAATGATGAATCTTGAAGGACTATCATATTAAACTTCCACTGCTCCAATTAAAAGGTATGTCAGCCATGAAAAATCTTTGCATTCTCCACTGCTCTCCTAGGAATTAAAATGTGTGTGTCGCCCAGTCCTCCACTAATACTCCAGGAATCTCAAGGTTAACTCCTAATCTCAAACACTGGCCTTTCAAATCACTCTCAATGGTTAGCTCCACCGTTGGGACTAACCATGCACTGATTGGACACTGTGGTCTGAAAGCAAAGCTCCTAGTTATGATAAGTGCATTCAAGTGGTCTCCTGACATGACTATCATGTAGTAAAACAAAACAATTTTTTTTAACTTGCATATTCAGTCAAGATAAAGGGTCTCGACACAAAACGTTGACTACATTGCTCTCCATAGATGCTACCCGACCTGCTGAGTTCATCCAGCTGCTCTCCTATTTTTACTGCAAACAATCTAGCATGCAAATCCCCTTGCATTACACTCTCATGAAGTTATTTTGAGTGCCTCCATTGGTTATCATCAGAGTTGTTGTACTGTACATTCATTTTGGTACATTGTACGGAAATCAGAATTTGAGCAGTAGCATTTCAATAATTCGTGCTCCAAATTTGCTGACCATTTCACCAGCATTGAGTTATGGATGAGTCACAGAAATTCTGGGGAAATCAACCTGCCTTAGAATCCATTTATATATTTTAAAAAACTTGCAATAAACTCTCATGCATCTTACAAGGTAATCATGTTATCATTTGAATCTAAACTATCCTCTCTGTAATTACACTGGGTTCCAGCTTAAATATTGTGCTACATAGGTCACTGAAAATAATTCTTGTAGCCTCTGACAATTGATTCTCACTTTAGGTTTGTGTTGCGTGAGCCCCAAAGTCGGCCAAGTCAAGGTCAGCAGCAAGGTGTCAGTGGTGTTGGGCTTGCTCAGCCACCACCAGGCATGAGTTCATATGGAGCTAAACGTGTCGTTGGTGATAACCCTTGGACAGCTGAACAGTTGGAACAGGTAAAAAATTACCTCAAGAAATCTATTGCAATCTGCTCCTTCTGATCTGTTGAATATAAATCTGTCCACACTGTTATATCCAGTAATAATTGCGACCACGCCATTGCAACCCATATCACGTTTCTATATATCTTTCAATTGGTCATTAATGATTTTAAATTGGTCTTTCTTTGCTTTAATATACCTCACCCAATTAAAAGAAAACAGTGTGGCACTTCTCATGGTGTAGTATTTCGACTTTGCTTGTAGGGTTTGCCTTTCTACAGATCTGTAAAATCTGTGCTGTTTATGAAGAATGCGTTGGAACTATACTGTCTTTGAGTACTTTCACTGCACCTCCACCCTTGTGCACAATTCTCCCAATCCTCCAATACCAGAGTAAGTTTCTTGCATCTAACAAAAAGCTCATCCATAAGTTCCTGAATGGAAGTTCTAAAATTGTATGAAACATGAATGGAGACCAATGGTAAATACAAAGTATGTTATGTGTATACTGACCGACATGACCATCTACACTAGTCCCACTGGCCTGCATTTGGCCCGTATCCCTCTAAACCTGTCCTATCCATATACCTGTCTAAATGCTTCTTAAACAATCCGATAGTACCTGCCTCAACTGCCTCCTCCGGCAGCTCCTTCCATACACCCTCCACCCTTTGTGTAAAAAAAAAGTTACCCCTCAGGTTCTTTCCCCCCCCAACCTTAAACCTATGTCCTCTGGTTCTCGATTTCCCTATCAAAGGACTCTGTGTGTTTATGTGATCTATCCCCCTCATGATTTTGTACACCCTCATAAGAGCACGCCCTCATTCTCCTGCGCTCCAAGGAATAAAGTCCTAGCCTGCTCAACCTCCCCCTATAGGTCAGGCCCTCGGATCCTGACAACATCCTTGTAAATCTTCTCTGCACCCTTTCCAGCTGGACAACATCTTTCCTATAACACGGTGACCAATACTGAACACAATACTCTAAATGTGGCCTCACCAATGTCTTGATATTACTGCAACATGATCTCCCAATGTCTTTGAAAAATTCAGACCGGATCACCCCCTAACAAAGCCATGGTGACTATTTTTGATTAATCCTTATCTTTCCAAATGTACACTAATCCTCTCCCTCAGAATTTTTTCCAATAACCTCCCTGCTATTAATGTTTGACTTGCAGGTCTGTAATTACCAAGCTTACCCCTGCTGCCTCCTTGAATAAAGCTTTGTTTCAGTTAATGTTGGTAATCTTGCAATTGGCAAAAAACCAGAGTGGGGTATCGACGATTGCAACCTATCAGAAGAAATGGGTGGTATTTTTGAAATTGTTTATAAAATCACACATTATCCGAGACATTTGTAATGAAAATTTATCATCCTCTTGGAAAACAAAACTATCAGGTGAAATAGAGTAAGTAGGCAGGGTCTAATTAAACTAAAGGACACATATGTTTAGCCATTCCAATTGTATTTAAAGTCAAACAGTCTCTTGTTTTGATATTACAGTTCTAAATTCTCATGTCCACATTGTTAAAAAAACTGCCTACAGAAATATATTGCATTGAAACAACCATGTCACAGGTCATGGATATAATTTATATTCTATCACTAGAGAAATTACACCTTAATGACTTGTATGCAAACATTGGCACCACTATTAAGGGCCGTTAATATGTTGCAGCACTATCATGAGTATTCAGGGCAAAAATGGTAGCCAACACAGACAAATTAGGAGACTAGAATCTGGTGTGATGCAGATTATATGTACTTGTGTCACCTCCTGGATCATAGATACCTGGTAATGCTGGAGCCCAGAGACTTCCTAAGTCGAATTTCATTAAGAATTCATGAAGATGCAGTTGGACAGTAATTATATCTATAATAGTAACTATAATTATTTCAGATAATTGTTTTCGAAAATTGCGGGAACATTTTTGAAGGGGCATATATATTTAAAATTAACCCGTCACAAAGAAATTATTGCCTCCATTAAAATGATATGCTGCAGGAATTCAAAAAAAAATCTGCCCGCACCTCACTGATAGGTGAGAATGGAACGAGCTGACTTTATCATAAATGTAAAATAACAATTCACCATTGAGTAGGGAAAAGATGGGCAGTGACCCAGTTTAAAATTATCCTTCAGCACAAAACAAATGATCAGCACTTCAATCAGTCATTAGTTGATGCACTAATAACTTGGAAATACTTTTGGGGGTGTAATCAGACAAAAAAAAACAGCTTTGGTGACGGCAAAGAATGTGGTTTGTAGATATCTGAAATAGAAATAATAAAAGTTATAAATAATCAGTAGATTATGCTGTGTTTGTGGAGAGAGAGAAGCATGCATAACGTCCCATAACCTGAAATGTTAGCACTATTTATTCTCCAAGTGCTTCCTGGGTCTGCTGATTATTATCATCATGCTCTGTTTGCATTTTATAAAAAATACTAATTCATTTTAATTAATTTTTGAAAATAGTGCAAATTAGGAATTCTGAAGTTCATCCAATCAGAACAGATCCCAGAAAATGAAGCAATTGTTCATTTGGTGGTGGCATCAAGTGATACTCGGCACAGCGTGGCAACTGCTGCAGATATGGAGGTGAAAAGTTGCCAGGGGTAAGAAATGAAACTTGCACATAGATGCAGTGCTTAGAAATACTAACCGTGCTTGAAGGACATGTTGTTTATATAACTTTAATGGTGATGAAAGTTTTTAAAAGTGAAAGCTGTGCATGTCATTTCAGATGGGCTGAAATAGAAAATTTATATATTTTCCTTTCCTGATTCTGCTAAGTGGGACTTTGTCATTGTCACCATTTCAAAGCAATTAAAAGGCACCTGAATAGTGTCTTGCATCCAACCTAGCTATGTTTTGAGCTCATATTCTGCAAAGCCAACCTGTTTTCCATTGCTTTATACAACGTCAATTCAGTTTGGTATTTCATTGTATTAGTATTCTGTATTTGATGGGTCATGTTTCCACACAGTTTTTCATGATTTTTGAATTTTGGGATTTAAATCTGCTCTCAGCTTCAAAGGTAAAATTGAAGAATATAACATTTGTTATATTTTAAAGACTACAATTTTGTCTTTAAGTTCCTTCCTTTTATAGGTTATGACTTCTTTAATCTATTATTAACATTCCACGTGCAGTTTAAAGGAGAAGCATTGTACTACTAATAATTTTAATGAATCTTTTCACTGTAGTTATTATATGCAGTAGTAATTTAATCTTAATTTTCCAATATTCAAGTTGGTCTATTGTTTACATTTGTTAAGACATAAGTTTGCAGATTGGTGGAAATAATTTGAGGAATGTGTTCAACATGAAAAATTAACCTTCTGAAACCTTTCACAGTATAATTGACTGGAACAATCATATTATTGTCAATAAACTCTACAAGATTTACCTGGGGGACATACCACTGAAAACAAAAGAGGTATGTTTCTTTAGTTTGCTATTTTACCTTTACTTCAGAGATCCTGGTTACCTTGTGTCATTGACCAAATACCTGGCATTCTACTTTTATTACATGATTTTTTGAAATGCTGCAAAACTCGTGAAAACCTGAAAACAAGCAGCATGCAAAATCAAAGTGTGAATTCAAAATTGATTTCTTACAATTTCCTTGGGTGATTGGCAGCATTGCAAAGGTCAATTATTTACCACCTGTCCTAAAATTAACCTTTAAAAAATGTTTGTGAGCCACCTCCTTGAACTACTGAGATCTTTGCAATAAAGCAAATTCTAAGCTATTGAGTAGGGAGTCCCAGCATTTTGAACAGATGATGATGATGTTCTTACAAGTCAATAAAGTATTTGACCTGGAGGGTAGCTTGCAGATGATTATTGAAAATTATGCCCATACCTGCTAAGAATAAATTGTTAATATACATCAGAAAAATTGACGCCTGTGGAACTATACTGAAAATTTCATTCTTGTCTGAAAATCAAACTTTTAGTACTTTTTCAAAACTTGGCCAATTTTTTTTATCGACATCCCTTATTTCAGAGGGTTCGAAAATGTATTACTAGCTTATTATTTGACAGGTTGTGATGCACCTTTTCATAGTCTTTATGTACCGATCACATTTTTCCCCATTGACCAACACTGTTCGTCATAAAAACAAGTGAATTAGGCACAATTTGCTGAAGAAGCAAGGAACCTGGAGACACTCTGGCCATTATCTTCTAAATATTTATGGATTTAAGGATAGTGTCCGAGCACTGGTAAACTGCATGTGTTACCATCTTCAGCACCACAATATTCGCCATAATTAATACTAACACTCACCTTCCTTTCTTTTGTTCCCCATTTTTCCTGAACACCTTGCATCCAAGAATATTTAGAACTTATCCCTGTGCCTTTTTTAGCCTGTTTTTACTACAGCCATGTAATCCTCGGTGGTAACTGCTCTTGCGGCTTGACAACCTTCCTTTCCTGAAAGCTGTGACTGATGCTAATGTGCACTCACCTTCTGGTACATCCCCATCTTCTTTGCAGATGGGGACTCTGTTATAGAGCAATAATTTCATGTTATCCACATATGTCATGCAATATAAAGGGAGGGGTTAAATATTGTATATTTAAAATGCATTTAATAATTCAAGCAATGAGATGGGAAGACAGTGTATCAAAGGTTCAAATTGTTGTTTTCACCTTTGAGTCGTTTTGTCATCCATATGTTATATTTGTTTTAGCTGCCTGTCTCCAGTTTCTGTCAAGAAGTCCTATAATATTCATTGACTGGGTTTTCAAATAAGAAACAATATTTTTGAAAAAAAACTGGAGGGCAATCCATTCCTGTTGAATTTGCGCACAAATAAAAGTATTTGTAACAGGAAAATAAAATTCCTGATGATCTGCTATATTCTGCTCTTCTCTCTGCTATATTCTGCTCTTCTCTCTGCTACCATAGAGCACCTCATTTTACATGCTGTTTTGTGTAAAAATAAATTGGAAAAAAAACCAATTTCAAGGTGCTTAATTTTAATGTGAGCTGCTTTATTCCCCCTGTGTATTGCCGATAACATTTATTGAAGTTTTCTTTTCTGGTCCTACCTATCAAATGAATGCATACTGATCTTTTGCAGGGAGCTGCTTTAAAGCCTGAGCTAAAACGGGAGCCTGTTAGCACCAGAGTTAAACTGAAGATTCTTCCTCATTTGTTGCGGTCCAGGCAGGCAGCAGAGACATTCCCAGCCAGTATACAGGTATTAATGTTGTTAAGCTCGGCTTCTTTTATAACAAACCTAAAATTTATTTCAAGGAAGTTTATGTACAATTAAAAAAATCACAACCACAAAGGATTGAATTTCCATCTTTTCCATCTTGCTAAATGCCGCAACAATCTACATTTCAATGCAAATCGAATGCAAATAAATCTAAAACGTTCATGTGTTATGTATTATCACTTTTATCTATAAATTGGATACGTTCCGCCGAAGAGTCACATATTCCGTTGTGATCATTTTTTTGGCTAATTATAAAGGATGTATGCTATCTTGGATTTCTCTGCACCCCCTCCCCTCCAATATGACAATATAAGATTTGGACACAGCTTTGTGTTTATTGCAATTACATATCTCCAATGGTCTCCAAACGTGTAGCATTGGCAATTATATATAAAGCATACATAGCCCAGCAACATTCTCTTTGCAGCTGTACTAGATGTTTCACATGCAGAAAAAATAATTTTAGTGCATTCTCGTCATGGAATATAAATAACATAATTAAATCTCCATTTACAGGGCTATTCCATGGAGTTCCATAAATAGAATCAAATGAGTCACTGGATTGCTGCAATTTAGCACCAGGAAATTTGCATTCAGCGTGTGCCCATTGAGATGATACTTGTTGGTGTTTTTGGCTGTTTGAAGACTTGTCACATCTTTGTGTGATCACTAAAGAGAGGCAAAGACGGGCGAGGGATGGAAACAAGATAAATGCAACTAAAGCAGTGAAGGTTAATAGGCATTTAGTAGATGTGTTCAAAATTTTGAAAAGTATTGAGAGTCTAAACTAAGATGTTTCTTGCTTCTGACAAGCTGATCATTAACTTGAAGCAGACACAAAGCAGTTGGCAAAAAACAGATGAGGTTTTTTCCAAGTTGCTATCGGGAAATTGAAAAAAAAACAGATGCTAGAAATCTGAATTAAGACAGAAAATGCTGGGCACTGAAGGCCAGGCAACAACTAGAAAGATAAACAGAGATAACATCTCGGGTCGAAGACTCATCTGAACTAGGGAAGTGGGAAAACTTAAATTGTGGATCACAAGGTTGGTGCAGAGAGCAAAAAGAGCATCTCCATCTGGATGAGGCTACAGTCATCTGAGGTGAATCAGATATATACGGAACCATCTAGTTAAGAGATTGTTATCTAGAATGTACTAACAAAAAAGCTGGTAGGTATTCATTTGTTAGTAATTTTGTTAAATAAAATTGGATAAATATGTGAAAATGGAAGGTTTGTTAGGATTGTGGAAGGAGGCAGATGAGTGAGTCAAATTGAATCATTCAGCCAGCATAGGCACAACAGAATAATGAACATAATTTAAAAAAAAAAGTTCATTAAATTAAAAAAAGAAGTGTTATGGACATTGCAAAAAATACCAAGGTGTAAAATATTCAAGAAATCTGCTATCTTGAATTTATTGTGGGATGCTTTAGAACATTGTGTACACCGTTCAGAAATCCAAGGGCTGATTTTTTTTTGTCTTCTGTGACTAAATATGTCTTAAAATTATGATCGGGGGGAGGGGTGTTAAAGTAGGTATTTTCCATTTTTAAGGAATCCAAAAGTAATGACCATATTTCATGACCAAGACCATAAAGATCACAAGTAAATTAATTAAGGAATTTGTGCAGTGATTAAACCAAACAGTTTGCTATAAATGAATATATGTTATGCAAGTAAAAAAGAGAGAGAGAAATTGGAGGATATGTTGAAGTCAAAAGTACGGTGAATGGAGACTTTTCTGGCATTATTACACTGGGACAGTTTGCCTAAAAGGTACATAATTCCTTATGATATCAGAATGCCTTTTCTTGATTAATGTACTGAATATAAAATTTCCCAAAATAAACTCTGTAGTTCCTCAGTGCAAACTTATGCTACCTCACAAAAAACTAAAAACAAATGTATACCGAGGATTAATTTGATCTTTAAACTATTAATTATGTATGTGAGGACATTGTTCTGTTTAAATTGTTATTATTCACAGCCTTGTTTTCGCAGGTGGTATATGATGGGCTGTTTGGTGCAAATACAAATGCCAAGTTGAGAGGACAAAGCCTGCAATTTGTACACCACATATGTTCAGTGTAAGTTCAAATGGTTTGAAGAATTACGGGGCCATATTTTAACAGACCTCTTATAACGGATTTTGGTTACAGGGGATGAATTTTGGCTCACACTGTCCCCAGCCGCTTACAGGCCCAGCAGCCAACACCATCTGATTAACACGGCTGTTGTTGCGGTTCACGTTGTAGCCACTGGGGATAACGATTTCCTCAGGCCGCCGCCACCGACAGGACACGCTCAGTCACTGTGGGGCTCCCTCCCCCACTCACCGGCTGCCGCTTCTTCTTGTCAACCGTCGTTTTGTCCTCTCCCCTCTCCACTGCCGCCTCCTTCTCCCATCGTTTTGTCCACTCCACAGCTGCCTCCTCCTCCACCTCCCTTGGAGTCGCTAACTTATTCCACCGTAGAGGTTGTTGCCAACTACGGGGGAGGAGGGTCAGGAGGTGGCGATGGAGGAAGCAGCAGGAGTGGACAAAGCGACAGGAGAAGGAGGAGGAGGTACCAGTGGAGCAGGTATTGGACAAAGCAAGGGGCGATAGGAAGAAGCGGCAACTGGTGAGAGAGAAAGGAGCCCCTCTGTGACTGAGCGCGTCCAGTCAATAACCCGAAGAAAGCGCTGTAACCAGGGGCAACAACAGCCGTGTCAACCAGACCATGTGGCAGTTGGTGAAGAAGGGGTCGCTGGTGCAGACCAGCAGCATCGGTGCCCAAGGTGAAAGTGCTGGAGTAATTCAGTAGACTGACTCCGTCTGAAGGGTCCCGACCCGAAATGTCACCTATCCATGTTCTTCAGAGATGTTGCCTGGCCTGCTGAGTTACTTCAGCAATTTGTGCCCTGTGTTTTAACCAGCACCTGCAATTCTTTGTTCCTACTACCTACAACGATAATCCCCCCCCCCCCCCCCCCCCCCGGTCTGTTATGAGGAGGGTGTATTTGAAGAGATTAAGATTCATGCAGTTGTTTTTGTGGCCAGTGAGTTTGCTAAATAGCTTTTGTGGATATAAATATAATCTTTAACACTGGCATCACATGCATTAAATCATAATTTTGAGTCTTTACACACTAAGAATTATTTATACGTATCTGAAGCACTTACCTGAGCACTAATTTCTGACTGTAATGTACAAAGAGTGCTACATATGAGGAGAGAGGACTCACTGACAGCAACTGTGGATTTCCTCATTATATTACACGGTTCATTCTCATAATTGTATAGTCATAAAAGTTGATATCAGTTTTGCAGTGAAATAATGGAGAATACTATCCACTTCATTTTCAGTACTACTTTATTTATGTATATTGCAGAAAATCTGAGGCCATTGTAGATTTTAAGCATCCTTTAAAACTAGAAATAAAATGTTGTCTTAATTATCTCTGAAATATAAGAGTGTAATAAGCTACATCCTGCCACAGAGCCTCATTGGTGAAACATGTATGTTAACAGAATAGGTAGTGCCAGAGAAGGGTGGGTTGATGAATTAATGTTCAACATATTTTGAAAACTGAGAAAATCAATCAGTAGAATACAACCATAGGGAATATGCTGATTCAGGTTGTAATTCCACATGCAATGATTCCTTGACCTTTGTTAGCCTATAGGGAGGGTGCTGGAAAGGAAGAGGAGTTTATGTGAATAGCCAGGGAAAAATGGAAGCTATCAGTCAGCTGGTGCAGGTGTAGCATTACCACATGCTAGGAAACGAGTCGCCAAGAAAAACCTAATGAACTTGGAGGTAGAGAAAGTGATTTAATGGTTCAAAGTAGTTTTGCTCCATTGAACTGTTCTACCTGTGTGGCTGCATTATCTGCTACAATTTAATTCCTAGCTATCCCCTTTTGTGATATTCATTTATATGGATCTTAATTCAATTGTAATAGAAATACAGCCACTTAAGGAAATCAATTCCGTCACTGATATTTTTAATGTGATATTACCTACATTATCTAAATAGGCGAGTTTGGTTTAGTACAGAGATACAGCATAGAATTGCGTCCACCCCAACCAGCAATCACCGATTTGCTGGTTCTATCCTACAATTTACAGAAGCCAATTAACCTTCAAACCTATACGTCTTTAAAGTGGGAGGAAACCTGAAGAAAACCCACATGGTCACAGGGAGAATGTACAAACTCCATACAGACAGCAACAGGATCGAACCCAGGTCTCTGGCGCTGTAAGGCAGCAACTCTACTGCTGCGCCACTGTGCCGCCCCAAGTTATTTGCTCCATAGTAGTGTTGAAATTTAAATGTGTGGTTATCTAGATGGTAAACCTAGATTTGCCTACTCTCTGACCCTAAAATAAAGTTTAAATATAAAACAAAAAATGTTCGAAATCCTCAGCAAGTCAGGCAACATCTGTGAAGAGGTAACCAGCATCTAACTTTCACATTGACGTTCTTTCAATAGAACTAGGAAACATTGGTTTGAAACATTTTTTAAGTTACAGAGAAGTGGAGAGGATGGCAAAAACAAAGAAATATATGCATTAGGATGGAGACCAGGAGAAGGTGGACAAACCTTACAATTATAATTAATCTATCTGGGAGGAGATTCGATTAAAAAACAATTAATAAGGAGAGAAAAAATGTTGTGAGATAAAAGCACTAGCTAATAGAAATCTTGAAATAAACAATGTTGTCTGACATACTGGGTAGTTCCAGCATTCTCTTTTATTTCAAATTCATAAGGCCATCAGCCTGTAATGTTAACACAGTTATTCTCTCTTCCCCGACACTGCCTGATGTTGGGGAAGAAAGGAAGGTTGAGGACCTTCCGATAACATCCGCTGGTTGTGAAACAACCTGGAAAAACTGATAATCTGAATTGCTAGTCATAGAGTCATACAGCATGGAAGCATGCAACCTGCCCAACCAAGATGCCCCATCTGCACGAGTTCCACTTGCCCACGTTTGGCCTGTAACCCTCTAAACCTTTCCTATCCACGTACCTGTCAAATGTTGTTATAATACCTGAACTACCTCCTCTGGTAGCTCTTTCCACATACCACTGAAATATTTACCCCTTAAGTTCCTATTAAATCTTTCCCCTCTCACCTTAAACCAATGTCCTCTAGTTCTTGATTCCCCTACCGTTGGTGAAATTCAGTGTGGAGACCTAAGGGCTATGATATGAGATAACGAGATTCTATTGTTCAAGCTTGTGGGCATTGTCGTAATAATAAAACAGACTAAAGATTGAGGTCACAGTGGTAATCATCCAGAGAATTAAAGTAATAGGCTATTGGAAACTGACAATTAACAGGCTAATCAGAAGTGTTCTGCAAAGTGATTCAAAATCTGTGGTTTGGTTTCTCCCCCATGATGGTCTCCTTTACACTGGAGAAGCCAAACAAAGAATGGGTGACCACTTTTCAGAACAGCTTTCTTTGGTCTGCAAGGATGAATCTGACTCCCAGCTACAAAGTAATTTTAATCCCATGCTCCTCTAACTCTGACCTTTAGCAGTGCTCCATTGAAGATAAATTTAAATTGACCTTTGTTCCTTTAGACGTTGGAAATGCAGCGCAGAAACAGGCCCTTCGGCCCACTAAGTCTGCACTGACCAGCTATCACACCATACACTGCACACGAGGGATACTTTACAATTTTACTGAAACCAATTAACCTACAAACCAATACGTCTTTGAAATGTGGAAGGAAACCCGAGTACCCGGAAAAACCCCACGCTGTCACAGGGCGATCGTACAATCTCCATACAGACAGAACCCATAGTTAGGAACAAATCCAGGTCTCTGGTGCTTTAAAAAAGTAACTTTACCACTGTGCCGCCCCAGGTTTCTGACTAAGCACTTTACAATTTCATGATTAACGCTGAATTTGCCAATTTCAGATGATTAGCTTTCCTAGTTTGTATCAGACCAGCCAGTTTTAACAAAGGATCATCAACCAGTAATGTTATCAGTATATGTGTTTTTCTCTTCACATATACTGCCTGACTTTCTGGGATATTTCTACTGTTCCATGTTATATTTCCAGCAGCAGCAATTGGTATTAGTTTTCACATTTTTTCTCTCCACTGCCATCATTCATCTTCAGTTTATATTTCCTCCAGATAGAACAGCTGCAGTTAACAAACCTTCACTCAACCAACACTACTATTTTTTGTGACTTTCAATCGCTCTTGATCTCCATGCTATCACAGACTCCTTTCTCTGTCCCTAGTTGTGACCATGCCACCTGACCTACATTTGATTATTTTATTCCAGAACGCCAGAGCTGCAAGTTTATTTTTGCTTTGTACTGTATTTACTGAAAGGAAGCTTAAGCTGTCAAAGACTATAACTATTAAACTAGTTGGAGAACATTTTAATTTGTTTTTAACCAAATGTTTCATTTCGTGCTTTTTGTTTAACAATTTGAGATAAAATAGACCATTATAACATTTTCTATATTGATTGCATTAATCCATTCTATTGTTCTCACAGTTGTCCTGATAACAAAATAAAACCTTTGGGACCAATGCTTCTAAATGGGCTTACTAAGTTGATCAATGAATACAAGGAGGTAAGTCTTCAGATATCTCTCTGATCAACAAAGTTACACTTCTTTTGACATCTGTTATTTTACTCCCTTTCTCTATTTTACTCTGTTCCTTGAATGTTGTATCGTGAATTGGGCTAGAGATTCTCACTATGCCAACAATTTTCTATTTCATTATCTAAAACATAATCCTTCATAGTATGTCAGGAGAGTATGAAACATTGGGCAGCATCACAATCGTGTAATCTAGCAGAAGCTCTGCAGCAATTAAGAATAGAAACAAAACACTAATGCCAATTAAAGCACTCGCACCTGCTATGCCCAAACCCAGAATCAAATCTGGCATTTGGGTCCACTTTCTATTTTCTCTCAACTGAAAACAGTGAGAATAATTCTACATCATGCTCCTCTTTTGTCAGCCAAATTAAAATCCATATGTCATGTGATTTAAGTTATTAGGTTATTCACCTTTGTGTGCATTATTTCATAGAATAATAGAATCATACAGCATGGAAAAAAATAATTTGACCCAACTCATCAGTGCTAACCAGTGGGCACCTTTCTGTATTCATCTCATTTTTCAGCTCTGGTTCATAGCTTTCCATGGAGAAGAGATTCACATTCTTATTTAGACACTTAAGTGCTGTCAGTGACACTGCCTCGACCACTCTCTGGATCAAGATAGCCCCCCTTCATATTTTCTCTAAATTTCTTCCCGTACTCTAAATCTATGGCCTGCAGTTTTATCTACCTCCAACATGGAGAAATGTTTCTTACAGTCTACTTATATGTGCCTCTTATAATTTTATATACTTCAGTCAACCCCCCTCATGACCTCTTTTGTTCCAGGAAGAAAATACCTAGCCTCTCCATTCTTTCCTCATAACTGGTCTGCTCCATCCTGGTGAATCTCCTCTACACCTTCTCCAGCACTATCATCTCCTTCCTAGTGCAAGGCGGCCTGAATGGCATTCAATACTCCAGCTGTGTTTAGACCAAGTTTTTATAAAGTCGAGGCATAAACTCTCTACGTCTAATTCAATGCCTTAACTAATGAAGGCCAGTAACCCATATGTGTTCCTAACTACGTTATCTACCTGTGTTGCCACCTCACTTGTATGCCATGCTCCGTCTGTTTCTTAAGACCCTAACATTCATCCTATATATCCTAATCCCAATAGTATTTCCAAAATGCATTATCACACAGTTGTCTGGATTTAACTGTATCTTCCATTTTCAGCCCATTTTACCACCAATTGATATATTTCCACAACCTAAAACTCCCTTGTTATACCTGTGTTTCCTTTTTTCTCTTTAAACAACCCTCAATATCCCTTCACATCCAGGGTTCCCTGCATTTGTTATCCCTGGCCTTTTATCCTCACAAGAACACCATGGCCCACTTGATTGCTTGCTATTTCGCCTCTAAATGCTTCCCCGCTGTGCAGATATGGACTCATTTGGAAGTAGATGTTCCCAATCTATCTTTGTCATCTTGCATTTAAAAAGCTCCCTTGCACACATCTCAAACATTTCCTTCTGAGCCTTTAACACTACGGGAATCCCAGTTATTATTTCGGAAATTGTAATTCCCAGTACAATAACCTTATTTGTATTCCATCTCCCTGATATCTGCCATATATATCTTTTCTCCTGTCTCCTGTTGATTGACTATTTGGGGGACTGTAATATGCTCCCAGCAAACTGATGACATCTGTTTTGTTTATAATCTCTGACCATATCTCCTCGTTTGAGGGGTCTTCTAGAATTTTCGCCCTCAATACTAAAGTGATTAGGCACATAGAAGCATAGAAAATATGTGCAGGAGTAGGCCATTCGTCCCTTCGAACCAGCACCACCATGGCTGCTCATCCACAATCAGTACCCCATTCCTGCTTTCTCCCCATATCCCTTGATTCCGTTAGCCCTAAGAGCTATTCAATACCTCCTCCCACTTTATCTCCCCCATGCCTCACTTTAAAATCCTATACCCCGGAACATTTCCACCCACGTCCGACCTGTCTTCCAGAAGGAAGTAATGAATAACCCCAGGCTGCTTGTCCTCTCACTGAGCCCATTTGTCATACCTGTACTGTTCACCAGGTGGAACAGGCTTTAGGGTTTGAATCGGAACCTTTCTCCTTTAGTTGATAGATACGCTCACTATCTTGTCAATTTTCCCATAAGCTAATAATTTAAATGCACAAAAGATGATTTAAAGCTAATTTATTTTTTATTTAAACAAGCCTCAAATATTTCTGCTGGTTCTCTTACAAAACTGTTTGCCATCTTAATTAATGTCTCAACCCTCTAGAAACTATAATATATTGAACTATTTATAAAAAAAACTATTATTCCTTCCAAGGATCCAAAAACTCTTTCTTTGGCATATTCAGCAGTTGGAAAAGTGTCCAGGTAAAAATTTCTACATTTATTTCAGTTTTTTAAATGATGTCTTAACTATTTGTAAGTATGTGTGGATTAAGTATTTATAAATAATTGTTAAACATGTCCTCATTCAAATGTGCAAACAATTACAAGTATTTATAAATGGAAAAATAATTTGCACTTTTGCAGGTGACATGTTTAATAATATAATTATGTGCTGATTTTTAAGCAAATATTTGTGGTGGGATTCCTTTCAGTGGGATGTCTGACTGCATGTCTCCAGAATACAACATCTTTACAAATTAACGTACTTGACTATATCATAAAGATGTGTCAATTACAAAGATAATAAAAGAGACTAGATGGAATATGAGAATTTATTTTAAGTTATTTTACCTAGGGATTCATAATCTGGAGTCCACTATCCAGAGAATTTGAATCACATTTAACCACATCTTTTAAAAGTAACTTGGATAATTGTATGGTAAAAATTTGCAGACTTTTGGGTAAAACGTAAAGGGTATGAGATTAATTTGGATACCTTTGTCACAAACATGGTATACGTCACGTCAATCAATTCACCTTGTTTATTTATGTATTGTATTTATTTACCTTTCCTGGACATCAGTGGAGCTGCACACTAAATCTCGTTGCACTGACGTGCAATGACAATAAAAGATATATTATTATTATATTATACCAAATATTCCCCTTCTATATAGTTCAATTATGCAAAAAATATTATGTAACTAGTCCTTTATTCATGTGCAATTTACATTGTTAGAAATGGTTTGAGTGGACTATGTTGCACAATGTTACCCAGGAAGCAGTAATTTAATAAATTGGACTGTTAACTGAAGATGAAATTTCCTTAAGAAATGTTGCCTTAATTTTACCTTTGACTTACATGCTGAGTAGAGAATACATTTTCCAATCTCTAGTTATATGTAAGCTATTTTGGGGTGCATCATATTTAGATTCTTCATAGTCCAATGCTCTTACACATAAATCAAAAAGCATGGTTTGCTGGAGCATGCATCAGCTGAAGGGCTTGCCTGGACTTAACACAGTGTCTATACATTTTCATGTGTTTTAGCTGGAATCATGGTGAAATGTAGAACATAGGAGACACTTAGAACAGTCTATGATTACATTAATGTAATCTGAAAAACATGGCATAATGCTGATGGAGGATTAACAAGTGGAAAGAATGCAGGCAATTTAAAGGAATGGATTCACCATGAATATACACTTGCATCTTTTGAAAGATCACTCCTTTTCAGAGTAATGCATATTTTCCAATCCAAAACATGGTAGACTTGTATGCGTACTGAACCATTATATTTTTACTAAATTGTGTTTTGTTTTGCTCTACATACATTTAGTCGTTTACCACAACTTTTCACAAAAGATTTAGCCCTGGTGCAGCAGTTTTTTGAAGCTATGTGCAAGGTAAGTGGAAATTCTCAAGAATTTGTTTTACAGTGTAGTGTTTTGTTGTGTTTCTCCACAATTGCAGCACCAACAGTACAGGGAAGTTTTATTTGCTTCATTATTAGGAAGGTCCCGATGTCCGGCTTTCCATTCAGGAAGCATTGGCTATGATGGTGGGAGCCTACTGTTCACTGCAAGGAGCTTCTCTTACGCTAATGGAAGCTTTGGTTGCTGCATATCTGGAGAAGGTATGTGAAAACTATAACATCAGTCCCATTATTTGGTTATAAAGAACAATGCAATAATGTGAAAGCTGCTTTATTTTTAGTGAGTGCTTTAATGGAGAATATAAAATATTTTACAACCTGTATATAGTGTTTGTTGCAGGGACTTTATGAACTAATGGGATGATCTAATACTAATTACCAATGGTCATATCCGCATTATCATTTTTTGCCATACATTTAGGGCAGTTTTTCCCAATTAATTGTTAATTCGGAAAGGGTTAAAATTTCCTCGCACAATTGCACCTACAGAAAAATTGGATACCAGAGGAAGCTTTCCATTGGAATATTTGGAAACTAGATAAATACTAGTAACACCACTAAATGTTGAACTCCATTAAAACGTTTAGAAAGTCGCAGTAAATTTACTTGAGCTGTGGATGAATAATCATTTGGAATCCTATTCTTTTGTTATTTTTTTCAGCCAGAAGTGCAAGTCCGGCAAGTTGCTGTGAAGTTTGCCAGTACAGTGTTTGCCTCCGACCATATACCATCCAGATACATGTTGTTACTTGCTGCTGGAGACCCGTGAGTGTTCTCTTGGAGAGGGAAATATAATGCCTGCACTTATATAGCTTTGTTAAAGTGATAAACTATGCAATGGCATTTCCCGGCCTGTTATCAAATAAAATTACCGTGGATAGATAACAACTGGCAATCAAAGGTTTATACAATAGAGAGACATTAGCTAGACTTTGAGAGATGGCGAGGCTTTGGAAAGAAGTTAAGTTTAGTATAGTTTATTATTGTCACGTATACCGAGGTACAGTGAAAAACTTTTTGTTTCATGCTATCCAATCAAAGAAAAGCTACACATGATTACAATTAAGCAGTCCACGGTGTACAGATAAAGCTACAACTTTTAGTCCAAGATAAAGTCCGATTAAAGATAGTCTAGAGGTCTCCAATTAGATAGATTGTAGGTCAGGACCACACTCGAGCTAATAAGAGGACAGTTCAGTTGCCTGATAACAGCTGGGAAGAAACTGCCCCTGAATCTGGAGGTGTGTGTTTTTAAACTTCTCTACCTCTTGCCTGATGGGAGAGGGGAGAAGATGGTGGATGTCAAGGCCACTGGACGGTAGTAATTAGGGCACAACTCTAACCCTAACCCAGACCCCAGAAGACGATTGAATTTTGGGGTGCACAGCAGTCCAGAATTAGAGGAGCTCACAGTTCTCATTAGACCAGGGAAGGCTATTTAGATGGAGAGAGAAAGGACATGGAATATTTCAAAAAAACAAGAAAATAATTTAAGACTTAGGGGTAACGCCAGGTGGTTTGGACCAATGCAGGTCAACATATACATTGGTGGTGGGTGAGTGGGGTAGACTTGGTACTAGTTCGGATAGGGACAGATTTCGGATGTTCAAGAATTCCACGTAATGAAAAAAATAAGCATGCTTATCAAAGCATTTTTAACTATTCAGCATCCTAAACTATTCACTTTAATTGAATTTCAAATTAAAATGTATCGTGGCCAGTATATAGCTAAATAATTACAATCGGCAGTCAAATTGTGCTTTTAGATTAATGTTATCAAAATCGCAAAGGGAAAGCTTAACAAGTGTTTTTATTTTTCGTCATTTAACATCCAATGTTTAATTAGGAGAGAGGAAGTACATGGGGAAGCAAAACGTGTTCTAAGAGCTCTACCAAATCAAACAACGGAGAAGGAAAGCACCCCTACAATCTTGCCACCATTTCCTGAAATGGTCCATTATATACAGGACAAGGTAAAGTTTCTTAACATTTTATTCAAGGGCTTTAGTTTGAAATCCGATAATGTAGCATGCTTGTGACATTGGTAGATGCAGACTAGTGGATGTTGCTTCTATTAATATGTCAAAATACCGCTCATTTACTTTTTTTTAAAGTTGGACAGTGCACTACCCAGTGTACTTAGTAAGTGTAAATGGAGGAACCAGGCCCCACTTAGTGAAAGTGGACCATTGGAACAGGGGCTGCAGTGAGTGGAAAGGGAGGACAGAAATGGGGTAGAGATAAGCAGGTAGGAGGCGCGGGGACAAGGGCCGCAGCGAGTAGACTGAGTGGACAGGGAGCACAAAAACCAAGGTCCTAGTGAATGGGAAGATAATGTAGTCCATAGAACCTGATGAGCCAAATGCCAAACCATCAGGATTTACGAGTCATCAGGTTACGCATTATCTGAATTTTACTGCATTAAAAAAATGGTGTACAGTGGGCAGAAAGTCCTATTTCTAACCTGTACAACCCTGTTCGCCTCAGTAGATTTAATAACAAGAGTTAAGAATGGATGCTGGGTTATCATTCTGATATGTATAATCTGCTTGCTAGTCCATTTCACTTAATTTACCGTATCAAAATTATTTCAAAATTGTACCACAGTCAACATTTACAATCCAAGTTGCTTTCAAAGGTCATTTATAAAGATGCATGTGGTCAGTTATTGGTATTGATAACAGTCTGAAGAAGGGTTCCAACCCGTAATCCATCTATCCATCTGTCCATTCCATCCACACATGCTGCCTGACTCGCTGAGTTCCTCCAGCACTTTGAATTTTGTGATTGATATTTTTAGTCAAGACTGAAAACACTCAAAAAATTGACCATTTTTGAGCTTTGAAAAACTCCTTTGTTGCTTGAGCAGTATATTTGGGATCATTGGCTTGCTGTAGAATGAACCGCCGAGTTTTGAGTCATTTGTTTGAACTGGAGCAGATAGGATGTGTCTATTCTTAGGCCCCCCTCGGTCATGGCTAACCATGGGTGTCTCCAGGGTTGGAGGACATCTGTGCGTGACTTTGTTTAATGTGGGGAGACTGGTGCACAGACAGACACCACACGGTCCTTGACAGATCTGGGTCAGGATCAGTGGCATGGAGTCCAAGATGACCGGAGACCCTTTTCTGCTGCAGCTTTCATCCGCCTTCCCAAATGTTGTGACGCTCCACTAAGGTCAGCCATCATCCTCCGCCTGTTCCACCATTGAGGTCTTGGTTGGATTGCTCTTTGCCGACCTTACGACCATGGGTGGCCCTACCAGGAGCATAGCTCCAGACAGCATTGCTCTCAGGACCACACAAGCTTCTCCACCATGACATGGTGACAATCCACGGAGAAGAATTGTCTATACACTTCAGAATTCATTATGTTACTACCATCAGCAGTTGTATCATCAATGAAGATAAGTGAGCCAGTACCTTCAGCAGCCATACAAGCCCATGACATAACACCCCCACCACCGTGTTTCACAGATGAGGTGGTATGCTTTGGATCTTGGGCAGTTCCTTCTCTCCTCCATACATTGTTCTTGCCATCACTCTGATATAAGTTAATCTTCATCTCAACTGTCCACAAGACCTTTTTCCAGAACTGTGGTTGCTCTTTTAAGTACTTCTTGGCAAATTGTATCCTCGCCATCCTATTTTTGCGGCTAACCAGTGGTTTGCATCTAGCAATGTAGCCTCTGTATTTCTGTTCATGAAGTCTTCTGTGGACAGTGGTCATTGACAAATCCACACCTGACTCCTGAAGAGTGTTTCTGATCTGTCGGACAGGTGTTTGGGGATTTTTCTTTATTATGGAGAGAATTCTTCTGTTATCAGCTGTGGCCTGCCAGTCCATTTGCAATTAGTAAGCTCACCAGTGCTCTCTTTCTTCTTAATGATGTTCCAAACAGTTGATTTTGGTAAGCATAATGTTTGGCTGATGTCTCTAACAGTTTTGTTCTTGTTTCTCAGTCTCATAATGGCTTATTTGACCTTCATTGGCACAACTTTAGTCCTCATGTTGACAAACAGCAATAAAAGTGTCCAAAGGTGATGTAAAAATTGGACGAAAGACTGAGTGCTGAGAGCTCTCTTATACCTGCATTGAGGAGGCATTTAAACACACCTGAGCAATTACAAACACCTGTGAAGCCATGTGTCCCAAACATTATGGTGCCCTGAAATGGAAGGGAACTATGTATAAACACAGCTGTAATTTCTACATGGTGAAACCAAAAGCTATAGCGGCTCTGAACCGGCCCTAATGAGTGCCCCCCCCACCCACCCCCTATGGACAGTCTCCCTCAGATGGTCACGTCAATCAATCCAGCTTGTTTATTTATGTATTGTATTTATTTACCTTTCCTGGACATCAGTGGAGCTGCACACTAAATCTCGTTGCACTGACGTGCAATGACAATAAAAGATATATTATTATTATATTATTAAATGTATAAAAATACCCTTTAATAAAATTTGACAATGTGCACTTTAACCACATGTGATTTATTTCCTATTACAAATCTCAAATTATGGAGGACAGAGGCAAATAAATAAATGATTGGTCTTTGTCCCATTCATTATGGAAGGCACTGTTTTCCCAACCATATGTTAAGTTACAACCCCATTCCTATGGTTTTAAAGCTTTGATTTGAATCAGTACCTGGATTTGACTGCAGACAATCCTACCAGTCCTGACGTGGTTCTTGTTTATCTCATTCCTGGTCAAGGATATTCTCTGCCGTGATAGCCTCTTAAATTTGATTTTGGCCATAATGCCATGACAGACCATAATGTCATGGTCTAACATTAGTGGGGATGTTTCTTGCAGCTCCATTAAAAAAAAAAAATCACTTCCCTGATTTTAATTCCACATAAGCTATGTTACAATATTTAAACACAATTATACCATCTTATTCTGCATATTGGGAGTAAGAATATTCATTCATTTTTTTTCTATCTTTTCAGGCTTCTCAAAGGATAAATAGTTCAGCAAAGTACACCACTGGAACCCGCGTCCTGCCATTTAACCCAGCTACGTATGCTGAGGTAAGAAAGGCTGAATAATGGAAACTGGTTTCCTTATAAAAGACTACTGCTGCTTTATCCCCGAGTGTCAGTATCTAATATAGAAAAAAATAATGCTGTAGAATGTAAATTGAATAACATTGAATTGAAGAAAGAAAGAAATTATATGGGAGGAGAAAACTGAGTGCATGCTGTTAAGAGTTTCCACATTACATTTTTATAGCAGTCTATTAAATTCGTCTCAGTGTAAAGATTGGAATCGTTATCCATTCATTAGCCGGTAGCTTATTTTAATTTGTAGACATTTGTTGTGTGGGGGTGCTGCTCCTTTTAGAAAGAACATAGAACATAGAAAACAGGTACATGAGGAGGCCATTCGGCTACTTCGAGCCAGCACCGCCATTAATTGTGATCATGGCTGATCGTCCCCAATCAATAACCAGTGCCTGCCTTCTCCCCATATCCCTTGATTCCACTAGCCCCTAGAGCTCTATCTAACTCTCTCTTAAATCCATCCAGTGATTTGGCCTTCACTGCCCTCCGTGGCAGAGAATTCCACAAATTCACAACTCTGGGTTTTTTGGGTCACTATTCTGTTGTGTTCAACTTGAGTTTATGCAGAACGTAAAGATTTTTTTCATTTAATTCTTGAATGTGGCATTTGGGGTGTGCTACTGTTAATATCATAATTTGAGCTGAATATTTTAATATTTATCATGGACAATTTTTCTAGCTAGTGTTCGCTTGGTTATTTCGTTCTGCTTGTTCAATGGCTTCCAAAGATGATCCTTTCACAAACTATAGTAATAAAAACTTTAATGTTATTTCAAGCTGGCTGTTTACCAAAGAGCTTTCTGCATCTAGCCAATGTAAACTTGAAAGGCAAAAGTGAAATCCTGACCTAAGCTGCCACCTGCACACAGCAGGCTGAAATATCTTGCACAGCATAGTAAAGTGCTTGAAGATTCCATTGGATGCTACCCCCACCCCTTCCTCCCTTTGGAATTTTAAACCTACGTGTGACTCATGAGTTAGGGAGGTGTTGGGTTTGCAGAGAACTGTCACAGTTTTCCATAATGTGAAAGTCTATTTCCCATTGAATCCCATGTTATAAGCAGAGATGCTATAGGATGTTTTTTCTCTAAATAGTAATAATGAGTACCACAGCTGTGGGTTTGTGACACAGGTTCGCTTAAGAGATTGTCTTGACAGTCTCCCAAGCATGTTTGTTAATTGGCCAGAGGTTCCTTTGGGAGATGCAAGCAACTGCATATATAGCAAGCCACACCTTTAACTATTACACAAAGCTATGGCAGCATCAAATTTTTGAAAAATATCAAGTTTTACCTCCAGTCTAATTCCTTTATGTGGTCATTTATGTTTACAATTTGCACTTAATTGTTTCAGACATTTTGAGAGTAAATAATACGGAGAACTCTTGGTGGGTGTAGGGGGTGGAGTGGCATTGCAAGGGAGCAAAATGAACCTACCACAGTAAAAGGCCACATTATTTGTGCATGCACCGTTGAAAATATAAAAAATAGGCAAAATTTGTTTATTCAATATTTTATTAATTTTTCCCCACATAGATTTCATAATAGCAAATTTTATTCCGTATCTTAGATTTCCAGGCAGTGATTTGAGAATTCTATAAGGGGGTATTTCCATAACCTGTAAGCCTGTCTGTATTCCATCTCCATTCAAATGCTTAGCCTGCAGATATTCTCGTATTCCCTCCCCACAATATTCAGGCTTCTAACCATAAAAAAGCCTTGCGGTAAATGCGTCCAGGCACATTACTCAAGGGGACTGTTAAAATTGCAACCAGGTAGGGTCAAGTAAAGTGCTGTCCTGTTGAAATACAAACTCTCACCACTAATATTTAAACCTTGTGAAAACAACAACAATTGAATGAAAATACAAAATAATTTTCTGTGTGATATTGCACGTAATCCACTCATAATGATATTGAGATTACAAGTCATTGTTTTACTTTTTCTGTTGCCTCCTGAAGTTAGTAAATCAAAATGAATATACAGTAGTTCTTTGATAGCTTTTTCATGTGAAAGATGTAACAGAGTTCATATGAGAAATAAATGTCTTAACTTGTTTCTCTAACTCTGTTTCGCTAATACTGGATGATAACTAAATTTCTGAGACATTTTCAGAACTTTTCACCATATTTTGCTGGTGCTGAAGATCAATTTAACATCATAATTAAATGATCACAGCTTAGGAGGGGGTAGACAAAAGTGCTGGAGAAACTGCGGCAGCATCTATGGCCCGAAGGAAATAGGCAAAGTTTCGGGCCGAAACCCTTCTTCAGACTTTTTCAGCCACATCCGCTGAGTTTCTCCAGCACTTTTGTCTACCTTCGATTTTGCAGCATCTGCAGTTCCTTAAACAGCTTAGGAGGAGCTTGTCAATTCAATACTTGCACCATATAAAAGCAATATAGTTTGTCCAACTGATCTGCCCTCTCTTTTGAATGCAGCAATGCACCTTTCTCCACTGACTGTGGTTACTGTCTATCCATTGCAGGCCAAGGGCATCTTTCCATTTCTTTGCCTTTCCAACTCCAGATTTAGGTGGTGCTGGACAAGCAAATTTTCTTGGCTGTCGAATGACATTCTTATTAATACTCCAGCATAGATTTAATTCACTTTTTAAGATATTATTCAGTAGATTAATACATTTATCAGTGAACCCTATAAGTTTAGATGGGGAATTGGAAACAGATGAGTTAAGTTTCAAGGGAACGCAGCCAGCAAAACCAGATGAGTGTAAGGAAGTATGGGAACCGGAGCCCCAGTGAGTGCGCGAGATGCACAGGGGCCTGGTGAATGGATGGGGAATGTAGTAAGTATTACCTGGTGAGCAAGATGTTAACAACGTGATTGTATCTGCAGGTTATCCTTTACCTGCGAATGTGTCTAGCACACAGTGCAGGGGTGGTACCCACATCTCGAAGTTTTGTTGACATGCAAGATCAAGCTCCAGCCATTGGCTGTTATGTCAGAAATTTGGCTTCCAACACTTTCATTTCACCATCATCCTCAAAGAATGGTGAAACTGATCCAGTGCAAGCATACATTGATCTACTCGAACAATTGTTAACAACCATTGGAGGTAAGAATGAAAACAGGTTGAATTTTCCCAACTGATTGTGATCTTAATGTATTCCTAATTTTGACAACGTGCCAGATTATGATAGAGTCGCATTCTCGAACCTTAGGCACTTCTATATAATTCCTTTAGTTTTATTGTATGGCACTGAACAACCAATATCTAATTTATTATTGAGATGTGCCTTCATTACTGGTGTTCATTACTTGAGAGGAAGCTATTTCTGTATTGTACTCAAAATAAAATTGTATGTTTTAATACATATTGACTTGCAACCGTTTGTAACCAAATATCTTCGGCGGCAGGTCAAATCCAATTTTTTACAAACTAGCAGACTACATCAAAGAGGAACAGATAAGTATGTAATCAGTAGATTCGTTGTCATTTCTAGCTATTATGACAATTACTGGCCTTGGGACCAGCATAAAAGTTTCCATTAAAAATATTAAAGGATAGGTTAATGCATTTGTGTAAGAGAAGCAAATAGAGAAATAAAGGTGCAGGAAAGGAGCCAGCGGAGAGAAATATATGACTATTAGTATTAACTTAAATCCACGAAGAAGAATGGTTCATTACTATTCTTCATGCTCTTGCATTGAGACACACACAGAATTAAGACAAATTATGCTTTTGTTCTCTGAGTCACAGTGATGATTGGGTAATCACATAATGTTTTCATGTTATAAGCAGGGGTGTCAATCCGCTCTATTGAACTGGAAGGTGATGTCTGATTTTTGTGACAGTTGAATGTAATTTCATGCGTTATGAAATAAAATTTCAATTAATTTAGAGGTTTTTTTTCTATCTTCCCCCTGGAAACAATAGGATTGCCAGTGATGTACTGTCTATTGGAAATAGTCTCTGTCTATCCACAAAAATTAGCTGCACAGTTCACAGAAAAAATAGATTGGATTAAGGTATGATCACTTCTTTGCTTGTGAGGGACAGGCTCTCAGACTGCTGGGATGTATAATGCTGGTAATTGGCATACATTGTACCTTTAACGTTGCTTGTGCAGAATTCTATTACATGTATCAAACCCAGGAGAACACTGAATCAGTTCCAAACTGTAGTATCGAGACTTGCGTCTCAGATAATATAGGGTTCCACTGCCACAAGCCTGAGCCATCCATCACTCTCCACCTAGATGTCGCATTTAACTTTCCAACATTGATTACACCCTTGTCTCTGTCATCCAACTGATGACACAGCCATAACCCATTCACTTTCCTAATCGTTGGTCCGACCCAACCTCCTCCACAATCATCTGCCAGACCCCACGCTAGTCCCATCACTGTTCGACATCCGTAGGTGCCTGCCCTAAAAAGTGTGCATGCTGCGGGTTGGCACCAAGCTGCGTCGCTGTTGCTGTCTCTGTTTGTTGTCCTTTGCCGGACTGAGGTCAGTTGACGGGGCTCACCACGGGGAGGTCGACAACATGAGCCACGGCGGCACAGTGGTGTAGCGATACAGCAGTTGCCTCACAGCACCAGAAACCTATGTTCAATCCTGAGCTCGAGTGCTGTCTTTGTGGAGTTTGCACATTCTCTCTGTGACCACGTGAGTTTCCTCCAGCTGCTCCAGTTTCCTCCCACATCCCAAAGACGTGCGGATTTGTAGGTTAATTGGTCGCTGTAAATCACTCCTAGTGTGTGGAGACTGAGATAATATAGTACGAGTGTGAACGGGTGATTGATGGTTGACACAGACTCGGTCGGCCGAAGCGTCTGTTGCCATGCTCTATCTCTAAACTAAACAATCCTCTCTTTGACATCAAACCGCCTCTGAAGATACCCATATTCACGCAAGCATAGGACATGTGGATGTATGTGCACCACACACGCACATAACAATCATGCATGTGCATCGCCCACACAGCTGTATCACCCAGTCCTTGTCATTCTTTCTCATATCCACAACCAGTCTGATCCTTTCACCAGCTTATTTCCTCTTTGGTGGAGGCAGAAGTGGGAGATTGTAGAAGAGGGACAAAGGGCATGGGCATTGATGTTCAAATCTTTTATTGGAATAAGACATATATTTGCTCTATGTTTCTTTTCTCCTCCCTCCACTATAAAGATATTTATGAGCACAAACAAAGATGAGATGCGTGAGCTGGCAGCACAGTTTTACGCAGTGGTGCTGTCCACCATGTCTGGGAATGATTTCCACTTGGCCGTTCAGAACCTCATTAAGTGCGCTAAAGATAGTGTAAGTATTCACTTTAATGAATATTGCATTAACCTTGAAATACTGTCTTCCCTGTTTTGTCCTTTGAGACTCCTCAGTAAGTATACCACCCCCCATTTCAGAATAAGGTTAGCTAAATGGAAATAGGCAGTGAAGTTGAGACACAATTTAATTTCATACAATAATACTTCCATAATTCTTTAGATTATTTGTGTTGCCCGTCCCCAGTTGATGAAGGTTCTGTTATCCAGATAGTTTTGGTGTTCGTCACAGGGAGTTTCAGAATTCTGAAGCAGAGACATTGCAGCCTTGGTGATAAGTGTTCACATTAATATGGTGTACTTGGAGGAGATGCTCGAAATGTTGGCTTTCCCACACACCTGTAGCTCATTCATCTCGTGATGCAAATTTTCATATGTCAAATTAGTTCTTTTTGCAGGATGTCATTTGCTCTATAAATGATACATATTTTGGCCCCAGTGCTGTATTGGAGCTGTGATAGATGTTGCAATTAGTGAACGGCGTACTGACTGTCAGAACTGATTTGTCATGAATGGATTTTTGAAGTTGCATTGCAGTACTGAAGCTATACCAGTCCAGACAAGTACTGAGGGATCATCACCCTTCTAGGTTGAACTGATGAGCGTCATTGCTACATTTAATGGTGAACTAGACCAAGTGCAGACCCGTTGGGTCGGTCTCCCCAACGTGCGGTTGCGGGGGGGGAGGGGAGGTGGGTTGGAGGGGGCGGCATGCGGCGTCACACACGCTAATGACCCCCACAAACACACTAACTACCCCCCCGCACACAAGCTAACTACCCCCCTTGATATTATATTAATATTATTAATTTGCTCCTTTTACCCCATAACCGCACGTCATCCCATCCACTGACGCATAACCACCCAACTCGCAGGCACGTCTAGAGAGGGAGGGGGCAGTAGAGAGTGAGGGCAGAGAGAGAAGGGGGAGAGGCAGAGAGCGAGTGGGGCAAGAGACAGACGGAGAGGGGGTGGAGGGGAGGAGGAAAGGGTGGGTGAGGGGGGGAGGGTGGGGGAGAGAGGATGAGAGAGAGGGAGGGGAAGGAGGAGGGAGGCAGAGAGGTGGGAAGGGAGGGGGGGGGGGAATTATTCAATGCTACGGTCCCATCGCTGTAGAAGTCATGAGACTCGTCCAGTTGAATCTTGATACTTTCCAGTTCTCTGGATACTTTCAAGAGAGAGCTAGATAGGGCTCTTGAAGATAGCGGAGTCAGGGGACGGGGTACTGATTGTGGATGATCAGCCATGATCACATTGAAAGGTGGTGCTTGCTTGAAGAACCGAATGGCCTACTCCTGCATCTATTGTCTATTTAATCATTGGTGAAGCATTGATATTGATTTTGAGGGGTTGAACAATAATATTGTTATTGATAATCAAGGACTGATTCTTTCTTGTTATCCACTCAACCTTGGATGCTGCTTCTGGGCATTAATTAATTATCTAAGGAACTCACAATGGACTGCGAATCCTCTCTATGTTGAAGCTCTAAGGCACTGGTAAAGCCGCATTTGGAATATTGTGAGCAATTTTGGGCACCATATCTGAGGAAGGATGTGCTGGCTCTGGAGAGGGTCCAGTGGAGGTTTACAAGAATGATCCCAGGAATTAGTAGGTTAACCTATGATGAGCGTTTGTCAGCACTGGGCCTGTACTCGCTGGAGTTTAGAAGAATGAGGGGGGAACCTCATTCAAACATACAGAATAGTGAAAGGCTTGGATAGAGTGGATGTGGAGAGGATGGTCCCATTAGTGAGTGAGTTTAGAACTAGAGGTCATAGCCTCAGAATGAAAGGACTTTGTTTTAGGAAGGAGATGAGGAGAAAATGCTTTAGTCAGGGAGTGGAATTCGTGTCACAGAAGGCTGTAGAGGCCAAGTCAGTGGATATTTTTAAGGCAGAGATAGATTCTTGATTAGTACAGGTGTCAGATTATGGGGAGCAGGCAGGAGAATGGGGTTAGGAGGGAGAAATAGATCAGCCATGATTTAATAGCGGAGTTGACTTGATGGTCTAATTTTACTCCTATTCCTTCTGACATGATCTATGTTGTTTCTGAGGAGGTGATCCTGATGGAGCCTAAAGGGCCTGTCCCACTGTACGAGGTAATTCAAGAGTTCTCCCGAGTTTCCCCTGATTCGAACTCGGAGAATTACGGTAATAGCCACTCGTAGATACTCGGGGCTCTCGTGGACATTTTTCAACATGTTGAAAAAACTTCATGAGCTTACCGCGTTTCCCGAGTACCTGCCGTTAGCGTTACGAGCCGCTAAGAGACGTCCTGAGCTCCGACGTACCCGCTACGTACATTCTACGTACTTACCACAAGTTTTTTTTTAAAACGCGGGACAGCTCTTGGGTAAACTCGTATAGTGGGACAAGCCCTTAACTGAGCACTAATTGAACAGGTTGTTGCTGGAAAAAATCCAACTGGATAGAATTGTTGATGTCAGCCTTCAATTTGCTGCTTATGAGCACTAACATGATGCTGTAATAATTGACTGGATTAGAATTGCCCAACTGTTTGTGGACACAAGCCTGCATAATTTCCCGTAGTCAATTAGGTACAAATGCTAAAGCTGCACTGGAATAGGTTCTTCAACTGTTCCTTGATTTATATTGATGCAGTTTCATCAGAAAACAAAATAATAGACATTTCTTTATATTTTCTGTATCCTTTTCTCATAGAGCCCTGAAACACAGCACGGAGCTTTACTAGCTTTAGGATATATGGTTGGACGCTACTTGAATAGAAAGAAGAAAGCAGGATTAAATATCCAAGATATGGAAGAATTGGAAGCTGAGGAACCTCTGGAGGACCAGTTACTTCAGTTAACCACTGAAGCAATTAGTAATTAAATTGGAATATCATTCTGCATGTGTTTAATAGTTTTGTGAGGCAAAGGTGTTTGGGCTCTCAAAGAGCATTAAGGTGGATAAACACCCAGGGCCTGACAGAATTTCTCCCAGGCTATTGAGAGAGGCAAGAGAGGAGATTGTAAGAGCTTAATTTTTTTTTTCTTCTTCTTCTCTGGCCACAGGCAAGATCCCAGATTACTGAAGTGGCCAATATTCTTCCTTTGTTTTAGAAGGGAAGTAGAGTTAATCCAGGAAAGTATAGATCGGTGAGCCTTACGAAGTCAGTGGTTATGAAGCTATTGGAGAGGAATCTTTGGGATAAGATTTACCAACATTTGGAAAAGAATGGGCTAATTAGAATCAATCAACGTGGCTTTGTCTGGGTACATGGGATCCACAGGGATTTGGTCATTTGGATTCAGAACTGGCTTTCTCATAAAATACATAGGGCAGTTTTATTCTAGCTGGAGGACTGACCAGTGGAGTTTGCAGGATCTGCGCTGGAACCTCTGTTGTTTCTGATATATATAAAAGACTTGGATTTAAATGTAGGTGGGTTGATTAGTATGTTTGCAGACCACATGTTTCCAAAGACACTTGCAGGTTAATTGGCTTGCTATAAGTGTAAATTGTTTCTAGTGTGTGTTAATGTGCGAGACTCGGTGGGCTGAATGTCTAAACACTGCTGTAATTTCTACACGGTGAAACCAAAATGTATAAAAATGGCCTTTATTAAAATCTGACAATGTGTACTTTAGCCACATGTACTTTTTTATATTACAAATCTCAAATTTGTGGAGTACAGAGACAAATAAATAAATGATGGGTCTTTGTCCCAAACATTATGGAGGGCACTGTGTGTGCTGATCTTCAAGAGTCAGTGCACTGAGATGAAGAGTCAGCAAGTCATTCTGCAGCTGTATGGGACTGTGTTAGGCTGCATTTTAAGCATTATGTGCAGTTCAGGTTGCCTCATCACAGGAAGGATGGGGAGGCTTTGGAGAAGGTGCAGAAAATGTTTGCCAACATACTGCTTTGATTAGAGGTTATAAGCAAAAAGGAGAGGTTTCTCTGGCGACTTGGAGGCCGAGGGGCGACATGAGAAGTACCTAAAAGTATGAGAGACATAGATAGAGTAGACAGTCAATATGTTTTTCTAATGGTGGAAAAGTTGTAGTCTAAAGGGCACAGCTTTAAGGTGAGAGGGGCAAAGTTTAAAGGACATATGGTTATACCAACTTTACTTTTGGCAGGCAGCACAGTGGTGCAGCGGTAGAGTTGCTACTTTACAGCACTAGAGCCCCAGGTTTGCTCCTGAGTACGGGTGCTGTCTGTACCCTGTTTGTACATTCTCCCTGTGACCACGTGGGTTTTCTCCAGGAGCTTTGGTTTCCTCCCACACTCCAAAGATGTACAGGTTTGTAGGTTGATTGGCTTTGGTGACAATTGTAAATTGTCCCTAGTGTGTAGGATGATGCTGGTGTACAGGGATCGTTGGTCGATGCGGACTCGATGGGCCTAAGGCCCAGTTTCCGCTCTGTATCTTTAAACTAAATTAAAGAAAGTGGTGGCTGCCTGCAGTGTGTTGCTAGGGGTGGTGGCAGAGGCAGATATGAAAGCATCATTCAAGAGGAATTTGGATAGGCATGTAGATATGCAGAGAATGAAGGGATATGGATCACGTGCAGGCAGAGCAGACTAGTTTAACTTGCTATGGCGTTTGGCACAGACACTTTGGGCTGAAGGGCTTGTTTCTGTGCTGTACTGTTTTATGGTCACTGATTAAATATATGATTTACTTGTATGCATATTTGTGCACACATATTAATCATAAAATCTTTCAGCTTCATTTTTAGATGATGCGTCCCCTTCTCTGGCTTTGGCTGCTTGTGTGGCAATTGGTGAAATGGGGAGGAATGGTGCTTTACCCATTGCAAATGAAGGCCCAGGGTTCACAAAACTGCGCTTAGTTGGAAGCCTGTTGGGTAAACTCTCGTTAAGCAAAGAGAGCAACAAGGTAATGATTCATCTTTATACTATCAGTTATTAATCATGTTTTTGTTCATTCCTTTTGTTCGATCACTCACCTGTAAATAGCAGTCATTAATTATTCCCCTTCACAGTTTGAATTGTCTGTATTTGCGCATTCCTTTGGTTTTTAATTCATCTTCAGGTGACTAATCTATGTTGTTGGAGGAACTCGCGATTCTATGGTTCATGAATAGGTAAAATTGTAGTAGGATAAGGCACTTAGCCTTTCCAAACCTGTTCTGCTATTTATTTTAAACGCGAATAATATCTCTATGCACCATGTTCCCAATATCTTCCCATATCCCTTCATGCCATCTGTGCCTGAAAATCATCCATCTCCCTAAATATATTCAGCAATTTGATCTCTGGACCCTTCTGTGTTAGATAATTCTCCCGTTTATCTCCCACCATCTGAGTGAAGAAATTTCTACTCCTCCAAGTCATGAATTCGCATTTCTTGACACTTGTGCAGATGATGTGGCTTCACATTACGGAAAATCACGATGTGGATGGTTTTCTAGGAATTCAACCTTGCCTGACTGAAGCGCTTGCCAGTAATGTTGATTGAAATTTTTCAGTTCACTGCACTCTAACTCAAATTTTCGTACTCAAATTTTTTTTTAATGTTCAATTATGTACAATTATATTAATCAAATAAAAAAAGGCACAAAGTGCTAGAGTAACCCAGCGGATCAGACAGCATCTCTGGAGAACATGGATAGGTGACATTTTGGGTCGGGACACTTCTTCAGACTCATTATGGGATATAATTTCATTCTATTTCTATAGATGAAAGAACGGGCAGTGCAGACACTGGGTTATTTGCCAATTGGAGATGCTGATTTTCCTTATCAAAAGAAACTATTACAAGGATTGATGGACTCTGTTGAGGTAAGCATTTCAATTAGCATTTGTAGAAAAAGCTACCAAATTTATCACTAATACTGTTATCAAACAATATAAGTATGTATTTTGTTAATGTATCCATTATCCTGATATATTAATCGGCATCAACTACCCCATCTGTTGCTGATGTACGGACGTGCTATCCTCAACCACCACAGTTCATGTCATGAAGTTAATGGTGCAATTAAGCAAGGAGCTTCTGGTTCGAAAGACAATGTTGGGTGATGGTGGTCAACAATAAATTGTAGCTCGTCCCTACTTACCCCGGCCAAAATTTTCCACTCAAGGACTTCTGGAATGTCCTTCTACAAGAAAGATGGCTTCTTCTCTGCCATAGTTGATAGAGCCCCCAGTCACATTTCCCACATGTCTTACATGTTTTCAATCCACCAGAGACAGAACGTAGATAGTGTTCCCCGGTCCTCACCTTTCACCCAACTAGCGTCCAGATCCAACATGTCAACCTTTGCCACTTCCCCCAGCACTAATGTGATCCCACCGACAGCTGCATCTCCTTCCCTCCCACCCCTACTGCAAAGACCACTCTCTGTGACTCCCTGGTCTACTTACACCTTCCCACTATCCATCCCCTGGCACTTATCTTTGCAACCATAGCAAGTGCAGTATTTGTCTCAACTTCACTCCTTCAACCTAATCAGTTGCATTTGCTGCTTGCGATGTGGCTTCCTCTACAATGGTGAAACCAGGCATAGATTAGGCAAATGTTTTGTAGAGCACCTGTGCTCCGTCCACAATGACCATCTTGAGCTGCCTTCCCCATCCCGTACTGATCTATATGTCCTTGGCATTCTCCATAGTTACAAAGTAGCTGGCATTGGCATAATTGCAAACTGGAACAGCACCTTATATTCCACTTGGCTAGCCCACATGTCAATGGTCTGAACATTGAATTTTCCAGTTTCATGTATCTCTCTCCCCCTGTGTTCCTTTCCAACTACTACCAGTCCATCCAAGGGCCCTCTCAATTTTTTCGGATTTTCTACGCATCACACTTTAGATTTGTGCCACATATTGAGAATGAATTCTCTCACAGGATACTGTAGAAAAATGCATTCACTCCAAATGCATTGTTTCCAAAAAAATGTAATTACATTCCATTTATCCCTTAAAATGTATACCTTAAATAATGCATTCAAATTCATTTCTTCCCAGGCAAAGCAAATAGAGCTGCAGTTCACAGTTGGTGAAGCAATCACTAATGCTGCAATAGGGACTAGCTCACTGGCAGCACGTGATCTGTGGATGGTTGCTGAGAGAGAATACACACCTCCGGATAGTAAGTTGAAGACAATTTGTACACTTATGCAAGTGCATTCAAAATGTTAAGTTCATGACAAATTCTTGCAAATTTCCTTTTAACATTCAAGTAGACTGGAGCCTTTGATAAGATGCCACATGATAGGCTGCTCTGAAAAGTTAGATCACATGGGATCCAGGGAGAGCTCGCAAACTGCATACAGAATTGGCTTCATGGAACAAAGCAGAGGATGGAAGTGGAAGGGTGTTTTTCAGACTGGAGGACTGTGACCAGTGGTGTGTCTCATGTTTTTGTGGTTTATGTAAATGATTTTGATGAGAATGTACAAGACATGATTAGTAAGTTTGTAGATGACACTAAAGTGGGTGGTATCATTGTCAGTGAAAATAGCTATCAAAAATACAGCAGGATCTTGATCAGCTCAACATATGACCATGGCAGGACTTTTGCACGGAATGATAGGGCCCTGGGAAGTGTTATAAAGCAGAGATATATAGCACAGGTACATAGTTCCCTGAAAGTGGTGTCATGAGTTGATGGGGTGTTAAAGGAGGCTTTCAGTACATTGGCATTTGTCAGTCAGGGTACTGAGTACAGAAGATGGAATGTTATGTTACAGTTGTACAAGACATTGGTGAGGTTGCATTTGGAGTATAGTGTTCTGTTTTGGTCTCCTTGCTATAGGAACAATGTCATTAGGATGGAAAGAGTACTGAGAAGACTTGCGAGGATGTTGGCTCGATTCGGGAGCTTGACCTGCAGGGAAAGGTTGGGCAGGATAGGACTTGATTCCTTGGAGCACAGGAGCCTGCGGGTGACCTTGCACAGGTGCATTAAGTAATGATGGGAATTGATAGGGTAAATTCAGAGTCCTTTACCCAGGGGAGAAAAGATTTAATATTAATGGGAATAGGATATCAATGTAGGAGGGAAGGAGAAAGTCAATCCTTATGAGGAAACAGAGTCTGGTTAGAGCACTTGAAAACCTGTGAATTGTAATGGGCAAGAAGCGCAAGTAAAGTATACTGTGGAGGCCGAAGGCATTGAATGATCTTGATGGCAGATAAGTTAAAGTATTTATTTGTATCCCCTTCAATACAGTTGGTCATGTTTAGCAAAGATAGAAAGGCAGTGTTAACTATGCAAATCTGGCATCTGTGCAGGAATCCTCAAGATCCAGCATTTGACTCACCAAGTAAATGTGATTTGGACATTCAGATTGCAAGTACAATATAAGGTCAGAACCAGAGATATGAATGCAGCCAGAGCCAGTGGTCCGGACTTTGGGCTGGGCATGCGGCTAGAATCAGTGTTGTGATCAGAAAGGTGGGTAGGTTTGCGGTCAGAGCAACAAATCAGAGTGCTTGTGTTTTTCCCACACCCTTTAAACTCGCCAAGTAAAATGGAAGATTTATTTGATTAGTTTTGGTTTAGTTTATTATTGTCACGTGTACTGAGGTACAGTGAAAAGTTTTTGTCATCCAGTCAAAGAAAAGTCTTTACATGATTACATTCAAGTCGTCTGCTGTGTACGGATAAAGGATACAAAACGGTTGCTGTTCTTGAATTTTGAACATCATTTATATTTGACCACTCGTTCCCCAGCCCCGCACGGCCCAGTTTTACCTTCTCCCATAATCCATAAACACAGCTGTCCTGGCAGACCCATTGTTTCTGCTTGCTCCTGTCCCACTGAAATCATTTCCATGTACCTCAGCTTCATCCTATCCCCCCTGATCCAATCTCTCCCGGCCTATGTCCAAGATGGGACTGACATATGATGAGGATGAGAGGGGATCTTATAGAAATATATAAAATTCTTAAGGGATGGGGCAGGCTAGATGCAGGAAAACAATTCCCGATATTAGGGGAGTCCAGAACCAGGGGTCACAGATTAAGAATGAGATGAGGAAAAAACAGAGCGTTGTGAATCTGTGGAATTCTCTGCCACAGAAGGCAGTGGAGGCCAATTCACTGAATGTTTTCAAGAGAGAGTTAGATGTAGCTCTTGAGGCTAACGGAATCAAGGGACATGGGGAGAAAGCAGAATGGGGTACTGATTTTGTTTGATCAGCCATGATCATATTGGATGGCGGTGCTGGCTCAAAGGGTCGAATGGCCTAACCTGCACCTATTTTCTATGTTTCTAAGATAACTCACATGCCTTTCGTCTCCTTACTGACTTCTGCTCTCCGAGCCCCCACTCCCTCATCTTTACTCGGTCTGAAGAAGGGTCTCGACCTGAAACGTCACCTATTCCTTTTCTCCAGAGATGCTGTCTGACCCGCTGAGGTACTCCAGTTTTTTTGTGTCTAAAGATTAGTTTAACTGGAAGTGCGTAGAAAATTGCACATTTTGCCATGCACCTAATCTGCAGGCCTAGAAACCCTAGTGCCACTGTTGGATTCTGTGCCAAATCGGATTTGTTTTAGAATCTGAGATCTATTTTTCTCCTGCCTCTTAACCCCCCCCCCCCCCTTCGTATTGGGAAAACTAGACTATTATCAGGATCTGTATGGAATCCTGCAGCAAAGCAAATTGATAAATTGAACCCTATGACCTGTCATCAAGTACTGGACATGTGCTCAAATCAGGGCCTTATTTCAATTTAACTGACTGTACCCAGCAGTAAGATTTATCCAACAGCCTTTACTCTTCCCAAAAGAAAGATGCGTTCACATGGTTTGGATATTGGATGTGTCTCATCAACTCAACCATCTTTGTTTTTTTTTAATCCTGAAGCTATTAAAGTAAATGATGTTGTTCCATGGGTACTGGATGAAATCCTCAAGAAATACATTGTTAGTCCTAATCCCCACCACCGCCAAGCTTCCTCTCTCTGGCTTTTATCACTGGTGAGAAAACTGAGTCAACACAAGGAGATCAAGGTAAGGGCATTAATATAATTTAATTTCAAATGATAATGTTGCGAAGTGTCCATAATTTATGAATGCATAGGGAAGAATAATGAAATAACAGTGGATGCAATGAAATGGATTTTTTTAAATATTAAAATTGTTCTGTGGCACGGGCATCGTTTTGAAATGGGTGAACATACTAGAATTGTATCAAAATGTACCTGCATTTATATTGAAAAGATTTTCAAGACTGAGCTGTTTGTTTTTTAATGTTTCAAACTAAACTTGTTCCGTGGAAATAATATTCCACATGAGAAATTGATTGCTCATTAGTACTATTTCTCATGCCCCAAAATGTCAGAATAGTTACTACATTATGTTCAAAGTTTGATTTATAAAAGGATTTCCTTTTCAACAATTTCTGCAAACTCAGATGGATTGTTCACATAATTTTTTACAGAGTCATTTAAAAGAAATTCAGGGTGCATTCATCTCTATTTTATCAGAGAATGATGGTAAGTTTTCTTACATTTTAATCTGAGCTCATGCTATTTCTTTTGCTGCTTATGAAGGAATACTGAATTTAAATATAAATACTCAAGCTTGTTACTCATTAACTTTCTCATCCCCAGAGCATATTTTTTACTGAATCAGTTCAATCCTGTACATGCAAGTCAGAAATGTGCTTAATTCCAAATGTAATAATGCATCAAATAGAAACTGCTTTTATTTATCATCAAAGTTAAAACTTTTAAGGCAATTAATAAAATATTTGATTGAATAAATAAATATTCAATTTTTCAAATTTTGTGAACGAATAATTGCAATATTATCTATCTCAAGATTTAATTAGAATTGAAATCTTAAAAAGCCGTGAACATCCTTTAACTATGTACTTTAATTTGGATAGTGCACTGGGCATTACAGAAAAATATGAACATAAAAACAAAACCTTACAATAAAGAAAATTCAATGTCAGAAATTATCACTAGGGAAACAATTTACTCAATTTAACGTATGAAGTTTGAAGGCTCTGGGCCTGTACACGCTGGAGTTTAGAAGAGTGAGAGTGTGGTGGGGTGGGGGGATCTCGTTGAAACCTACCGGATAATGAAAGGTCTAGATAGAGTGAACAAGGAAAGGGTGTTTCTAGTAATGGGAGGGTCTGAAACCAGAAGACACAGTCTCAGAAAAAAAAGGAGGTACTTTTAGAATGGAGACGAGGGGGAAAATTGTTTTGCCAGAGGGTGATGTATCTGTGAGATTAGAAACATAGATTTCTTCCCATATTCCTTGATTCTGTTAGCCCTAGCAACTCTCTCTTGAAAATATCAAGTGAATTGGCCTCCACTGCCTTCTGTTGCAGAGAATTTCACAGATTCACAACTCTCTGGTTGAAAAGGTTTTTCCTCATATCAGTCCTAAATGGCCTACCCCTTTTTCTTAAACTGTGACCCCTGGTGCTGGACTCCCCCAACATCAGGATCATTTTTCCTGCATCTAGCCTGCCCAATTCCTTAAGAATTATATGTGTTTCTATAAGATCCCATCTCATCCTTCTAAATTCCAGTGAATATAAGCCCAGTCGATCCATTCTTTCATCATATCAGTCCCGCCATCCCGGGAATTAACGTGGTGAACCTGAGCTGCACTCCCTCAAGAATGTCTTTCCTCAAATTAGGAGACCAAAACTGCACACAATACTCCAGGTGTGGTCTCACCAGGACCCTGTACACCTGCAGTAGGACCTCCTTGGTCCTATACTCAAATCTTCTCGCTGTGAAGACCAACATGCCATTTGCTTTCTTCACTGCCTGCTGTACCTGCATACTTACTTTCAGTGACGGATGTACAAGCACACCCAGGTCTTGTTGCACCTCCCCTTTTCCTAATCTTACACCATTCAGATAATAATCTGCCTTCTTGTTCTTGCCACCAAAGTGGATAACCTCACATTTATCCACATTATACTGCATCTTCCATGCATCTGCCCACCCACTCAACCTATCCAAGTTACCCTGCAGCCTCATAAGTAATTAAGTAAGTATGTTTATTGGCCGAGTATTCACATACAAGGAATTTGCCTTGGTGCTCCGCCCACAAGTAACAACATGACATACAGTGACAGTTACGAATGACTCAGAAAACACTAAACACTAATAATAATAAAACATTAATGATAAAACACCATTGATCAAGCATGTGAACCAACAAAATATCCTGCTAGCAGCTCCAAAATATCCTCCTTGCAACTCACACTGCCACCCAACTTTATGTGATCTGCAAACTTGGAGGTGTTGCATTTAATTCCTTTGTTTAAATCGTTAATATATATCAGGGGCTTCCAAACCTTTCAGCATGAGGGTCACATTATATATTTGGCACATTTTTGCGAGCCGTTGGAAAATATAAAGAAATGTCTCACACATACACACACACAGTGACATACACACACACACACACACACACACACACACACACACACACACACTGACACACACATAGAAACACACACGTGGACTCCAACATACTGAGACACACACACACACACACACACACACACACACACACTGACACACACACACACACTGACACACACAGTGACATACACACACACTGACACACACATAGAAACGCACACGTGGACTCCCACAGACTGAGACACATAGACCGACACACACACACACACACTGATAGAAACACATACACATACTGACACACACCTAGAAACGCACACGCACACGTGGACTCCCACATACTGAGACACATAGACCCACACACACACACACACACACACACACACACACACACACACACACACACACACACACACTGACATACACACACATACACTGACACACACATAGAAACGCACACGCACACGCACACGTGGACTCCCACATACTGAAACACATAGACTCATAGACCGACAAACACAGACACACACACACACATACACACACACACACACACACACACACACACACACACACACACACACACACACACACACACACACACACACACACAGACAAACACACGTAGACAGACATAGACACACACACACAGACTCACATGCAGGCTCTCTCGCACTCTATCTCTGTCTCTCTCCCTCTCACACACACACATGCACACGTACTGTGATCACCCCTCAGGCATATTAACAAAGACCCACGCATGCAGAATGCTCACCCATCGGGCACACACACACACACAGAGCCGGCTACCAATCCGCTGATCTCCGCAGGGTTGGCGAGAAAGAGAGAGGGGGGGGAGAGAGAGAGGGGGGAGAGAGTGTGTGTGTGAGAGAGAGAGAGAGAGAGAGAGAGAGGAGGGGAGAGAGAGTGAAAGGAGAGAGAGAGACAGGAGAGAGAGAGACAGGAGGGGAGGGCAAGGGAGGATTCCCCTGCCATGCCGGCACACGTCGGCGGAGACCCGGTCAAATGGTCCAGGTCATTGTGGCGCCCCGGAGCTGTAGCTGTTCATGGGTCACCCTCACGGAGGGAGACCGCTGCACACCGACCCTGCCGCCAACTAGCTCACCCCCTCTCCCATGATCAACTCCCCACCCCATGCTACCACTCCGCACAACTTGCCTTTGCAACACAGGAGCAGTGTCACGTTGGTGCAGCGGTAGAGTCGCAGTCTCACAGTGCCAGAGTCATGGGTTCAATCCTGATTACGGGTGCTGTCTGTACGGAGTCTGTACTTGTGCGGGTTTTCTCCGCGTGCTCTGGTTTCCTCCCACACTCCACGTTTGCAGGTCATTTAAATTTGTCCCGAGTGTGTGTAGGATAGTGCTAGTGCATACGGGCATCGCTTCAATGGGCCGAAGGGCCTGTTTCCGCACTGTATCTCAAAAGCTGTGCTGCCATAGAACCCGCTAAATAGCCCGCCGCATGGAACGTGTTAAGAGCTTGCTGCAGCCCGAATAAAATCTCGTGGTGGGCCAGATGTGGCCTGCGGGCCATAGTTTGGAGACCCCTGATATATATTGTAAATAACTGGGGTTGCAGCACTGAGCCTTGCAGTACCCCACTAGTCACTGCCTGCCATTTTGAAAAGGACCCGTTAATTCCTACTGTTTGCTTCCTGTCTGCCAATCAGTTCTCTATCCATGTTAATGCCCTACCCCCAATTCCATGTGCTCTAATTTTGCACGCTAATCTTTTGTGTGGGACCTTGTCAAAGGCTTTTTGAAAGTCCATTGCCACAGATGGCTATAGAGGCCAAGACATTGGGTATTTTTAAAACACATATTGATAAGTTCTAGATTAGGAAGGGTGTCAAAGGTTACGGGGAGAAGGTAGGAGAATCGGGGTGATAGATCAGTCATGATTGAATGATGTAGTAGGAGGCCTAATTCTGCTCCTATGTTTTATGGTCTTATGGTATAGTCAACAAATTATTTGAGACAATACAGTTCTTTGATCACAAATATAGCTGAAATATATTAAACAATTTTTCCCTGATTTATTATTTGCTTAATACTTTAGAGCTTAGCCAAGATGTGGCTTCAAAAGGCCTTGGATTGGTATTTGAACTAGGCAGTGAACAGGATCAACAGGAGCTGGTATCATTGCTTGTGGACACACTTATGACAGGAAAAAGGTAAGAGTACATCCTTCAATTGATCACTTTTGTATATAGCTACAATCTGGTATAAGTGCAAAATATTTCAACAATGTTAATACCCTTTCCTCAGGCATTTGGATCTGAAGTGGTTCATATTCTTATTTGCATGTTTAATGTATTGAATTAGCCATATTAATCTTGCCGCCTGTTCTAGTGCTCTTTTTTGCTGCAAAATCCATTCAACTACAGAATGTTATATGTTAAGAGTTAATTTATTTGCTGGGAATTAACAAATTTAAGTTTTAAGTGGAGGTGTAACAAAGCCTTATTGATTGATCCAATACCAAAGAGAAATTCATGAATTGGCAATCTAATAATTGCTTCTATTTTACAGTACTTTGACTTTGGTTCTCGACATTTTATAAATAATTATTTTGTAATGTATAAATCATTATCTTCAATAACCTATTACTGAAGAGTACTGTTTATTCATCACATCCTCCCACACTCATCAATGTCATAATGATCGGATAATCCTACATGATGTTGATAAGGGATAATTATCATTGTTCATTTATTGAAAATCTGTGATTCTCTTCACAGGGTTAAACAGAATCTGTCAGAAAATACTGAATTGTTTCAAGGAGGCTCAATGGGGCAAACCCCTGATGGGTAAGAAAGGCCTGGAGTTATATTTGCTAACATCTGCATATTTATGAAACATTGAATGGAATAATTTATTTGAAAATTTAGATATTTTACATATTTAATTAGATTCATGTAATTCATGTACAAAAATTCATGTAAAACAAATTTGCATGTTGAGTACAGTTTTTAAATAATTTCCATGAGTCATTCTCAAAATATATTCGAATTAGTAGCACAGCAACTGAGCTCTGGCATTTTACATGCCATCATTTTTCATCTTACTCTGTTGTCATATTGTCTGTTGCTTTCACCATGTACTTATCCAGCTTCCTCCATAGATCAACTGTGTCCATGATTTATATAACTAGTCCATGTAGTATCATGTTCCACGTTCTTGCCATACTTGTAGGGAAAAAAATTCTGCAGAGTTCCTGTTTAATTTAATGGTAACATTTGTATATTGAGGGCCTCTTTTTTTAATTTCCTCAAGATTATCCAGAGCATTAAATGACTGCACATCCACAATTGTACTAGTTATTTTGGAAAAGCTTGCATACAAAATGTCCTTTATAAGATTCTGCCTGATCAAGTTTCCTTATCTTAAACGGGAGTATTCCTGTGATTTCCATATATATTGACTTCATAATTTTAACTGAACAGCTTCCAAAGCAATTATCTCACAGATGGAAAACAAAACACACCAACTTAAAAGAAATGAGGAAAGAAATATGCATAAATAGGAACATTACTCTCTGGATATTAGGACCATCAGCGTTTGAAAATGAGGATCATGGGTGGAAACTGTCAAAAGGAAAGACAAATGTACCACATGAACAGGACTCGACTAAAATGCATGTTATGATTTTAAAGTATGGAATATCAGCATAAGTATTTTATGTGTTCTGTAAGCTTTCATCACGTACTTAAAATAGCTGGGACAAAAATAAGGTGACAGTGAGCAGAATATAAAAGTGATAACTGGATAGGGAAGAAAAAAAATAATGTCCACATTTGTAATCAAGGGAAGAGGGAATAAAGGTTGGAAGTAAATGCAAAGATTCTGCAAATAGAAGAGTTTTAAATTAATTTATTTGAAAGGCAGAAAGCGTCTTTGCATAAGAAGCTGATAGGAAACAAAGTTGCATTTCTACACTAGCTTTCACATCCTTTTCAGGATGTCTCAAGTTTCACCAATGAAGTATTATCACTATCGTAACAGAAGAAAATAAGACTTACGGCCACTTTATGTTGGGTCTGTTTTCTTTTAGGCTTGAGTAAAAACATCTTTGTGAATCCTGTGTTTCTGTGAGGTGCCAAATTATCTTTATCTCTATCTCCATCAATTCCCATTATTTCTGTTTCACTCTTGATAAAGCTATAAATCCTGGTGTTTGACCATCATTGACTTGCCTTTTACTGCCTTCATTAGACAGGGACTATCAACTTACAAAGAACTTTGCAGTCTTGCCAGTGATCTTAATCAACCTGATCTTGTTTACAAATTTATGAACTTGGCCAATCATCATGCAATGTGGAACTCTCGAAAGGTAAGTAATTGTTGATTGTTGTCCTTATAATAACAGTGGCCTTACACCAAGATAAGGATATATAGACTTTATTGGCTACAAAGCAATACAACCTCTCTCTTTAAGTTCCACTTTAAACTAAAGGAATGCAGCAGACCGTGATGCTGACAAACTAGTGGGCATAACTACAAAAGCATGAGTCATAACATGAGTCATTAATACTATAGTCAGTGGACAGACAGAAGGGTTGAAGGAAATTAAACCCATGTCATGGCATGCATCGGCACCCAGTATGGATGGTACCTCCTCACGTACCACGTAAAATTCCAGGATGTGGGCACGCGCGTTGAGACTGCAACATAACTTTACTTGGCCGATAGGGTGTAGTAGAGAATCATCAAACTAGATGAGTGATGCAGTTGGCTGAGTTAGTGTTTCTGTGTTTTTTAGCTGTTGGAAGACAGCAAGTGATGTAGCATTACAGCGTGCCCCGCTATCCGCTTTGAGATAAAGAATTTTGCCGTTAATGAGCAAAGCGACCTTTGGATCCAGCTTGTGCGCTGAGCCAGACAAAGCATGCGCATCAATCTCTGTGCTATCACCATCTATTTGTGCGAACTCGGAGCTTGGACATTCATCCTGGCTTAACGAGTTGACAGACTGTCTCATTTGAAATCTATTACTGCGTGAACGACAGCATTTGACGAAGTGGTTTCTTTTATTACAAAACCTACAGAGTTTTCCATACGCTGGGCACCGGTCGCGAACTGCAGTGTGTGAGCCACCACAATTAAAGTAATTAGCAATCCAAGTTTCAAAAAAGTACAAACTAAACCATGATGGGGATTATCAGAGTTTAATCTTGATTAAAGCATAATTCATTGTGTCGGAAAGAACTGCGGATGCTGGTTTAAATCGAAGGTGGACACAAAGTGCTGGAGTCACTCAGTGAGACAGGCAGCATCCCTGGAGAGAAGGAATGGGTGACGTTGCGGGTCGAGACACTTCTTCAGACTCTTATTATTTTATTATTGATTAGTTGTTGCTTGTCCCTGCAGGGTGCGGCTTTTGGATTCAATGTCATAGCAACAAAGGCCGAAGAACAGTTGGCTCCCTATTTATCTCAACTTGTCCCACGGCTTTATCGATATCAGTTTGACCCAAATTCTGGAATCCGACAAGCAATGACTAGTATCTGGAATGCCCTCGTCACAGATAAAAGTGCTGTAAGTGGAGGTTTTATTCAGATCTAAGATGTTTTGGTTTATATTTGCAGTTACTGATTGGATAACCTTATTTGAGGCTTAATTTTTTTTCTCCCAAGACTATTAATTTGTTTATTTGGACCAATTGACATTATTGGCCACAGTTACTTACTCACACATAAAAAATTTTTTACTTCAAGTGGTTTCCGCCTCATGTTTTTACGTACTAATCAATAATGCTTTCAAAGGATAAGACTCAGAGGCATGATGATCCTTTAAATGATGATTCATCATATTCTTATGCTACGGACAACATCTGTGCAGGATTAAGGCTGGTTTCGTGCTTCGAAGCATTGTTCTTTCAAAGATGTATTCATTTATGACATGAACATTGCTGGCAAGACTAGCATTTATTGTCCATTCAATCTGCCTCCTGAACTGATTGACAACTGGGCTTGTTCAGAGGGCACTAAGAGTCTTTGTAGCAAACCTTATACCACGGATCTGCATGTAAACTTTAAAATATGTTAGAAAGATTTAATTATATGTTTCTTCCAACAGATAGATAAATACTTAAAGGAGATCCTTCATGATCTAATAACCAATTTAACCAGCAATCTTTGGCGTGTTCGTGAATCCAGGTATTTATTACTGAGTATTTTGGAAGTGCAGCATGGTCTTGTGTAGCTGAAGTACAGTTCCACAATTGTGGTTTTACATGGGGGTTATCTGAATTGCATTGTCATGAGCATTCCTAGATCATGCCAGGCGAAAATTGGATACATTTCTCGTTGTCTAGTAACTATCCTGAAAGGCTAGTGTTTGAAGGACACATGCTTGGATGTATTATAACAAATAATGAGTCCTTTCAATATAGAAGAAATATAAAAAGAACAGCAGGGTAAAGAAGATGGGTGTAAAATAACTTTGGTAATTAATACAAGTATTTGGTTATGTTGTTCAGTGATAGAGATTGAAGTCCAAATGAATAAGATTTCCCATTTTCAAGAGAAAAAGAATAGAATGAATTAATTAAACACAGCTGTAATTCTCCTGAAGTCTAACCATTGATCAGTTCTTTATTAGAAGGCATTTTGTTTTTGTTACAGTAAAGTGTAATTCTTGGAAATTTGGATTATGTATTAATGTATGCTACATACTGATTTTCACTGTGCTCAGTTTGCTGTTGTTGACAGCAAGCCATTTGTCTTTTGGAGACTATCTGCTCAGAAGTTTTGTTCTTTCAAATGTTTATTTATTCATTTATGAGATGTGGACATTGCTAGAATAGTTAAGGTTTCCTACTTGTGCCACAAACTTTAATTTAAGAAGATACCAGTGTTGAAGATGACACTTGAAAGGGAGGGTAGAGAGGAAAAGGAATACATTTCCATTACACTGAATGCCATCTAATATTGTCCTACTCATGAAGATTCACTGTAAGCTTTTGGCATATCATATTCCTAGGAGAAGTTTGGAATAAATGTAAAATAATCTGTTCATATTTTGTTGAGTTGGGTCTCACGTTGAGTTTTGTCATCAAATCTTGTTGCATGAAACTCTGTGACCATCATTTTATTTAAAGTATTTTGAGAGGGACTAGGGTTTGCATTGGTGGCTCTTTTTGTCCCCTTGTTAATTGCTCTGAGCTAGCACCAAGCTTCTGGCAAGTAAACAGCAGTAATTCATTTGCAAATCTATGCCTTGAGCACAGCAACTACAGGAGACGCAGTCACTTGCATGTATAAAAAAAAGGATGAAAATAAATTCCTTTTTTTCTGGAGCATATACCAAAATATGTTACAGCAAATATAGGGCATTTGAGGCATAGTTACTGCTTTTGATGTGTCGAAAATGATCATCAAATATTTATCCACAGGGTTTAAATGTCCATACTGTTATAATGACTATGATCTGCTTCAGTGATGTTAAGCAAGTCATGAGTAACGGCCAGAATATGCTGCAGATATAACCTGCTTCTTAAATTTTGCTACAAGATGGTTTGCATCTACCCAAGAGGCCAGATTGAACTTTGCTCAAGAGCTTATCCAAAAGATAGCACTTCTGATAATAAGACACTCCTTCAATACTGTACTGAGACTATCAGCCTATGTCTTATGCTCAGGTCTCTGGAGCGTCATAGTCCTACACCATGGGGAAAAAGGCCTTTTAACCAAACTCATCCAGGCTGATCAAGATGCCCATCTGGACTATTCCCATTTAACTGTATTTGGTCCATATCCTTCCAGACCGTTCCTGTCAATTTACCTGTTTGTTCCATATACCTACCACCCTGTGTGGAAAAAGGTGCCCCTCAGGTTACTATTAATTCATTCATCCCCTCACCTTAACCCATGCCCTCTACTTCTTGATTCCTATACCCTGGGAAAAAGGCTCTGCAGTGATCCTATCTATTCCCCCTCATGATTTTATACACTTCTTTAAGATCACCCCTCAGCTTCCTGCACTACAAGGAATACATTTATAGTCTGTCCAACCTCTCCCTTTAACTCAGGCCTAACCTCTCCTTATAACTCGGTCCTGGCAACATACTCTTTATCGCTCTTTTTTGATAACCATCTTCATTGTCTATGATACCACTTATTTTAATGTCATCTGCTTTGTACATTCTCATCCAAATTGTTTATATAGATGACAAACAGCAATGGACCTAACACCAATTCTTGAGGAACATCACGAGACACACATGCTTCCAGTCTGAAAAACAACCTTCCACAACCAGCCTCTGCTTCCTACCATGAATCAATGATCTTTTTAATTAATAAAGCAACTCATTCTTGACTTTCACCCCATGTCTTGCCTGTAGCACCTGTACCCTGAAACAGTAAGCTACTATACCTGTCCCACCTGTAGCCAGGTTTCTATAATTGCTACAACATCCCAGGTGCACATATGTATCCACGTGCTGAGTTAATCCACCTTACTTGTCAGGCCTCGAGCATTGAAATAAATGCAATTATTATCCAACCATCTTTCCTCGTTCCCGGTGAGACTTAAATGTACAGCCTTTGGACATTGGGCAAGAGTGTCACCTCAGCACAGTTGACCAAAGACATATATTTTACAGTACACCTTTTCCACTGACTGAGGCCATTTGGAATGCTAGGTACAGATGAAATGTTGTGATTTTATATAATTTTCTTACAATGGAAGTAAAATATTTTGTGAATATACATTTAACAATTAATATTTTAATTTCACATATTTCTTGATCTCTTTGGGGACCAAAAATTTATGCAGTGAAAAATATCTGAACAGCTTCTCTTTATTCCTGTTTCACCCCAATATGCTTCACTAATCTTGCCTTCTAACCTATAGACATTTAGATTTTGAACTATTATAATTTTCCTTCTACTCAGTATTGCTCCCACTAATATAGAAGTGCCTATTGTTGCTTGCAGCTGCTTAGCAATGAGTGAACTATTGCGAGGAAGAAAAGTGGATGACATAATTGATCGGCTTGCAGAAATATGGGAAACTCTCTTCAGAGTGCGGGATGATATAAAGGTAAGGTGGTGTTATCTTTTTTAAATTATCTTTCCATGAGACTCGGTGCTGGCTCAAAGGGCCAAATGGCCTCCTGCACCTATTTTCTATGAGACAAGTATGTAGGCTTCCTACTTAGTATATCTCTCTATGCTATTCTATTTTCAATGTATAAATTCCCTCACTTTTTATACCATCCACAATGCATAACATTTATTTAACACTTGTCTACTAATTGCCTAAGTGACGACTCCATGGCCTAATATTTCCAGCATCAGTGCTAAGCCTAATATGAAGAACCTTTCATCTGGTACTACCTCACACACCAGAGACTGTAGTGCTAATGTCAAGTGCCGTCTGTATGGAGTTTGTACATAGGAGTCTGACCGTGTGGGATTCCACTGGGTGCTATGGTTTCCACCCACATCGCAAAGATGTGGGTTGATAGGCAACTGTAAATTCATGTGTGGATGAGAATGTGGAGTTGTTGAAGAGAAGGTGGGATTAATATAAAGTCTGTGTAAATAGTTGGTTGAATGATCAGTGTGGACTGAAGGGCCTTATTCTGTGCCGTATCTCTCTATGACTCTGGATATTTCTCCAAGTTGGGCATTAGTGCAGAAAATTAAACATTGTTGGGTGACTTTGTTTAACACTTGCAGATCCAATTAAGATTAAATGCTTGGGTTTATAAATGAAGAATGGCCTGTCCAGGGGTGACCACCAAAGTAGCAAAAATTGGTGCCTTAGAGAGAGAAACATAGACATAGAAAATAGGTGCAGGAGTAGGCCATTCGGCCCTTCGAGCCTGCACCGCCATTCAATATTATCATGGCTGATCATCCAACTCAGTATCCTGTACCTGCCTTCTCTCCATACCCCCTGATCCCTTTAGCCACAAGGGCCACATCTAACTCCCTTTAAATATAGCCAATGAACTGGCCTCAACTACCTTCTGTGGCAGAGAGTGCCAGAGATTCACCACTCTGTGTGAAAAATGTTTTTCTCATCTCGGTTATAAAGGATTTCCCCTTTATCCTTAAACTGTTACTCCTTGTCCTGGACTTCCCCAACATCGGGAACAATCTTCCTGCATCTAGCCTGTCCAACCCCTTAAGAATTTTGTAAGTTTCTATAAGATCCCCCCTCAATCTTCTAAATTCTAGCGATTACAAGCCGAGTCTATCCAGTCTTTCTTCATATGAAAGTCCTGACATCCCAGGAATCAGTCTGGTGAACCTTCTCTATGGCAAGAATGTCTTTCCTCAGATTTGGAGACCAAAACTGTACACAATACTCCAGGTGTGGTCTCACCAAGACCCTGTACAACTGCAGTAGAACCTCCCTGCTCCCTGTTCCTATACTCAAATCCTTTTGCTATGAAGATTGTTAGAGTGGAAAAAAGAGTTATCACCCACTTTTGACAGAAATCAAAAATTAGAAACAAAATATTAAAATGCTGGGATTGTGGATGCCTTTACTCTTCAACTGAACTATCTTATTTAATTGACAGGAATCTGTTCGTAAGGCTGCAGAGCAGGCGCTTAAAACCCTGAGTAAGGTAAATATGCATATTTTGAATGCATATGAGTATAGCTTAATTTCTGTCATCGTATCAGCAGTTATTAAGTGAATGAGTTTGTTAATATTCACATATTGTTATTGGCTAACACTTCAATTATTTGCAGCAACATAGTGGCTTAACTAATTGAGCATGCTTTCAGTATTCTCAGCTAAAATATGATTAAGGCACTTGACTACCTCATCCACAGAATGTTGTTTTAAATTTACTTTTGCAACTTAATCTATATTTACATTTTCTGCCTTTGAGTACCTTTTGAAAACTTTAAGCAACAAAATCTCTTTATTTCACTATTGGAGGAAATGAAATGGTGCAACTACAGTGCCCTCCATAATGTTTGGGACAAAGACCCATCATTTATTTATTTGCCTTTATACTCCACAATTTGAGATTTGTAACAGAGAAAATCACATGTGGTTAAAGTGCACATTGTCAGATTTTATTTATAGGCCATTTTTATACATTTTGGTTTCACCATGTAGAAATTACAGCTGTGTTTACACATAGTCCCCCCCCCATTTCAGGGTGCCATAATGTTTGGGACACATTGCTTCACAGGCATTTGTAATTGCTTAGGTGTGCTTACTTGCCTCCTTAATGCAGGTATAAGAGAGCTCTCAGCACCTAGTCTTTCCTCCAGTCTTTCCATCACCCTTGGAAACCTCTATTGCTGTTTATCAACATGAGGACCATTGTGCCAATAAAAGTCAAAGAATCCATTATGAGACTGAGAAACAAGAATAAAACTGATAGAGACATCAGCCAAACAGGCTTACCAAAATCAACTCATTGGAACCATTAAGAAAGAGAGCACTGGTGAGCTTACTCATTGTAAAGGTACTGGCAGGCCAAGGAACTCCACAGCTGATGACAGAAGAATTATCTCTATAATAAAGGGAAAAAATCCCCAAATACCTGTCCGACAGATCAGAAACATTCTTCAGGAGTCAGGTGTGGATTTGTCAATGACCACTGTCCGCAGAAGACTTCATGAACAGAAATACAGAGGCTACACTGCAAGATGCAAACCACTGGTTAGCTGCAAAAATAGGATGGCCGGGTTACAGTTTGCCAAGAAGTACTTAAAAGAGCAACCACAGTTCTGGAAAAAGGTCGTGTGGACTGATGAGACGAAGATTAGAGTGATGGCAAGAGCAAAGTATAGAGGAGAGAAGGAACTACCCAAGATCCAAAGCATACCACCTCATCTGTGAAACGCGGTGGTGGGGGTTTTATGGCCTGGGCATGTATGGCTGCTGAAGGTACTGGCTCACTTATCTTCATTTATGATACAACTGCTGATGGTAGTGGCATAATGAATTCTGAAGTGTATAGACACATCCTATCTGCTAAAGTTTAAACCATGCCTCAAAACTCATTGGCTGGCGGTTCATTCTACAGCAAGACAATGACCCCAAACATACTGCTAAAGCAACAAGGTTTTTGAAAGCTAACAAATTGTCAATTCTTGAGTGGCCAAGTCAATCACCTGATCTGAACCCAATTGAGCTTGCCTTTTATATGCTGAAGAGAAAACTGAAGGGACTAGTCCCCAAAACAAGGATAAGCTAAAGATGGCTGCAATACAGGCAGAGCATCACCAGAGAAGACACCCAACAACTGGTGATGTCCATGAATCGCAGACTTCAAGCAGTCATTGCATGCAAAGGATATGCAACAAAATACTAAACATGACTACTTTCATTTACATTACATTGCTGCGTCCTAAACATTATGGTGCCTTGAAATGGGGGGGGGGGGGGGGGGGGGGGGGACTATGTATAAACACTGCTGTAATTTCTACATGGTGAAACCAAAATGTATAAAAATAGCCTTTATTAAAATCTGACAATGTGCACTTTAACCACATGTGATTTTTTCTATTTTCTCAGACTCTACTGAGAACTGGTTGTTTGGGATCTGAGAGAGAAATGTCAGAAGTAATGGTGTAAACATGGTAGGGGGAGAGATAGTGGTACAGTGTGGAAACAGACCCTTAGGCCCAACTTGCCCACACCGGCCTCATGTCCCAGCTACAGTTGTCCCACCTGCCAGTATTTGGACCATATCCCTCCAAACTTGTCCTATCCAAACTGTCTAACTGCTTCTTAAATATTGGGGTAGTCCCTGCCTCAACTACCTCCTCTGGCAGCTTGTTCCGTACATCCACCGCCCTTTGTGTGAGAAAGTTACCCCTCAGATTCCTTTTAAATCTCTTCCCCTTCACCTTAAACTCCTCTGGTCTTCGATTCGCCTACCCTGGGCAAGATACTCTGTGTATATACCCGATCTATTCCTCTCATGATTTTGTACACCTCAATAAGATCACCCCTCATCCTCCAGCGCTCCAAGGAATAGAGTCCCAGCCTACTCAACCTCTGCCTATAGCTCAGACTCTCTAGTTCTGGCAACATCCTTGTAAATCTTCTCTGTACCCATTCCAGCTTGACAATATCTTTCCTATAACTTGGTGCACAGAACTGAACCCAATACTCTAAATGTGGCCTCACCAATGTCATACAACTGCAACATGACCTCCCAATTTCTATATTTAAGACTCTGGCTGATGAAGGCCAATGTGCCAAAAGCCTTTTTGACCACCCGATCTACCTGTGACTCCACCTGAAGGTCAAATTAATGTGAATCCATTATTTTGAGTTTGTTTTCATTTTATAGATCTGTATCCAATTGTGTGAACCTTCCAACGGTGCTGCTGGTCATCGACTTGTTGCAGTGCTCTTGCCTTGCTTATTGGACATTGGCATTATCAGTCCTGTGGCAGAAGTTCGTTCTATCAGGTACTTACTGTGGAGGAGCAAAATTAATTAAACCCTTTTTAATGCATTGAATACATTTAGGATAATATGTATGTATTGTAAATTATATGTACAATATATATTTGTGCAAAATTGAAAGAGTACCATTATTTATGTATTTGGTTTAAAAGAAAGGCAAAAGGGTCTCGACCCGAAACGTCACCCATTCTTTCTCTACAGAGATACTGCCTGTCCCGCTGAGTTACTCCAGCATTTTATGTTTATCTTTGATTTAAACCAGCATCTGCAGTTCTTTCCTACTCACTAATCAAAACTTATTTTTAATTCATCTTTCTGGTATTGTCGAGTAATTCCATTAGCACCACATTTTATGTTTGTGTAATGGAGGATAATTAAGTGAATAAATCATAGGTTAAACTTGAAGGAGCTTTAATTTGAGTTGATTGTTCTATTTACATCACATAGTTTTACAGCATCTATAATTTCTATAAACCAGGTTAGTGTTTAAGTAAATTATTTATCTTAAATCTGCTGGCCATCACTGGAAACAGATTCTTCCTTTTCACCCCCATGAAATTCCTTGTAAATAAATCATAACATCATTGCAGCATAGAAAGATACCTTTTAACCCATCAAATCTTTGTTGAATCTCGTTCAAATTCACATTTATTGTCAGTGCACCAATTAAGATACAGTGATATTTGATAATCTGAGCAGAACAATCCCATCAGTCCCATTCTCCCTTCGTCCTGCATTTAAACTCTGACTATCTGTTATCCAAAGGTTCAGAAGTCCTAATAGTTCTGTATCAGACTCATAAATATTATATACTATATATATTTGTGGAATATTGAAAGAGTGCCATCACTAATCTATTTGGTTTAAAAGAAAGACACTAATCAAAACTTATTTTTATTCATCTCAATCTCACTTTAAACTTGTTGACCATTTCTTATGCTCATTTTAAACTCATCAGGGCCATTTCCCACACACCCATTAAGCCACATGAGTTCAATGAAAAATTGTATTATCTGCATAAAAATAAAATGAAGTAAAAATATGTTGGGATACCAAAAAGAGTAACGTTCAGTCTAATCTGGCAGCCCAGAGCAACCTTTTTTTTAATGTAAATACTGGTTCTGTTCTGTTGTTTTGTATAATCCGACAAGCATTGCCACTTTCATTTCACTGTACATCTTGTATGTGTATGTGACAAATGAAGTTGACTTGACTTGATAGTCCCAAAGGTGCTGGATTAGCTAAATTTTACTTCAAATATTTTGTTAATGTTTACACGTAATAATGTAAAATTTCAATGTACCAGTACTGCAAGGAGGGTTTAAAACAGTTCCAATAATGATTGTAACTGTAGGAAATAAATTGGTTGTGATTAAAATTGCCATGTACTTTAGGTTGTGGGAACAACAAGGAGGTAGGCTGGGCCTTGCCTACTTATAAAATCACTTTAGGCAAGCAAAATGTCCTGGATTATGGCTAATATAATAACTAAACAGAATGAAAATTATACTTATAACTAAACTAATTAGTCCATAAAATCTTGGAACCTGTTGCTTGGAATCAATTTTGTAATGGTAATCAAAACAGTAAAGATGTTGAAAACATGATTATATTTTAGAGTTTTTAGACAAAGTGCCTCACAAAAGGCTTGTTGAAAACTTTTAGAGGTTTGGAGGGTGAGTGTAATCACTTTGAACATTAAATTTTGCTGCATATCCAACCATGCCAAGCATTTAGCTGGGTAATAGTTCTCTCAAATGCAAGGATGATGCAGTTAAATTATCAAGGCTCGATAACTATACAAGTTAGCATTGCTTTTGGACTAAACAGTGGTACATGCATCATTGTTTGCTATCACAAACTACTTACAAGTCCCCTTTCCCTTGTATACATTTGTGAAAACTTCCTGAGTTCTAGAAAATCTAATAATCTGATTGCTTAATTTTTTTCATGATATTGCAATATTAAAGAATATGAAGGTAGACAAAAGTGCTGGAGAAACTCAGCGGGTGCAGCAGCATCTATGGAGCGAAGGAAATAAGCAACGTTTCGGGCCGAAACCCTTCTTCAGACTGATGTAGGGTTGGGGGAGACGGGGGGGTCTTAAAGAATATGATTTTGATTTCTTTGTTTTCTTTCCATAGCATCAGCACCCTAGTAAAAATTAGCAAGAATGCAGGGCCACTTTTAAAGCCTCATGCAGCAAAACTTATCCCCACTTTATTGGAATCACTTAGTGTACTTGAGCCACAAGTCCTCAATTATTTGAGTCTACGTGCCACAGAACAAGAGAAGGTGAAGTATAATATCCAACATTAGTATTGTACAATATATTTTCTCATATTCAGATTCAGTGGATAATTTTACTTTTTTTGTTGAAATGCTAGACTGCTATGGACAGTGCCAGACTGAGTGCAGCTAAATCATCTCCGATGATGGAGACTATCAATATGGTAAGTGTGAAAAGGCTACGCCACTAACTAATGTTTCAATCTGAAGATCAAAAGAAAATGTCTTGCACAACATGGAGGCTAATTTGTTTTATGTAAATCAATATACCTAATATAAATATATAATTACATAGAAAACTGTAAGGGCGAGGGGGAGAGGATGGTGATGGGGAGGGGGTGGGGGAGAGGGTGGGGGAGGGACTAGGAGGGTGGGTGAGGGAGTAGGGGAGGAGGTGGGTGAGGGGGCAGGGGAGAGGGAACGAGAGTGCGAGGGGTTGGCGGAACACGAGTGGGCGCTGGCAGCGGCCGGGGGTGAGGTGGGCCGGATGCTGGAGCGGGATCCCGGGCTGCTGAACCGGCAGGACCCGGTGAGAGGGCCGACGACGGCGCACTGGCTGGCAAAGCGCGGCGATGCGGAGGCGCTGCTGGAGCTGTGGCGCCTGGTGGGGAGTGCCGGCTTGCAGCTGGATGTGGACGGGCGGGGCGGGTTACACGCCCCTACACCTGGCCGCCATGCAGGGCCACCACATGGTCATCAAGCTGCTGGTCGGCACCTACAACGCCAACGTGGACGCCCACGACTACGCCAGCAGGAAAGCCTGGCAGTACCTGGGCAGCGGGACGCCCGGGGAACTGCGGGAGCTGGCTGGGGCACAGGAAGAGGAATGTCCGCCTCGGACTGTAGCCCGACCCCAGCGGGCGGGCAATGAGACGGAGCAAGCCCACGGGCCGCAGAAGAAGACCCAGTCCTTTGCAATCGCCTCTGTGCAGAGATTCTTCCAACTGAACTACTGGCGCCAGTGGAGGTGGCAGCGCAGCGTAGACTGAGAGCCAGCGGCAGCTGCTAACACACGAACACTGGCATTTCCATAGCGCCAGTCACGCCCCTGACTATGGGACGTCCCAAAGCACTTTGGCACCTGTCGTGTTGTAGTGAATGCCCCAGGGCAGTCAATGTACTACCAGCAAGACCCCACAAACCATGTGTGTAGGAAGGAACTGCGGATGCCGGTTTGCACCGAAGATAGACAAAACATGTCAGATTTGTTGAGAAGGTTCACCCGTTCCATCTCTGCAGTGATGCTGCCTGCCCCGCTGAGTTGCTCCACTATTTTGTCTACCCACTAACAACAAATGACCACGCAAACATTTACGTTTGATGCTGACACTTAACATTGTTTATTCTTCTAAATTGTTGGGCAAAAGCACTCAACGTTTTTTTCTCGAGTGTTTGGTGTTTGGTTTCAAATTCCAATTGTAATTCTAGTTTCCATTTACCAAATGGTAAATGTATTCATAGGAGCTTTTTAACTTTAAGAATCTTTGCACAATGAGATGCCACGTCCATTATTGACATCTCTACATTTTCCATTAATAATTTTGGGAATCGTACCAAATTAAAAGATTTATCTGCCTCAGGGAGTGGTGGAGGCAGGTTCTCTGGATGCTTTCAAGAGAGAGCTAGATAGGGCTCTTAAAAATAGCGGAGTCAGGGGGTATGGGGAGAAGGCAGGAACGGGGTACTGATTGGGGATGATCAGCCATGATCACGCCAAATGGCCTACTCCTGCACCTATTGTCTATTGTAAACATATATAAATAATATGTAATATAAATAAAATGTAGATCAAACACTTACAAAATTATTGACCCTTGAAAATTGTGATTTATTTTTTTTGTCCTTCTTAATTGCATGGTCTTTGTGCCGCTTGACAACTTACATAATTGATATATTTACCTACAACTTTATTTGTAAAAGATGTTATTTTAAATAGTAAAAGATGCATTTCCATTTTTGTTTAAATCTTTGTTTTATTTTATAGTGTCTCCAATATACAGACATATCTGTTTTAGGGGATCTGGTTCCAAAATTGTGTGAACTGCTTAAGAGTGGAGTAGGTCTTGGAACCAAAGTGAGTCTTAAACTATAACAAAATGTTTGATTACAAATGTTTTGATCATATTTGCATATTTTAAACTTGTACTTGAAGACTATTGAAAGTTTACCTGTTCATTAATTAAAATACCAGAGCTGGTTGGAAACTGCAAGATTTGAATGATATGGTGTCTTGACAGTGCACTCACCAGCATCATAGATTTGAAAAGTAGTGCAGTATTTTAAGTGGTAGTAAAATTGTTACCTTTATAAATAAATCTGCAAGTCTGTATAAAGTTGGTTTTAACTTTAGCTTGTGGCTCTATTGCATCATTTCATTTCAATGTGTTAATCTTGATATGAATGATGCATTTAATTCTTGCATCTTGATAGATTAGTACAATTGATAAATCCTGTTGGAAAATATGTCGGCCCTCGATGAGGCTGTCATAGCCTTCCTTTATTTTTTACTTGAGATCATTGTTTCATTATTGTGTTTGTGCAATGGCGTTTGTTGGATATATTGCTGCAGATGATGCTAATGATAGATGTACGGAGTGCTGGAAGTCAGTTGCTGGTACACGCAACCACTTATTCTTCCCCTGAACTACTGAACAGGAGGGCCGGATACACGATATCTAGCCTTTCTGTGGTACTCAAGCCAAGCAGCATTAAAATAGTGACCCCGCTCATTTGAGTGAGATATAAGGTAAATGAAGGAGGCAGATTGTTTAAAGAAATGATTTAATCTAACAGATTTTTAAATTTGTTTTTAGTGTTTAATTTTAGAGTAATATAAGTGTATTTCAGCTGTTTCTAAATGTCTCTAATGATTGGAGACATTTAGAGATGGTAGAAAACACCTTGACAGCACAAGTTGTCAGAAGAATCTCGTCGTCTGTGGATTCAGTGCCCTCCATAATGTTTGGGACATAGATCCATCATTTATTTATTTGCCTCTGTACTCCACAATTTGAGATTTGTAATAGAAAAATCGCATGTGGTTAAAGTGCACATTGTCAGATTTTAATAAAGGCCATTTTTATACATGTTGGTTTCACCATGTAGAAATTACAGCCGTGTTTATACATGGTGCCCCCATTTCAGAGCACCATAATGTTTGGGTATTTTGTTGCATATCCTTTGCATGCAATGATTGCTTGAAGTCTGCGAATCATGAATATCACCAGTTGCTGGGTGTCTTCTCTGGTGATGCTCTGCCAGGCCTGTATTGCAGCCATCTTTAGCTTATGCTTGTTTTGGGGGGCTAGTCCCCTTCAGTTTTCCCATTTTCAGCCTATAAAAGGCATGCTCAATTGGGTTCAGATCGGGTGATTGACTTGGCCACTCAAGAATTGACCATTTTTTAGCTTTGAAAAGCTCCTATGCTGCTTTAGCAGTATGTTTAGGATCATTGTCTTGCTGTAGAATGAACCGCCGGCCAATGTGTTTTGAGGCATTTGTTTGAACTTGAGCAGATAGGATGCGTCCATACACTTCAGAATTCATTATGCTACCACCATCAGCAGTTAGACAATAGACAATAGGTGCAGGGGTAGGCCATTCGGCCCTTCGAGCCAACACCGCCATTCAATGTGATCATGACTGATCATCCCCAATCAGTACCCCGTTCCTGCCTTCTCCCCATAGCCCCTGACTCTGCTATCTTTAAGAGCCCTATCCAGCTCTCTCTTGAAAGTATTCAGAGAACCGGCCTCCACCGCCCTTCATCAATGAAGATAAGTGAGCCAGTACCTTAGCAGCCCTACATGCCCAGGCCATAACACCCCCACCACCATGTTTCACAGATTAGGTGATATGCTTTCACTCTAATCTTCATCTCATCTGTCCACAAGACCTTTTTCCAGAACTGTCGTTGCTCTTTTAAGTACTTCTTGGCAAACTGTAACCTGGCCATCCTATTTTTACGCCAGCCAGTGGTTTGCATTGTGCAGTGTAGCCTCTGTATTTCTGTTCATGAAGTCTTCTGCAGACCGTGGTCATTGACAAATCCACACCTGACTCTTGAAGAGTGTTTCTGGTCTGTCGGACAGGTGTTTGGGGATTTTTCTTTATTATAGAGAGAATTCTTCTGTCATCAGCTGTGGAGGTCTCTCTTGGCCTGCCAGTCCATTTGCGATTAGTAAGCTCACCAGTGCTCTCTTTCTTCTTAATGGTGTTCCAACTGGTCTCCAACAGTTTTATTCTTGTTTCTCAGTCTCATAATGGCTTATTTGATTTTCATTGGCACAACTTTGGTCCTCATGTTGATAAACAGCAATAAAAGTTTCCAAAGATGATGGAAATACTGGAGGAAAGACTAGGTGCTGAGAGCTCTCTTATACCTGCATTAAGGAGGCAAGTAAGCACACCTAAGCAATTACAAATGCCTGTGAAGCAATGTGTCCCAAACATTATGGCACCCTGAAATGGGGGGGACTATGTGTAAACACAGCTGTAATTTCTACATGGTGAAACCAAAATGTATAAAAATGGCCTATAATAAAATCTGACAATGTGCACTTTAACCACATGATTTTTTTCTATTACATATCTCAAATTGTGGAGTACAGAGGCAAATAAATAAATGATGGGTCTTTGTCCCAAACATTATAGAGGGCACTGTAGGGTCATGATTTGCAGCATTTGAGATTGAGTCTCCATTCAGGAATCACTTCCAGATAAGCCAGCATAGGCCTTTGGAACATTTCCAGAATGCAAAAGGTAAATGAAATCTTGGGCATTTATTAAAGCAGGTCAGCATATTAAAACTCTTGGTTAATATGGTGTTGTGATTTACAGGGAGGCTGTGCCCATGTGGTAGTGTTCTTGACAACCAAGTGTCCTCAAGACTTAAGTCCCTTTGCAGGTCAGTGTGTAGTGTACTTGATGTTTAGTACTGTTTTACTTATTTGGGAAAACTGTGGAAATCCACGGTGGCAACTGTTTAACCTTGATACCTATGTTCCATATTAAATACTTTAAATGTGCAGCACAAAAGTGTTCAGTCAGACAGTTGTGCCTGCCCCCTCTTTAAAAGCGTTCTGTAGTTAATCCCATTCCCTGCTCTTTTAACCAAAATCTTGACTATTTTTCCCCTTCAATGTTTTCAACCAGATTTCTTTTGAATCTGCATTCACTTCACTTAAGACAATGCATTTCAAATTGACTATAGATTCCAATCCAAAATCATGCATATCTGCTTACATTTTGTTAACAATGTTAAATACTGAAGTTGCAACAATGGACAAATTATGCACACACAATGTGATTAACTGAAATGTCAAGCCATGTACAATGTCTAACTCTATTGCAACATTATTCTCATTATTGGCAGGTAAATTGATGAGCGCTGTATTGTCTGGTTTATGTGATCGTAATATTACAATACGAAAAGCTTATGCTGTTGCAATCGGTCATTTGGTTCGGGTGAGTTTCTACGGAACAAAGTGTTACGTTACTTTAAATGCTAAATAACTGGGAACCAAAAGGAAAAATTGGGTTAGGAACTTTGGGCTGTAAAAGACAATAGACAATAGGTGCAGGAGTAGGCCATTTGGCCCTTCAAGCCAGCACCGCCATTCAATGTGATCATTGCTTATCATCCCTAATCAGTACCCCGTTCCTGCCTTCTCCTCATATCCCCTGACTCCACTATTTTTAAGAGCCCTATCTAGCTCTCTCTTGAAAGCATCCAGAGAACCTGCCTCCACTACCTTCTGAGGCAGAGAATCCCACAGACTCATCACTCTCTGTGAGAAAAAGTGTTTCCTCATCTCCGTTCTAAATGGCTTACTCCTTATTCTTAAACTGTGGCCCCTGGTTCTGGACTCCCCCAACATCGGGAACATGTTTCCTGCCTCTAGCGTGTCCAAGCCCTTAACAAACTTATATGTTTCAATGAGATATCCTCTCATCCTTCTAAACTCCAGAGTGTCCAAGCCCAGCTGCTCCATTCTCTCAGCATATGTCAGTCCCGCCATCCTGGGAATTAACTTTGTAAACCTACGCTGCACTCCCTCAATAGCAAGAATGTCCTTCCTCAAATTAGGAGACCAAAACTGCACACAATACTCCATGTGTGGTCTCACTAGGGCTCTACAGAAGGACCTCTTTGCTCCTATATTCGATTCCTCGTGTTATAAAGGCCAACAAGGGGAGGCAAATAAAAATGCTTAGCAACATTTGGAATCTTCTGTGAATTCTACAATCTTGAACAAGTGTAGCATCTGAAGGAGAAATCTTATTTTACTTTGTCTGCAATCAAACTTGCCTGTTTGCTCCAACCCAGCACAGCAGTGCTTTTCTAAATCCAGCTTCCTTCAAATATCAATGCAAGGACAGTCAGGATGTGTCAAATTGTAGGCTGTACTGCCTGGATGATAGTTAACCCACTGAATTAAATATCGCCTCACATAGTAAATGCAGACTCTGCATGCAGAAGAGACTTATGGACCAATTCCTCATTGAAAAACAGGCATTATGTAAAAATCTAAGTGGCTTTTAAGCGTTAATTTACATTGCCCCTGGAAACCAGTTCACCAAAAGACAAGGGGGGGTGGGTCAAAGAAAATGTCTACTTTTGTTTCTCCTCCTCCTGTACTTGAACTGTGAACTTAACAATACTCCCGCATATTTTACACGTCCCTTGAGATAACATGATCAGAACAGACTGGTGCAGCAATAATGCTCTGAGCATTCTGTTGGCAGGGTTCCATGGATCACATGTTATGTTCATATATGGTATTTATGCTGATTTGTTATGCAAATCTCTAACAATCCAAAACTTGTATGTTATCTTACAGGCAGCACGACCCAGCAGCACAGAAAAGTTATTTCAAAAACTTAACATGTGGTATCTTGAGAAGGATGGTGAGTATATTTGATAGAGTTTATTGACATGTCGAAGTGTAGTCAAGGAGAGCTGTTTTTCTAATTGGAGGCCTGTAACCAGTGATGTGCTGTCGGTACTGGGTACAGTATTGTTTCTTAACAATTTGGATGACAATGTAGTGAACATCATGAGTAAATTTGAAGATGGCACCAAAATTGGTGGCATAATGATAGCTGAGGAGGATATCTGTTTTCATCAAGATTTAGATCAGTTGGGAATGTGGGCCAGGAAAAGGCAAATGGATTTTAACTTTGACAAATTTGAAATATTGAACTTTGGTTTGTCAAACCAGAGCAAGACTTGCACAGTTAATGGCAACGCCCACGAGAGTGCTGGAGAACAGAGAGATTTCTCATCTCGGTCCTAAAAGACTTCCATCTTATCCTTAAACTGTGACCCCTTGTTCTGGACTTCCCCAACATCGGGAATAATCTTCCTGCATCTAGCCTGTCCAACCCCTTAAGAATTTTGTAAGTTTCTACAAGATCCCCCCTCAATCTTCTAAATTCTAGCGTGTACGAACCGAGTCTATCCAGTCTTTCTTCATATGAAAGTCCTGCCATCACAGGAATCAGTCTGGTGAACCTTCTCTGTACTCCCTCTATGGCAAGAATGTCTTTCCTCAGATTAGGAGACCAAAACTGTACGCAATACTCCAGGTGTGGTCTCACCACGACCCTGTACAACTGCAGTAGAACCTCCCTGCTCTTACACTCAAATCCTTTTGCTATGAATGTTAACATATCATTCGCTTTCTTCACTGCCTGCTGCACCTGCATGCCTACTTTCAATGACTGGTGTACCATGACACCCAGGTCTCGTTGCATCTCCCCTTTTCCTAATCGGCCACCATTCAGATAATAGTCTACTTCCCTGTTTTTGTCACCAAAGTGGATAACCTCACATTTATCCACATTATACTGCATCTGCCATGCATTTGCCCACTCACCCAGCCTATCCAAGTCACCTTGCAGCCTCCTAGCATCCTCCTCACAGCTAACACTGCCCCCCAGCTTCGTGTCATCCGCAAACTTGGAGATGTTGCATTCAATTCCCTCGTCCAAATCATTAATATATATTGTAAATAGCTGGGGTCCCAGCACGATTTAGTAGGATGTTACCAGAACTTGTCGGCTTAAGGTATATGAAGAGGCTGGATAGGCTGAGACTTATTTCTTTGGAGCATAGAAGGCTGAGGGATGACCTTATTGAAAAATCAAGAAGGGCGTGGAGAAAGTGAATATTGTGTCTTTTCCCAAGAGTGGAGGATTCTCAACTAGAGGGAATAGGCTTAAGGTGAGTGGGGGGAGATTTAAGAGGGACCGCAGGCAACATTTTCACTGAGGCTAGTATGTATGTGGAACGTCCTGCTAGAGGAATCTATAGAACCAGATACAGTTACGACTTACAAAAAAACATTTGGACAGATATTTGGATAGGAAGGGTTCAGAGCGAATTTGGCCCAAATGCAAGCAAATGGGACTGGCCTAGAATGCCTACTGGCCAAAGATTATTATGCCAGTAATCTGCCAATGTTCTTCATGAAGTCAATGTCACACCAGAGGGAACCTGGCACTTCAGCCTAGGTTGTCCATCTGCCCATGTTGCCTACCGAAGGTACTTCCATTTGCCTGCACATTGTTCATATCCCTCTAAACCTTACCTAACCATGTACCTATCCAAATATCTTTTAAACTTTGTGATTGTAATCTCTTTATGGAAATATCCATGTGTGCACCTGTTTATTTTAGTAATTCCATTTTGAATTATTAATCATTTGTAATGTTTTGATAACTATGTCTTTTCAGAACCAGTCTATCAGTCAGCTTGTGTACTAACTGTAAATGCCATTGGGCGCCACAGCCCCGATATAATCAAGCAGCACGCAGTCTTGTCCTTGCCCCTTGCATTCCTTGGAATGCATGAAATCCCAGATGAAGATAAAGGGGAAACCAGCGACTCTGACCTCTGGATGGAAGTGTGGCAGGAGAATGTCCCTGGTAGGTAAAATGTAATCCATGCGTTCCGACCTAATCATAGCACAGAGTGTTTAATCATAATCATGGTTTAACTCTCAGGTGCTTGTTTATACTTATTTTTATGCTTTATGAAGTCACAATTCTTAATTATTAATAAAACATGGTTTTGAATTTGTTAAAGTGGGAGCCCATTTAATAAGAGCATATTGGATACTCCGCAATTATTAACAGGAAATGTGCTGCCAGAAAAACTTAAGGAATGTTTTAAAGTGCTGGGAATTATTTAATCCTGTCTGAATCTACTTTAGATTATTGTCTCAGGCTTTATATCTACTATTATATATTTCTTCCACAATAATGTTTGCAGAATAAAGTGTTTAGAAAATTGTTCTTCTGTGTTCACCACTTCATTTTTATGTAATTTGCCTTTTTCTGCAACTTTTTTCTTTCATCTGACCGCCTGTCTGCGGTTCTCCTCACTATATGTCTGTTTATCAATCTCCGAGTCTTTCTATCTTTCTTTTCCATACTGCCTCTTCATCTCGCTGGTCACCTTTCCCGCACATTTGCCTCTTGCTTTTCTTCTTCCTTCCATTCTTCACCCCTTTATTTCCACTTCTCCTCACCTATCAACTTTACCAAGGGCACAAATACACCCTCGTTGCTTATATGAGAGACGAGGAAGGAGTACTGAAATTACAAAACTGGCTACGAGTTTGGACAAGCATAGAATGAATGTGTTTTTGTGCAGTGTGTGCATATTCATTGAGTTGGGCCATCTGTTCATAAGGCAGTTATGTGCAACCAGAAACATTTGTGTTTTGATATTTTATTAAAATCTTCAATTGCATGGATTAGACAAGCATGCCGATCTTTATTGCAGATGAACTAAATTTGGAAGAATGTTGGCCCTTTAAGTCAACCCATTTTTCTATTTTCTGCTGACACTGACAGGTTAATATCTGTGCTTTTGCTGCAGGTAGCTTTGGTGGAATACGACTGTACATGCAAGAATTGATTGCTATTACACAAAACGCTCTGCAGTCCCAGTCATGGAAGATGAAAGCGCAAGGAGCTGCTGCAATGGCATCCATTGCCAAGCAGCAGACTGGTTCATTGGTTCCTCCACACTTAGGGATGATACTGAACGCACTTTTACAAGGAATAGCGGGTCGAACATGGGCAGGAAAGGTGGGATACCACATCTCGCATTGCGTTGCATTTCAGAAATAACTCAATAGGAACTTGTAACGTAGGAATCTGTAGGAATAATCCAGCTTTAAAGACCAGATGTTGTAGTATTGAATCAGAATCTTACATTCATTTTTTCTCTATGCAATGTGGCAGATTTTATTTCTCTTCCAGTATTTTTAGTTTTACTGGTTAGTTATTGTGGAATTTCCATTGTCAGTACTTTTAAAATGTTACTTCTTTATTTGCCTATGTAGTTTTGCCTCATTTTGTAAAGTCAGGGTTTAGATTTCATATATACAAGCTCTAGAATTAGAGGAAGTAATTTAACTGTACAGAGCATGGTTAGGCCGATCTTGCTCATTGGGTTCTGCATCCACCTGTGGTCTCCAAGAAAGGAGCACCGGGACTTAAGTTGGTTTGGTACAGATTTTTGACATTTTTTTCATAAGCTCTGAGGAATACAATGTGCATCGTGAGAGATGAAATTCATGCAATCTCAAATAATGTGATGCTACATTGGAGGCTTCAAACATGCTTAAGGCTGGATGTGTCAAGAGGGCCTGAACTACCTTCCTTGTCTGCAATTTTATCAACTGTAGGAGTTACTGAGAGTCATTAGTGGGGGATGAGAAAGGTCCAGACTACTACATAACAAAAAATTGTTCTTCTTTCAGGAGGAACTTTTGAAAGCTGTCGCTAGTGTGGTAACTGCATGCAGGTAAACAGAAACATACATTAATCTGTTGTTTTTGCAAAATTGTATTAAGTAATTCGGTAGAACAATAAAAATTGAAACTGCCGTATCAGTAAGTTCATGTGAGCAAGGAAATTCATTGCGCTCTGGTGTATATGACAATAAACTAATATGAACTAATCTGAATCTAATCTAACTCTCTTTCAATATACTAAAGGGCCTGTCCCACTTTTCGCGACATGTTGAAAATTTCGGCGACCTATCACGGGTGCCAGCGGCGACCAGAAAGACTCAGGAGACCTCTCACGACCATACAGACTGTATGGTCGTGAGAGGCCTCCTATGGTCGTAAGAGGTCTCCAAAGAGTCGTCGCATCTTTCTGGTCGCCGCTGATTTTTCAACATGTTGAAAATTTCGGCGACCTATCACGGGTGCCAGCAGTCGCCTGTAAAGGTCGCGTAAGTGCCCTTAAGACTATTTGTATGCAATGACGGGTCTTTTCTCTCTCTCCACCATTACATTTTTTCATCTTTTGATTTGTATGCCCAGTGCCGAGTTGCAGAAATCAGTGCCGGACCAGCCCAGTATTGACACCATTATTCAAGTTATGTTAAAAGAATGCCACAAAGAAAATCTCCAGTACAAGATGGTTGCTTTAAAATGTATTGCCAACATTCTACAAGAGACAAAAGAAGATTTTTTCCAGGATTTGGTCGACATTCTATTTCCTGTTATTAAAAAGGTAAATTTACTATTACAAGTGGAATCAAATAAATCCCGTGCTTTGCGAACCAGTGTTTTGTAATGAAAGAACATTGTGGTGCCAGGTTATTTCTGGTAGCTTAGAAGTTTATTTCCAAAACCCTTTATATACTAACAACTCTGATAGTGGAATTTTTCTAAATGTATTTGTTTTCCCCCATGCCAATGACTAAATGATATGGAATTAAGAAAACACTTTCGAAGTTTGGAATATAGTTTGATTAGTGAAAGTACCCATGACTTGCAGCCCAATGTATTACCTTGATTAATACAATGTAATGAATCTACATGTGTCCTATGTTACATGAGCTAATGTGCTCATAATCCTTTTTACTAAAACTGGCGGCACAGCAATAGAGTTGCTGCTTTATAGGCCTTTCTCACGGGGCGACTTGACGCAAGAGTTAACCAGAGTTTAACATCGTGGGAACCCTGTGCGATAACAGTACGGCATTCGTGGACCACCGTGGCGCTAACGGCAGGTAATCGTGTAACTTGGTGACTCAGGAGAAAATTCAAGCAAGTTTGAATTTCTCCAAGAGTGACTTGTACACTTGTGGTTGAGCATTGCAACATTATATGAACGTAGTGGCCAGTGCGATATCCGTAATAACTCTTGCGGTTACCGTGGGAACTCCTGCGAACGGTGAACCCGGAAGCTGGACAGAGGGGACAGAAGGTGAGTAAAAATTGTCTTCTGTGGGATTGAATTTAAAAAAGAAAGATTTGCATCCGCATATGGACATCAACTTATTCATGAGTTATGTTAATGAGATTCAAGAAAATAACTCTAATCTTTAAAAGGGACTTTACTGAAAGGTCCCGCATTTCTATGGTCCGTGAGAAATTTTTCACATGTACTTCTTTGAGAGATACAGCTCGGAGTCCTCGCCGACTAGCGATCGATGCCTTTCCGAAGCAGGGTCTGGAACGCTACCAATCAATGTTTTCCAGAGACCCGTGTAATGAGTGAACTGCACATGCTGGTTTAAACCGAAGACAGACACAAAAAGCTGGAGTAACTCAGCGAGTCAAGCAGCATCTCTGGAGAAAAATAGGTGATGTTTCGGGACGAGACACATCTTCAGACTCAATTCCGATTAGGCTGTCTGAAGAAGGGTTCCGATTCGAATCGCCACCTATTCTTTTTCTCCAGAGATGCTGCCTGACCCGCTGACTTACGCCAGCTTTTTATGTTTTTCTTCCCAGATCTGACTTACCTGCTGAGTTACACCAACATTTTGTGTCCTTTTGTGCGTATTAACCAGCATCTGCAGTTCCTTTAGACATTACCTAACTTCAGGTTTTAGAGATATAGTGCGGAAACAGGCCCTTCGGCCCACCGAGTCCGCGCCGACCACCTATTCTTATCCGGCTTCAGAATGGTTCTTCCTTCCATTCGTTTGGGCACTGACCCGACCTACCAACCTACCTCAATGCGGACATTGGACTTTTTCCCCCTGGAACTGTCCTGAAAACATATATTCTGAACTCTGGTATTTTCCTCTTCGCTCTACCTGGTGTTCTTGTGCATGTGTCGGAAGGAACAGCAGATGCCGGTTTAAAGAGAATGCTGGAGTAACTCGACGGTTCAAAATGCTGGAGTAACTCAACGGGACATGCAGCATCTCTAAAGAGAAGGAACAGGTGACGTTTCGGGTCGAGGCCCTTCTTCAGTCTGTACGTGGCTTGGTTATATTCATGTATAGCATTATCTGATATGATTGTATAGCACGCAAACAAAAGTTTATTCCCTGCATAGAATCATACAGCGTAGAAACAGGCCCTTCGACCCAACTTGCCCACACCGACCAATATGTCCCATCTACACTAGTCCCACTTGCCCGCGTTTGGCCCATAACCATCTAAACCTATCCTATCCATGCTTCAGTCTAATGCGTCTTAAACATTGCGACAGTACCTGCCTCAACTACCTTAACGGATAGCTCATTCCATACACCCACCACCCTTTGCGTAAAATAGTTACCCCTTAGGCTCTCATTAAATCATTCCCCCCGATCCTAAACCTGTATCTGCTGGTTCTCGATATGAGACAATAATAACAAACCAAAGCGAGTTAGGACATCAACGGGGAGATCCTGGATAAACCCAAGGTAGACACAAAATGGAGGAACTCTGGGGAGAAGGAATGGGTGACATTTCGGGTCGAGACCCTTCTGATATGCTGCCTGTCCCGCTGAACTACATGTTGTGTCTATCTTCGTTTTAATCCAGCATCTGCAGTTCCTTCCTGGCCGAACCCGATTGAAAGATGAGAGGCTGGGCGATAGAGCACTGGGTGTGACAAGGATCAGGCTTCAGTAAGCAAAGTAAAGAGAGGTGGCAACGTTATGGAAATGAAGCGGGTAATCCGAGTGATGGCGAGACGGTATCCTCTAATGTGTCGGAAAGAACTGTAGATGTTGGTTTGCGCCGATGATAGACACAGTAATACTGGAGACAGACATAAAATACTGGACGGGCAGCATCTGGATAAAAGGAATGGGTGACGTTTCGGGACGAGACTCTGAAGAAGGGTCTCGAACCGAAACGTCACACATTCCTTCTCTCCAGAGATGCTGCCCGTCCCGCTGTGTTACTCCAGCATTTCGTGTCTATCTTCCGTATGCTCTGTGATGGTCATCTCGGAGTCAAGTGGCAACTCTGGTCTGTAGACACGAGGAACTGCAGATGCAGGAATCACGAGCAAAACACAGAGCGTTGGACGAGCCTGACCCTTTGAGTTCCTCCATCACTTTGTGTTGAAGTCAGGTCTGGACATTGCTTGTCTCAGGCGCCGGCTAACTAGGAAGGTCGAGTCAAAGTCCAGCACTAACACTCAAGAAATAACGTTTGCGACCTGATGTTCCCAATATTTAATTGAAATCATTAATAAAGTAAATAAATAGATACCGGTCTAATCAGTATCTACGGGATTGGACAGGCTAGATGCAGGAAGAATGTTCCCGATGTTGGGGGAGTCCAGAACCAGGGTCCCAGTTTTACAGTCTACCGTGGGAACTCTTTAACTCAGCGGGCAGGCAGCAGTTGATTGTTGCTCCCTTCAGTTTCCCAGGGGGTCGGGACGGGACTGGAGTTGGGAGGGAAAGGTGGGGGAGTCGAGGGAGAGGAGGGGGAGACAGATGGGGGTGTCTTCATTTACTGGCGGCGGGTGTCTGTCACTGAAACAGGCAGGTGAGATTTCACATCCACCTTGTGTGTGCCTCTCTCTCTCTCTCCCTCCCTCTCTCTTACACAGGCTGAGAGACTCTGCCTCTGTGAGTGTACGTCTCTTTCTCCCCCTCTCCCACACACAGTAAGACCGAGGTACTGTGCTCAGTCCATCTGTGTCTCCCACATACACAGTAAAACATGTCTCCAAATGAGCCAATTCAACCAAGGGAGGATATTTATAGTGTGTGAAAAAAAAAGTGACATCATTTGTGCCACGTGACGATTTAACAACACTTTTACAGTTCACAATGTTCATTCAAGATTTAACGGGAAAGCTCGGGAGACGGACAAGTCACTCGCACAAATAACAGAAATGCCGATTACCGTGGGAACTCTTTATCTACCCCCCGTTATATCGTGCTAGACCACGACCACTTCACTCTGGTTACATCTTGCGTCAAGTCGCCCCGTGAGAAAGCGCTTTTAGAACGCTAGAGATCCGTTTAATCCTGACTACGGGTGCTGTCTGTACAAAGTTTGTACATTCTCCCTGTGACCGCATTGGTTTTCTCCAGGTGCATAGTGAGAGAAGTGAAATTCCTCCCACGTTTAAATTTTTTTTTTTATTGTCCCTCGTGTGTAAGATAGTGCTAGAGTACGGGGTGAATGCTGGTTGGCATGGACTCAGTGGGCCGAATGGCCTGTTTCATCATTGTATCTCTAAAGAATCTAGCCCCTTACCTGTCTTCAATGCATTCCAGGGGAAATGCTTCATAAACAGATACAACCTCTGTGCCCTTACTCCATTCTGAAATGGCATACATTTGGTTGGGAGAGCATAAATTTGGGTGGGAGAGCTTTCTGTGTTGATATCAAGTGACTGTTCTATGCCAAAGTGTTTTTCTTATCCGTTTTCTCCTCTTTCACGCTTTGTCTGCCAAAAGAGAACCTTTGCTTAGCGATGTTACAATACCTACCTTCAGCGGCGCTGCAGTTCTGCCACTGGTCGTGTGCGCGACTTTGGCGCCTTTGAGGGGGGGTGGGATTAAAATGCCGTTTTCTCCTGCCTGTCGGAGTCGAACTTCCTCAGGCTGTTAAGCTGCTGAAGAATAATCGATCCGACTTCCGTTCTCGGAAGTTTTTTTTTAATCGCGTGACAATTTAATCCCTGGAGTAAAATAAAAAGCTACTTCTAACGTCGTCAGCGCCTACAATGGGACGGATCTCACGTAGGGGACAAAACAAAATGTAAGACGTTTATTTTACATATAAACTTGCTTCTTAGGATGCCTTTAACGCAACGTTCCAATCGATAGGATCGATTGGAACGTTGCGGTTGCAGTGAATTTGAACCCCATATCGGCAGGAAAAACTCTGCCGGTTTGTATGGGGCCAAAATCACATTATCGCCAAGGAAATTTTGATTAAAGGCATCCTAAGAAGCAAGTTTATATGTAAAATAAACGTAGCTGTCCCACAAAATCCCACTCGCAAGATGATTAAAATGCCCATTAATGTACGGGAATTAAACACAAAATTCCTTCCATTTTGCCTATAAATTCATGACAATGAGATTTAAAAATCATGTTATATTGTGAATTCTTGTGTGAATGTTATTTGGACACTTAGGCTATTTAAAAATGTTAACCTTTTCTTAAGAAATGGATAGATGTTTAGATCTAGTAATTGAATTTTGTAATTAGCTACAATTAGATAACTAACTAATTATATGCTTTAATTTCAGGTCATCCAAGTAAGATTATTTAATATTTGTTTCAGAATGCTTCAATCCATAATAACTGAAAATTTCATTCAGTTCTCTTAATTTTTAAGAAAGTTATGGGCTTTTGACTGTCCTCGATCACAGCTTTTGAGTTAAGTCAATGGAAACGCAATAGGGAACAAGATGCTAATTTCAGAGTATGAAAATGGCCATAACTTTTTTAATACTGAAGATATGAAAGTGAATTAGGTGTCAAATTAAACTTCTTTTTATGCTTTATCTGATGGGATAAATTGCAGACATAAAATCTCAATTTTTTTAAACATTGCTACTTTGCTTATACAGGAAAGGGTCTATGTGGACATGGTATAAAGAGTTAAAGAATATATCATCCATTAAAAAATGTCTTCAGGGACTCTTGAAATTTGATTCAGCCAGTTAAGTTGGAAAGATTGCCATAGAATCTGGGCATCTGCTGTGTCAAAAATCATTTATTGACAGCTTTCCAGTGAAGGCCATTCTCCCACTATGCCTTGGGGCGTCATGACACCGGGTTCGGCAGTGACCACTCCGACATTTGCAGTCGGATGAACTCACATGGTATATTTTATATATAGTGGTAAGAAAGTCCAAGACCATATGGAGGCACTGTCCCTCACCATCAGGGCGTGTGTGCAGTGGTGCTGATGATCTCTAGTTTGTCCTGGCAGCACAGTCCTGGCCTTCGAAGGGTGAAGGGTGGCTATCTCAGGCTTCTCTCTGTATTTCCCCCATGCCTCAAGAGGAGGCACTTGCAGTCTCAAGTTTATCCTGGCAGCTGAGCTTTATGCTTGAAGAGTCGGTGTTGGTGGTCTCTGGATTATCCTGGTTGGTTAATCTTTGCCTCTGTGTATGGGCACAGTCCCTCATTGTGTGTGGGCAGGCTTCCTCAGCCTCTCTGCCTTAGCTTCAAAAGAGGCATTAGCTGTCTTGGGCTTCTTCTTGGCAGCTAAGTCTTGAACACCTGATGGTCTCAGGTTTGTCCCAGTGTCTCAATCTTCCTCAAACCAGGGGAGCACAGGTATCAGAGACCTCTCTCACCAGAATGACTGAGCTTTATAAGTAGGTTGACAAGTTTCAGATGGCCAAACCAATATCAGCTAATTGGACTTGGCTCTTACTAATGGTGTTGGGGATTGGCATCTCCTAGCCTGTTAGCCAGTGATAGGGATCAGAGTGGACTTCAAGGGACGGGGTGCTGTTACAACCTCTGCAACACTTTAATAGAGCTGTCCAACTAATCTCACTTCCCTTACTAATTTTTTTCAAGGCTAATGTCAAATATTTTCTCAAGCTCTTCTGCCAGTGAAAAAATATTCTATGAATTTGTTTCTTTTTCCTTTACTGATGCACAGAGTCTCTTGGTGAATCAAGGACCAGAGGACATAGGTTTATGGTGAAGGGAAAAAGATTTAATAAGAATCTGAGGGGTAACTTTTTCACACAGTGGGTGTATGGAACAAACTGCCAGAGGAGGTAGTTGAGGCTGAGACTATCCCAGCGTTTAAGAAACAGTTAGACATGTACATGGATAGGACAGGTTGGGAGGGTTATGGACCAAACGCAGGCAAGTGGGACTAGTGTAGCTGGGACATGTTGGCCGGTGTGGGCAAGTTGGGCCGAAGGGCCTGTTTCCACACTGTATCACTCTATGACTCTATGATCATAAACATTCTGTCTGCTGGTTATTGGTGTATCCACCTCTAGAAATTGGTTCTCTTTACGCACCCTATTCAATAAATTTGTGATTTTGACCATCCTAATCATGTCTTTCACTAACTTTCTCTGCCCACGAAAGATAATCCTTAAATCTCTTCAAGAAAAAGGATAAGATTGGCAAGGATAAATTAAAATATATATTATGGAATGAGAAACAACTTTTAATATAGTTTGTGGTTTTCAATACCTTAATCCTAAAGTACACCTGGCCATGATGTATATAATCTCTGTGACTCAGTGTGGAGAGAGCAGCATTAAGTTAGAAGCAAGGAACTGCAGATGCTGGAAATTAAGTTATGTTGTCCAACATTTCCAAGTTTCATAACGTTAACCACTTTGGGTGAATTGTATGGGATTTATATAACTACATGTTGAATCTCTGAAGCCAAATAGGAAAAGTCTTGGAATAGATTTTTGAACATTGAATTTTCCATTTCAGAGCACAGCAACGGGATCTTCCAGGAAAGAAGATAACGAGGAAGAGCAGGAGGAGCCGAGAGAGAAAGAACTACGGATGGAATATCTGCTTTGTGCTTTTGATACTCTTGGAAAGGCCTGGCCTAGAACTCCGGAAACACAGAGTAGGATATTACAGTAAATTGTGTAATGTTCTCTCATTCACTGAATGCTCAGCTGCCACTTCCAGACGTTGGGAAAGTTCCCACAATTTTTAAGCAATCTGCAGTGTAATCATTTGTACTTGAGTGATAAGTATGGGCAACTGTCTAGATAGGGCACTAAAATAAATACCTTTATACAAAAAATACATAGTTAATCTAATTTAACTTAAACATGTCTGGCATTTATCTCATCTGTGCAATTCTCCTCTCTGTTCCCACTTTGTTGCATTCTTAGATCATCCTGGTGATTTGACAGAGTGTATATTTTGTCTTGTCTGCAGCTCGGTACCATGTTGAATTGTGTCATTTAATGTGTGAAAGGCTGAAGCTAAGTACGTGGAAAGTTCAACTAGGGGTGCTCCAAGCAATGAACACCTACTTCCAGGGGTAAGAAGAGTTAAGCGATATTTTGTGCTTGCAATCTGATCAGTGTTTTTGTTAATGAAACCCGGTAACAAACAGCTACATTTGTTCCTGCAGTTTACTGCTTCTCAGCCAGGGCAACAAAGACACAAGTGCATTATCTGAGATCTTAAAGGATACTTTCTCTGCACTCGCCTTCCCATTAGGTGAGTTGAATAAAGGTTGAGGTTTTGCCTGGTTTACAGGAATAGTTTGGAGATAAACTCACAGGTTTTAACTTTTCCTTTTTTTAAGAAAACAAGAGCTACTCTTCAGTACGGGCAGAAGCTTTAACAATATTAGAACTTCTCTTTAAAAAACTTGAGGGTAAGTAATTAAAATACAATTATGCACTATACAATATTTGGAAATATTCTCTTCCAAATATTTGCCCACTTCCACCTTTAGTACATTCAATCGACAGAGTATCTTAAGCTTTCGAGTTATGCAATTCCAAACGTTTACTAACCTATTTGATTTGATTTGATTTGATTCCTTTATTGTCATTCAGACCTTTCGGTCTGAACGAAATTTTGTTGCCTGCAGTCATACACAATAATAATAAATAACAAAACATACAATAAACACAAATTAACATCCACCACAGTGAGTTCACCAAGCACCTCCTCACTGTGATGGAGGCAAAAGTCTTAGTCTCTGTCTCTTCCCTCATTGAGTAAAGAAATTCCTCCTCTATTGGCCAAAACATATTCTGAGACTGCTTCTGACTTCTAAACTTTCAAGAAAACATAAGCTCAGTGTTCTACCCAGTTGAATATTTCAGAAACCTGTTTCTCATTCATTTAAACTACATAGGCCAATGTTCCTTAATCTCTGCATAAAACAACACCCCAATCATCCCATTCCAAGGATCAACTGAATTAAATCTTTGCAACTGTAACTCCAAGGCACATGTACCTTTCCTTGTGTATGGGGATGAAATTGTGTGCACAACCCCAGGTATGGCTTCACCATACTCTCTACAGCTTGCTCCTATTGTTCTTATGGATCATACATTCTACTAAAAGTTTGTTTACAACTATATGTTTCTTTTCCAGAGACTAATCAGTGGGCAACTTTAACATCTGAAAAGAGGGATGTAATTCTGAAGGCTCTAACCAGCATGGAATCAGACAACAGGCCAGAACTGAAAGATAGAGCCTCAGACCTTAAGAAATGTCTTGCAAGTGTCCCGTAAACCTGCCATGACCTATTCTTCATCTGAAGACTTGACAACCCCGATTCTTTCTATCTAGTTTGGATATATTAGACCTAAAATGTTGCTTCGTATGTTGTCAGGTTGGCCTGTTTAAGAGTATAAGTGAAATGCTGTACCTGCAACTTAGAAAAGGTGCGAGTGTGGTGAATTCCATTTTCTGATGTTGGTTTGTGTGTGCTCGGTTAATCGTGTTTTGCAGATTCTCATATCTGCACAAGATGCACATTATATCTCTGTGTCTTGTCTTCCTCCCATGAAGCAGGAAATCACAGAGGCGGAGGGCTTTGGTTGTGAAACATTTAATGCACTGTGTCAAGCAATAGTTCAGAGTTGGAGGTGTAATGATGAGGTGCACTCATCAATTCAGTTGGAGCCAAGTTTAGTGAAGTTGAATGTTAGTCCAATTAATTGCAACAAAAATACATTAGATTATGTTGAATTTGAAAAATGGAAAAAATAGCTGTCAAAGGTGCAATGGGCTCCATTTATGCCACTGAACACTGTGTTGTGGCAGCATTTGTAATATAATTATTGCACATGGTGGTGCAGTCCAAAATAACATTTAGACATCAATTATTTTTTTGCCACTCCAGAATTGATTTTAGCAGTTAACTCCTTCCCTTTAGCTGACTAAACATTTAGCACTTCTTATTTCATGTCTGGATTTCCATGCTGCTTCAAAGATTTTAGTACAGTTTTTGCATCATTTGAAGTGAGGAAAAAAATATTTAAAAATGTTTTAAATATTATTACTGCCATGTTATATCTTTCTGCACCATTTCTACTGTGAAATGGAAGTGGTGTCAGAAATTATTTTAATAGTTCTGAAAATTCACCGTTGCATTTTACACTGGGGATGGGGTTCAACTAGCTATATTGCAAAGTATTTTTGCAGTATACATAAAAGTATTTGATTTTTAAAGACTCTATTAGCTCATTATCAAGATTTCCCATTTCTCTTTACTGTTTCTAATCTGTTCTCTAGATAAGCTGAATTGGAGTTTGTATATTTTTAGTATGTAGAATATACGCTGGACTTTTAAGCTGCAATCTTTCTCCTCCCCCAACCCAAACAAAAATAACTTTAGACTTCATGTGTGTTCAGTAATTTTTTTTTTTTTTTAAACTTCTTAATACTTTAAGTTAATTCATCAAGCTATGACCAGTTTTCAGTTTCTTCATTATAATCGGATTTTGAAAAGCAATCCAGAAGGCTCCCATCAGATACTCTTGACATCTATGCCAACAGCCCTCCTAACTTTCCATCAGTGTGGAATAATAAAGAGTGCTAGTGCTCATTTTTTGTTTCATGTATGCACTAGATCATCAGGAAGTAGTGCATTATAACTCTCCTTCCCATGCATTAGATTGTAAGATGTATCGTATGATTCTGTTGGTCACTTGCACTTTTGCAGGAATCAAGGGAAACGCTAAATAAAGTTGATTCTGAAATATTTAGAAAGGCAAAGTGGTAGAATAGTCTGTGATCTAGAGCTCAGGGTTTGATTTTACATCTGTCCATTACTCGGATCAACCAGTTTGTTCCTAATTAAGAAATCTGGGTGGAGTATCTAGCACACAAGATAGAAGGATTGGTCCACTGCTTGAATCCTGGCATGTGTCAGCCCACTGTAGCTGGTGAATGATCTGCAATGAGACGTTAAAATAAATTATATAAATGGTGATCTTTGTTTGAAGTATGTTATTCTTGTAAGTATGTGAGGGAAAAGGCTTGTAATTGCTATTGGGGTTGTCATTAGTGTTGCATTGTACAGTCTGTGGCAGTTGGTTTATTGATCGATATGTCACCTAGGATGCTCCTCTTGTTTGAGTTCCTGATAATTTCTAGCTAAACTTAGAATGGGGGAGCGATTGACGCCAGCCACACCCAGATAGAAAAGTGGCCTTCCTCAAGTTTTCTATGAAGAATGATTGCACTATTTTGCTAACCATGAACACTGTACCATGCCCCATGTGGGGAATACTTGCTGCTGCTCCAGCCATTCACTGGTAATCCTTTGTACTGATAACTAAATTTTGTTCTGCCTATCAAAACGTGTTCTCAACAGAATTGTCTGTGTTGGAAAAAATCTGGAACTTGACTAACAAAGAAGGAAAAATACCCTAATTCAAAGTCCATTTAACTGCTGTAGGGTTGTATAGTTTCAAATGAACTTTTAAATGGAATTGTATGAATGGTGATGATTAATTTACTCAGGTCAGAGTGAACAACTCCAGCCTCCAGTGCCAGGTTAAATCTTTATTCTGAAGCTAAAGGTGAGCGTAAGAATTGTAATTTCTGTAACAATCTTATTTGGCCTTACAATTGCGCACCTGTAGCCCGCTTGCTTAATTGGGCACAGTAAGGATGTACATTCTTAATCTACGTTCATAAAAGCAGTTAAACATCAGATGGATCGGATTCACTGTGTCAATGAATGTCATTTAGAACTGGGGAGCTGAAAAAAATTTGAGGAAACTGGTGGGCCCCATGAAGAATGTCCATATGAATTGTGCTTGCATGATGTGTATAATAAAATTATGCTTGGTCTTCTGTGAGACATTGCTTATGGGTGAGGGAAGGTGTATACAAACACTTTAACATTGCCAAAATCAATAAATGCTCTTGTTCTGTTATATTACTTATTTCTGCCTTTCATGCCTTCAGCTGCCAGATAAAGTCAGATGCAGTGTATAGTAAATAGATGACAGTGACATCTAGTTTAGAGATACAGCGCGGAAACAGGCCCTTCAGCCCACCGAGTCCGCACTGACCAGTGATCCCTGCGCACTAACACTATTCTACACATACTGGGACAATTTACAATTATACCAAGCCAATTAACATACAAACCTATACGTCTTTGGAGTGTGGCAGGAAACCGATGATCCCGGAGAAAACCCATGCAGGTCATGGGGAGAACGTACAATCTCCATACAGACAGCACCCGTAGTCAGGATTGAACCCGGGCCTCTACCGCAGCGCCACAGTTGCATGTCAATCCATCTGGAGTTGGAATGAAAATGGCATGCAGGGTGCTCACATTAAAAGGAAGATATCAGAGCTCTCCCTTTCTGTTGCACTCTAATTTGTTTTTAAAGTCCAAGAAATAAACTGAACAAAGCCTGAGAATATAGGCAACAGGATGACACAAGAATGAAGATCATTCCAGCAGGTGGCTGGAGTTTGTTGTCAAATCCAGTCACACACATTCTTCATGTTGCTTTATTTCCTGCGGCTGTTCCAGAATGACATCTGATGGCAGTGCCAGACTAGAAGAACAGTTGTTGGAGCATTGCGTGAACTCCGAGTGTCACTGCGGGTTACTCCTGAATATCTAAATTGGCTTTGTTCAGTGAATGATCTCTGAATTTGAATTATACATATCAAGAGACCATCTTATTCTCTTCAATGAAAAATAACTTTTATACAATATAATTCAAGTTATAGCTATTTGTGAAAACACCCCCTTTGCTGTTTTGAACTCAACTCAAGTTGTACAACAAGACTTTATACATGGCAGATTATGTCTTACTAACGAGTGAGTTTTTTGAGGCAGTGACAAATGTGTTCGATTTGGATAGGGCGGTGGATGTTGTTTACATAGATTTTAGTAAGGCATTTAACAAAGTTCCCCATGGTAAACAGATCCAAAAGATTAAGATGCATGGGATGAACCGTGACTTTGTCATATGGATTAATAACTGGCTTACTGATAGAAGGCAGAGGGTTGTTGTGGATGGACAATATTTAAGCTGAAAGTCTGTGACTAGTGGAGTTTCACAGGGATCTGTGCTAGGACCTCTGCTTTTTGTAATATATCTATACCTATAAAAGTCTCATCTTGTGTGTTGTATGTTCGTTCTTTTTGTATCTTCCTCAAAACGCTACGCGCTAGCGCTTAAATTTTTACATATTCTGACGTATCTTTTCCCACTACGTCTTAATCAGGTTCACTTAAGATTTCATCCTATATTTCACCAGTTATTCACGATTAAAGTTTAAAAGTAAGCCAAAAACCGCTTCTCACAGCCTTTTTCTAGGAGCTTCCAATGATGATGTCAGAATGCCACTCTCAGTGCACCAATCATAATGGGCTCTCAAGCTGCCGAGTGCCACATCCCCAGCCCCCTCCCCGCTCTCCCACCCCTGGGTTATTCGCATCATCTTCCCCCCCCCCCCCCCCCCCCAGGTTATCCACACCCCTCCTCCCCGGGTTCTCCACACTCCCTGCTGCCTCAAAAGGGCAGCCAACACCCCCGCCCCACCCCCCTCTCTGGGTTGTTCACAGCCTCGCCCCCACCCCAGGGTTATTTACACCCCCTTCCCCCTGGGATATTCACCCCCCCCCCCCCCCCCCCAGGTTATCCACACCCCTCCTCCCCGGGTTCTCCACACTCCCTGCTGCCTCAAAAGGGCAGCCAACACCCCCGCCCCACCCCCCTCTCTGGGTTGTTCACAGCCTCGCCCCCACCCCAGGGTTATTTACACCCCCTTCCCCCTGGGATATTCACCCCCCCCCCCCCCCCCCCCCCCGCTGCCTCAAAAAGGCAGCCACCATCAGCAAAGACCCACATCATCCTGGCCACAGACTCATTTCACCATTGCCATCGATAAGAAGGTACAGGAGCCTGAAAAATAATGTCCAGGTTCAGGAACAGCTAGTTCATTACAGCCAAGCAAGCAAGAATTTCATTGTCCTATCTTGACTCTTGGTCCTCGGCCCACCGCCCCCCACCCCCCACCCCCATTTACCTTCTGGGGCACATTTGCTCTGGGGTGAGTGCCCACGGGACCCACTTGGTCAGGTATATATATAAATGACTTGGATGTAAACAAGAAGAGGTGGGTTATTAAATTTGCAGATGACACCAAGATTGCTTGGACTGTAAGGAAAGCTGTCAAATTATACAGTGGGAAATAGATCAGTTACATTAAGGGGTGGAGAAATGGAAGATGGAGTTTAATCCAAGCAAGTGTGGGGTGTTGCACTTTGGGAGGTCAAATGTAAGGGGAAAATATGCAATTAATGGTATGACCCTTAACAGCATTGACGTATAGAGGGATCTTGTCATCCAAGACCATAACTCCCTGAAAGTGGCAACAGAAGTTGATAGTATGGTAGAGAAGGCAAATGGCATGCTTATTTTCATAAATCGGGGCATTGAAAATAAGAGTTAGGATATCATGATGCAGCTTTATAGGACTGGTTTGTCCACATTTGGAGTATTACACACATTTCTGGTCACCCCATTACAGGAAGGATGTGGGGGCTTTGAAAAGGGTACAGCGGAGGTTTGCCAGAATGATGCCTGGATTTGGGGGTATTAGTTACAGGGGGAGGTTGAACTGACAGATTATTTTCTCTGGAACACCGGAGGTTGCGAGAAGACCTGGTAAAAGTATATAAAATTATGAGAGGCATTGATGGGGTAGACAGTCAGAACGTTTTTCCCAGAATTTAAAGAATGCCTAACGATTTCTAAAATTCTAAGACAGTCTAAGAACCAATAAAGAGTCTTTTTCTCGGAGTGGAATTATCAAATACTCAAGGACAGCTTTGAGATGAGAAAGGTTTGAAGGAGATTTAAGAGGTGTCTATTTATTCGCACATATGCCTGGAGCCTGGAATGCTCCATCAACGGTGTTGGTGGAAACCGATGCAACAGCAACGTTTAAAAGGCATTTAGATGTGAACAAGCAGTGAATGGAGGAATATTGACCATGTGCAGGTAAATGGGACAAGTTAATTTGGCATCAAGGTGTTGGCACTGACATCATGGGCCAAGGATCCTGTAACTGCTGTAGTGTTCTGTATTTTATTCGCTTTTTTGTCGTCAATATATTAAAAACAAGAAATGTATCGTTCTTTCTTGAAGTAAAGATTCTATAATTTGGACATTTTTATTGGGAAAATACAATTCGAAAACTTTCCATATATTTGTATGGTGAACAATAAAATAGGTTTTTAATCAGTGCTCCCACACAACAACATTGGTTAAAATTAATCTGCTTTTTAGTTTTTCACCTGTTTCCAAACAGTCTTAAATTTGTGCTGCTACCCAATATAAGTGTAAATTCTGTTAAATTTTTTTTTTTCTCCTAGTGAGATTAGTTTAGGTCTATAATCATGTCATGCTTGCTTTTTATTAGCTGCAGGAAACCTGCTATTCCCCATCAGTTGATCACACCTCTTCATTCATTAACCCATATTTGGTGATGGTTCGAATAAATTATATTTCTAAAAAAAAAAGTCGATAGAATGGTTAAAATAACCACGGTAGCTGTATAGTCGTTAGAATGTAACTGTTTATCAGGATAAATGTTCTTGTAAATCTGAATTAAAATATTATCCAGTTTTTGATGCTTTGGAAAGGATAACTGACATCTTTCCTGAAGAGTTCTACTTCCTAAGTCCCCTGGTATCCCTTTTGCCTATTTGGAGCAGACGTATGATTTAATCCCTCCCTCCGTAACTCCCTGGTCAATTCGTCCCTTCCCACCCGAACCACCCCCTCTCTGGGCACTTTCCCATGCAACCACAAGAAATGCTACACTTGTCGTTTTACTTCCCCCCTTGACTCCATTCAAGGACGCAAACAGTCTTTCCAGGTGCGGCAGAGGTTCACCTGCACCTCCTCCAACCTCATCTATTGCATCCGCTGCTCTAGATGTCAGCTGCTATACATCGGTGAGACCCAAGCGGAGGCTGGGCGATCGCTTCGCCGAACACTTCCGCTCGGTTCGCAATAACCAACCTGATCTCCCGGTGGCTCAGCACTTCAACTCCCCCTCGCATTCCAAATCCGACCTTTCTGTCCTGGGCCACCTCCATGGCCAGAGGGAGGACCACCGTAAATTGGAGGAGCAGCACCTCATATTTCGCTTGGACAGTTTGCACCCCAGCGGTATGAACATTGACTTCTCTAATTTCAGATAGTCCCTACTTTCCCCTCCCCTTCTCAGCTCACCCTCAGCCCACTGGCTCCTCCTCTTCCTTTCTTCTTCCCCGCCCCCCCCCCACCCGCACATCAGTCTGAAGAAGGGTTTTGACCCAAAACTTTGCCTATTTCCTTCGCACTATAGATGCTGCCTCACCCGTTTCTCCAGCATTTTTGTCTATGTATGATGTAATAACTTGTCTGGCAGGCAGTACCACATTGTTCAGTGGGTCTTCAACATTAGTACTTTGGTTTATGGCAAGTGGGCATCATTGGGAACACCAGCATTTAATGTCAATTGACCTTGAGAAGGTAGTGGCGAGTCTCCACTTTAAACTGCTAGAGACTGTGAAAGTATGCAATGCGCTGCAAGATGTGGACCCATTGATGCCTTTCCAAGCCAGATGACATGCGATCATACAGGTAATGCAGTGTAATGTGTATGCTGTCTCTGTCTTATATGGAAGAGGTTGTGCATTTGATATCAGCCTAGGCTCTATGTTTAAATATCTTGAATGGGACTTGATCCTACAGTTTTCGGAAGAAAATCACAGTGACACAGAGTTCAGCTTCAAATGCAATCTTTCCATCCAATGGATCCAAGCCAGCAGGATGACCAATGTCCCAATTAGAACATAGAATAATACTTCACAGGAACAGGCCTTTTGCCCACGATGGCTGTGCCATCCAGGATGCCATGTTAAACTAATCTTCTCTGTCTGCATGTTATCTAACTCCCTCCATTCCCTAGATATCCATATGCCATTTTAAAAAATCACAAATGCCACTATTACAGCGCGATTCATGGACATCACCAGTTGCTGCACTCTACCTCGTCAGTCCCCTATCCCCCTCCTCCATTATCCTCCCTCTTCCCACCCTCCACCAACCCTCCTCTGCTTCCTCCCCTCACCCCCTTCCTCTCCTCCCTCTTACCCCTCCATTACCTTGTCATCCCTCTTTCTTCCCCTATTCTCCATTCCCCCTCATCCCCCAGCACTCCCTCTCCCTCCTCTTCACCCTCCCTCTTTTTTCTCCTCCTCTTCCCCACTTCCTCCCTCACCTCTCCCTCCCTCACCTTTCCTCTACCCTCAGCACTCCCTCCCTCTCTCCCCTCCATACCCCCTCCTCTCCCTCAATCCCACTGCTCCCCCATTCCTCACCTCCCTCTATCCCCCAATCTCCTTCATCACCTCCTCCACTGCCCTCATCTCCCTCTATCCCCCACTCCCGACCTCCCCCCCTCCTCTCCCTCCATCTCCCTTCCCTTCTCACCTCCACCACTTTCCCCTCCCTACCCACCTCCTCTCTATCCCCCTGCTCCCCCACTCCTCACCTCCCCCTATCCCCCCCCCCCCCCCCCACCCCTTAATGAAAATCACGATTTTGTTTTTAAATGAAATTCTCAATGCAAAAATTTCTAAACACCTGTTTTCACTTCTTCATTCTGGGGTATTTGATGATTGATAGATTGATGATTAAAGAATGATTTTAATCCATTTTAAAATAAGGCTGTAACTTAACACAATGTGAAAAAAGTGATGGGGTCTGAATATTTTCTGAATGCACTGTACCTATTTCTACAGATGCACCATAGAACATGTCTGATTGGGAAGTATCACAACTTGGTCTGGCAACTGCTCAGCCCAAGGCCACAAGGAATTACATAAGAGTTGTGGACGCATTGCGTCCCATCACATACACTAGAGTGGATGTTGAAAGTATGTTTACCCCTGTGGAACATTTAGAACCAAGGGTCACTGTTTAAAAATAAGGATGGGCCTGTGTTTAAAATCTGGGAAAGCAATCTACCTATCATTGGAAACAATGTCTCATCGAGGATTGAATTGGATAGACTATCTCATTGATTCATTTTAACGTCAGTGATAACTCATGTTTAATACTTCATTCAGGCCCCAAATCTGCCACCACTGTTCTAACTCTCATTATAGACGTGGAATCTTTAACTCGCTTTTTGTGGTGATGCACACCTCGTTGTTTAGTTTAATTTAGCAAAACAGCACGGAACTGGCCCTTCAGCCCACCCAGTCCACGCCGACCAATGATCACCCATTCACATGAGTTTGATGTTAGCCCACTTTCGCATCCACTCCCTGCGCCACGGAATTATGTACATATATTTTTCAACATATTGATTCAACCTTTCAAAGTTTTACAAAACTTGACATCCATCTTTGTGATCAAACTGTTGGCCATGAGTTTGAATCTCTCCCTTAAGGCTTCAATGACCATGTTCTTACCAACTGCACTGGTGAATACAAAGCAAGAAAAATGAACAGTATTGAATGCAAGACTAAAAACATCGTACAAATGTTGACAACCATCCAAGATAGAATATCCAGGAATGAGGATTAATCTTCAATCAGAGAAAAAACTAAATCAGGTACTTTCAATTGCTTGTTTTTTCTTTTTTATGTTTGTTAATTACAAAAATATTGTAAAGATATGTTTGACTGTCAGTCATGAGTCGTTAATTTGGGCAATGAAGAGATATTTTGCTTCTCAGTTGGCTTGCCTCACCATGAAAATAGACATGTCAAAAGCTCAATGTTCAACAGCCACTCATTGAGTCTGCTTCTGAGCCTGAGACAAAATAAAACACTTCATGTTGTTATTTTAGCTTGTAGTGGAGCTTAGCAACATTTCCAAAAATCCATACTCTTTATGTTTCAAATGTTGTGTTCAAAATAGGAGCCGTTTTCGACCCCGTCTATTTCCATTGCCAGGAATATTGACATATATATTTTCAGCCACTGATTACGCTGCCATGTTGTAACCAGCATCTCTTACAGAGGCTGCAAAGGGTTGATTACCTTTCAGACATATGCCATTTGGTGATGAGCTGGGATTTTAAATAAACCGGCTGAACATTTTGCAGGGAATGAAAAGGCAAAGTGTGTTCTTGTTGAAATGTGTATGCACAATCCAGCAGCGACGTTGCACACGTCCTCTCCTTCATCTGCGACTGATGTAAACAGCCTGAAAGCCACTGCAGCATCTGCTCCTCTGAGGTGGGTGATGTCATTGCCCTGTTGCCTTGGCAGCAGCAATTAAGTTCTTCACAGCAGATAAAAGGAGCGAGCACGAAGGGCAAAAATAACACTGCCATCTGTTTCTGGAAGGACGCATTAGCCAGACTATCACAGCTCCTCAAAGGTAATTCCTGTCTCACTGACGCAGTGCAAACAGGTTAACTCTAACATAATTGCATCGAACAGCAAGTCAAGCATTCTGCTTCAAAAACATTTGTAGTAACTGTTTTAAGTAATTTATTTTGAAATATGGAAATTAAATGGATGCATTACAGTTACTGTTATTTAGTAATATTTATTGTTCTGATTCTTTATACTTAGACTACCAATTCATTGTTATGCTCTTATGTATAATTGATCACAGTGCTGTTTTTTGTTTTGATACACTGGATGAGAATTCTCCCGTTGACTGCATTTTCTTTCCCTGTGCAGGTTGTCACGACTTTGCCATCAGCTGTCATGTTCAAGGTAACTCTGCTGGCACTGGTCGGCTTGGCCGTGGCCTCTGCTCACAGCTCTCAGGATGCAGACAAGGTGACTGAAGCCGATATCCAGCGGTTGCTGCATGGAGTCATGGAGCAGTTAGGCATTGCTCGGCCTCGAGTCGAGTACCCAGCTCATCAAGCAACAAATCTGGTTGGGCCACAGAGCATCGAAGGTAAAGGATACAGGCAATATGCTTGGGTTATTCTGTGCCTGGGTAGCAAACAACTCCTAGATAATTTGCATTTATAAATTAAAAGTAAATCACAGAAATTATTGCGACTGCAATGTCAGGAAACAAATCAAACTGTTTACAGGGAAGTACAGAAGAAATGGAAGTGCCTTAAAGCTGGAAAGGATGACAAAACTTGTGCACAACATTTCTATTCAACTTTTGCCCAACGGATAGGTTGTTCACTGACATAGTTAACTGTTCCTTTCCAAAAGAAGCAGTTTGTCCTCAAATGATTCACTAAACCTGCCAGTGAAAGAAGCTCGAAGCACGAGAGACTGCAGCTGCTGAAATCTTGAGCAAAATCCCAAACTGCTGCATAACGCAGCGTGTCAGGCAGACTATGTGGAAGGGAAATGGGCAGATGATATTTCTAGTTGGTACAGTCAACAGAAGGGTTCCAACCCCAAACATCGTCTGTCCATTTTCCCTCCACAGGAGTTTGCTGACCGGTTGAATTCCTCTAGCAGTTCATGTTTGCTTATGATAGGATGACTAGGGTCATTTTATTTGTCCAGAAAAATAACAAGTTGATATTCTGGATCTTTGCGTGGTTGGGTAAATGCTGACAGCAACTAAACAACACAAAACGGCAAAAAATAACTGGCCACGGCTTGCATCTCCATGCAGCACGTTGGACACAAATGTTGTGACTGTACTGCCAGTAATTTAGTTTCTTTACCTGTGAACAAGCAGCTCCACAGAACATTAAAGATGAAATGTTTTTGAAAGCACCCTACACACGTTGGTTGATCATGTGGACACAGGTTCAAGGGCACAGGCACAATTTCAATGCAATCATGGCGTGGTGAGTGGTACACGCCTCTTGGTAGGATTTTCTGGTGTCAAATCTCATTTTAGACTCATGCACAAAATCCAGGCTGGCACATCATGCAGGACTGAAAGAGTGTATCTGTCTCAGAGTGTTATCTCTTATTGCAAGGCTCCAGATTAAGTGAGTATAAAACATCTCAAAATGCCATGCAATCAAACAACATACAAACGGGCTATTCAGCCCATCATATCCATGCTAATCATCAAGTACCTAACAACATTCATCCAATTTCCCACCATATAGTCTAGCCTTCTCTGCCTTGGCAATTCAAGTGTTCCTAGATAATACTTGAACATCATAAGAGTCTCTGCTTCCACCTAGCTACCAGGGAGTGCAGTACCTGATTCCAACCAGCCTCTGGGTGAAAAAATAATTTCTCCAAGCTCCTCTAAACTCTTACCCTTAACCTATGCCTTCTAGTTTTTGACACTGCTGCTTCGAGGGAACATTGTTTTGGTGTCTACACTATACCTCTTAATTTTGTATACTTGCACCATTTTCAGCCTTGGGTGCCTCCACTCCAAGGAAACCAATCTCTGCCTGTCTAAATCTATTCATAACTAGTGTTGTATTGTAATCACGTCCTTTCTATATGCAGCCATTAGAGCTAAAACAGACATAAAGCAACTTCTTGCAGGTGTTTAACCAGGTGAGAAAAAGGCACCTTTAAAGGAATCTTATCTGTGGTCGACGTGCTGATATTTCACCTATCAACCCCCTCACCCGCATCTATCACTTGACGATCTTTGTCCTGCTCACCACTTCTCTTCATGCTTTCTTCTTTCCCCCCCACCCACCCCACCCCCCTCCCCCACCACCACCACAATCAGGTCCTGGCCCGAAACATCACCTGTCCATGTTCTGCAGGAATGCTGATACACCAGCTGAGTTGCTCCAGCAAATAGTTTCTTTTTGTAAACCAGCATCTGTAGTTCCTTGTGTCTCTTTTTTTTGATGGAGCTTTTCAATTTCAATGAGGCCTTCAATGCAGCTCATCCTTCAGTTATTGTTATATTCAGCTTCAGTGAAGCACCCAAGGACATAGATGTAGTAGCTGTTATTGTCATGAGGCAGATTCCAGTGTCCTGGCTCAGATTTGACAAATTCATTCTAATGACTCAGCTTTACATTATTTTTTTGCGAATTTATAAATCGCCTGCAGGAGAATTAGCGCTGTGTGTTTACCAACTGCCATCTGATGTAGTCACTATCCCTGTGTTGTTCTGTCTTGTTTGCTTTACATCAGGACTGAAATATATTTCTGGGATGGGAGGTTTCATTCCTCTGGACATTGCAAATTCAATATGATGCAATCTGGACACAATTCCATTTGGAGGCAGGAATTTCTCCTGGAGATTCTTGCCATCCAGTTTGAGACACAATTTGGGAAGGCCCGTACCATTCAAGATATCACCCTTTTATATATCCTGGAAGATGTTGTGATTTGCATGTTATATCACAAGAGAATATATCCCACGTTGAATGGAAATGGATTGTAATGATATAGATTGTGACAAACTAGCTTGGCTTTGATTCTTGTTTTAAGCCTAAATGTTTTAGATGGTAATTTAACAGGCAAATACATATTGCACATGTGTAATCATCATCATCATCATCGTTGAAAACATTAGCAACACAGTGGTGCTGGTTTCCAACGGGAACGGTGACGGACGCACCACACATCTCTGTCCTCCAGTTCCTGTGGACTTCCGCCGCTGGAAGTTTAAGATTTTGTTGTGTGTGCTTTATCATCATTCCTTACAATGCTATGTACGACAGTGATCGCAACTTCTACTGAAGTGTGGATGGCCGTTGGCTCGTAAAAGCTCATCCGCCATTTGACAGGTCTTGTTTTTGGGCCTGCTGGGGATCCACAGCCCCCTCCTCACCTGGCAAACCAGGTGGGGGAGACGGTTTAGTCGCCGACTATCCGACCATGGAGCAGGTAGCACGGGATTACATGGTACCCATGGCGGGGGGGAACTCCCTCCGACCTGACCTGACTCGGGGATAACGTAACTATTTGTGTAACATGCAATACTTGTTTGTTTTGCTGAGAAAGGCCTTTTTCTGTTAACGTAAACAGCCAACAAAGATCCCGATTAAAAACAATGCTATAAACATTAAAGCGTCATCCACTAGTACAATCAAAAACTATTTCTGTGACTTCTTTAAAATGATTGTCTGATGTCACTGGATCATTTCAAAACTATTTTTTTCACGACCTTGAGCATCACTTAGCTTTGATGCTCCATCACCTTGTTGGTGATATCTACCCATTTGTGCTTTTGGATTTGGGATTAGGCCTGTTTAAGTATAGCATGAGAGATACCACATTTCGTTTAGAATGAGAACCTTTTATATATAAACAGAAAACTCCACGTGCCCATAAAAAAACAACCCCCTTTATATCAGTCTGAAGAAGGGTTTCGGCCCGAAACGTCGCCTATTTCCTTCGCTCCATAGATGCTGCTGCACCCGCTGAGTTTCTCCAGCATTTTTGTGTACCCCCATTATATCAAACTTCCCTCCAAAACCAGAACTAGAACGTGGGATTGGTCAGAGACAGTTATATTTCAATGGATGCTTTTACATGGAGGCACTGAACATGACACTGCGTTCTGCCCTATGTCGCACTTTCTGAATTATAATCGCAGTAACGTCAGAAAATGAATGGCAAGACTTTTATTAATTTGCAGGATATGGGTGTCATTGGCAAGGCCAGCAGTTATTGCCCAATATAATTGCCTCAAAGAAGGCATTCATGTGCCGTTTTCTTTCAAGTGTGACTTTTGGCTGATTATATATATCAGCAAGGTCCCTCAAAGTCGAAAGAAAGTAAAAGGAGCAGAAGTTGGCCATTCAGCCCCACAAACATGCTCTGCAATTCAGTATGATCATAGCTGAGCTGCCCCATGTTTTATTTACCCTTTTGTATCAGTTTCCAATAACCGACAATTCCCTGAGCTTTCAAAACTTTATCTACTTCCTCTTTAAATACCCTCCCAATGCTCCTGCCTTCATAAGCCTCCAGAGGAAAGAATGAATGATAATGCCCTGTTTTAATAAATGATGTGATTCAAGGATAGATGTTGGTCAGGATAATATGAATAACTTCCCCACTCTTCTATGAAATGCTGCTTTGGCATACTTTATAGGCCTGTTTAATGTCTCATCTAGAAGACAGCATCTCCAACAGAACACAAGAGGGTAAAGCCTTCTTTCAGTAATAAAAGAATACATGCTTGTAATAAAATGGAGAAGAATCAACATACTACGAAGAAGAGTGCTGATGTTTGTCCCCCCCACTTCATTCCAAGCATTTTATTGCTGAAACATCAAAAGAGCAGAATTAACTGGGCAAAAGTCAGCAGCCATTCAATACCAGGTTCTTTCCAATTCTCCCCAAGATTAATGACCAAGGAAAGTATAGTATAGTCAACTGTGCAATGTTTTTTAGCAGGCACTTAGTTATTGGCGCTGAAATGCCACATCATCATCTTATCCACATTTTCTTTCAGATGGGTATCTCTTCAAAGGTAATTTATGTTTCTTCACCAGTTCTTCTCCTATCCCTGTGATCCCTACCTTTGCAGAGTTAGCTGATCTGAGAAGGGTCTGAGGAAGTGGACTGAGAACGTCCTGTACATTAGACGAATGCTACCTCTGTATAGAGCAGTGATTACCCTTCAAAAGTACTTCTTCAGGCTATAAAGACACTGCATTAATTTATTGTGTGTTCTTTAGGTGGTGCCCATGAAGGGTTGCAGCACCTGGGCCCCTACAGCAACATCCCCAACATTGTGGCTGAGTTGACAGGGGATAACATCCCAAAGAATTTCAATCAAGACCAAGGCTACCCAGACCCACCCAACCCCTGTCCACTGGGGAGAAAAGGTAAGTCAATTCCCTCAGGATGTTCTCCACTTCAAACAGAACTGTAAGAAATGAAATAATGTTTGAACATTTATCCTAACTCCTAATTTGTGTGAAGTATTTTCCAAAGGTCATACATTGTTTGTGGTGTTATGTTAGGATGAATAATTTACTATGGTTCATCCTGGATTAGCTCATAATTGAATATTTGTTCAAATTTGGAATGATGAAACTGATGAGTGCATTATCCCAAGTAATATCTTTTTTGAATTAAAAAAAAAAACAGCATTGGCTCAGCAGTGGAAAGTTGGTTAATGCTGATGATTAATGCAGGTGTCAGGAAGGCATCGGGTCTGAGTGTTTGCCTAAGTTGGTTAATTTTATTGTTCAGGACTGGATCATTGCCTCCAGCTTTATGCAGCTTTATGACCAATGTCCTCCTAATCCAATACCTGCCCCAGCAGAAACGTATTGCAGACTTGACTAATCCTGTTGGAAGTTGCCTCTGAATTTACCCTTGCAAACCTGCCGCTCACCTTTAGAAGATTCCCACCTCACCCCAAACCATTCCAAGTATTTCTGTCTACATTGTTCCTGCTACACACACTCCAATTGTCTTCAACTTTTCCAACTTGTATCATCCCAGTGACCAGGGAAGGCTCTCTGGCCGGAAGGGCTCCTCTGCTCCTTTTGTTTATTATTGTTACTTGTATCGAGGTACAGTGAAAAGGCTTTTTTGTTGCGTGCTATACAGTCAATGAAAAGACTATTCATGATTACAATCAGGCCGTCTATAGTGACAGTTTCAAGGAATAGTTTCAAGGAATCCCGAGCTCTCCACGAGACATTCAATGCGGTCGAAAGATAAATCTTCCCAACAGTCTCTTGATTAATAGTTTATTTATTGTAGTAGTAAAAACAGTAAGATATTCATCCAAACCACTTCTTGTATAAGTACATTTTGATCTTACTCGTGGTCAAACTCGTGCATGGTCGAAAGCTGTGACCTCTCCCCCATGCTTCTTCAAACTAAAACTACAAGCGAGTCTGCCCGAGAATCCTAGCCGCAAACATCGCATTTACTGGGTAGGTCCTGCCCTTGTTTGACATCCCAAAATGCAACACCTCACACTTTTCTGTATTAAATTCCATCAACCATTCCTCCGCCCACCTGGCCAATCAATCCAGATCCTGCTGCAATCTTTCATAGCCATCTTCACTATCACTAACTTTTGTATCATATTCTACCACGTGACAGACTACTCCATAACACTGGCTCCACCCAGTCCCAGCTTCATGATGTGTATCGGCTTCCTGCATGATTAGGTGAATGGGTTAGAGGATCCTCATGCCCATCCAAAAATTCGGACAATGTGTCTCATACGGTGATCTATCTAGATGCATGCATTTCTTTATTTGTTGTTCCTCTTTGAAGTGGGGGGGGGGGAGGGTAGGGGGGTCTTGTTTGGTAATGAATATTGAGTAACCATGTATCTACTTATTTGTAATTATGGTCAGGCTGGTATTTAAAACCCTTCTTCCTTTGGCATGGTTAACTGTTTTTACTGTGTTTACTTAATTGAGGCCAACATTAAGACTGCCTTTACCAGGGAAATAAATGATCAGTAGACATTCATTCATTTTCTATTGTTTGCATACGGTGGTTACATCATGTTATCCACAGATTGCATTATTGTAATTGTAATTTATTTGTTAGCCTAGTATGTTAAAACATACAAGGAATTTGATTTGCCATACATACCAAAAAAGCAACAAGACACACAACAACATAAACACCCACCACAGTGCACTGGGATAGAAGGCAATAATGTGTTATCTTCAGTCGAACCATCCAGTCAGGGAGATCGAAGCTCCCACAGCCGGCAATTGAAGCTCCCGCTTCAGGGTGATCAAAGCTCCTGCAGTTGGAGCACCCAAAGTCGATCCCTAACCAAGGGATCGCAAGCTCCACAAAGTCCACAGGCTCCCGTGGTTTTTAGCTCCCATCGATCCCTGACAAGGAATCGTAAGCTCCACGATGTTGGCCGCAGGCTCCCACAGTTGGAGCTCCCGAAGTCCACCCCCAGCAAAGGGACCACCAGCTCCACAATGTTAGGCCAGAGTGCAGACGGAGATAAGATATGGAAAAAGTCGCATCTCAGTCGAGGAAAGAGATTTTAAAAAAGGTTTCTCCCCCCCCCCCCCCACCCATAATACAAAACTAAAGATACACTAAAACAACAGACTAAAAACAATGAAAGAAGAAACATACGAGACAGATTGGTGGCGAGGCTGCCATCGTTCGGTGCCACCTGGTGTACTGGGGTTTACAATAGTTCTGCTCAGACCTGTAGTTTTCCATCATTTGTGTCAGCAAATGGGTGGGAACACCAGTGAGGTTCCCTAAGTCACACACCATCCTGACATGGAGAATACAGCAGATGGAATACAATGTGGTAATATATGAGGGCATCCACTTCGGTGCACAAAATAACAAATCTATGTATTTTATCTTAAATGATGGTAAATATTGATGTTCAAAAGGACCAAGGTTGAACTCCTTGGCCTGAATGCCAAGCATCACATCTGGAAGAAACCAGGCACCGCTAATCACGTGGCCAATACCATACCTACGGTGAAGCATGGTGGTGGCAGCATCATGCTGTGGGGATGTTTTTCAGTGGCAGGAACTGGGAGACTAGTCAAAATCGAGGGAAAGTTGAATGGAGCAAAGTACAGAGAGATCCTTGATGAAAACCTGCTCCAAAGCGTTCTGGACCTCAGACTGGAGCAGAGGTTCACCTTCCAACAGGACAACCACCCTAAGCACACAGCCAAGACAACACAGGAGTGGCTTTGTGACAAGTCTGTGAATGTCCTTGAGTGGCCCAGCCAGAGCCCAGACTTGAACCCGATCGAACATCTCTGGAGGGACCTGAAAATAGCTGAGCATCAACGCTCCCCATCCAACCTGACAGAGCTTGAGAGGATCTGCAGGGAAGAATGGGAGAAATTACCCAAATACTGGTGTGCCAAGCTTGTAGCGTCATGCCCAAGAAGATTTGAGACTAATCGCTGCCAAAGGTGCCTCAACAAAGTACCGAATAAGGGTCTGAATACTTATGTAAATGGGATATTTCAATTATTTATTTTTAATTGCTTTGCAAAAATTTCTAAACACCTGTTTTCAGTTTTGTATTGTGGGGTATTGTGTATAATGATAAAAAATTAATTTAATCCATTTTAGAATAAGGCTGTAACGTAACAAAATGTGGAAAAAGTGAAGGGGTCTGAATACTTTCTGAATGCACTGTAAATCCCGAGTTCTCTGCTTCACATCCATGTGGCTGTACCTTCAACACAGTGCAGATGCACTGGTCAAGACAATTGCCCACCAATACCTTCTCAAGGGCTCTAAGGAGTTGCAATAACCTATGGTCTTGCCAGCAATATTCAACCCCCTGACTGAATGTAACTAAACTGATGTTAAACTGGTATCCACTCAATAATGAAACAATGTGGATGATTGTTTTCAGCTTCCGACGGATGCCTGGAACATATTCCTGACACAGCTGAATTCAGCAATGAATATCAGACCCATCAAAGCCTCCTTAATTCAGAGCACAACTATCCAGCAAAGGGGAAATGGGTAAGTACGAGAATCTATTCCATTTTTACTTTATTTCGAATTCGAACTGCATAAAGTCCCAGGTCTCCATCCCTGAGAACTGTTTGAAACATGAACTGATCACAAGTCAAAAATGAACAAAAACAGTGTGTTGGAGAGGATCACAAAAACAGCAGCGACAGTAGAGGGAGCAGGTGTAGGAATAGTGGCTGGTTGCTGGTCTCGCTGATTCAGTGAGTGAGTCTGCTCTGCGCTCCCAGCTATGATCGGCTCAACCCAGCTCCCAATTGCTGCAGCTCGGAAAGGCACATGGAAATGTTCCAATCCCACTAGGCAGATGATACGTGCAGCCAACACTGTCTCCAAATAGCCGGGCATTCGTAATCCATGAACTTGGAGACAATGCAATAACCCGGTTCTGACTACATAATTCGGTTAATTTATTTGGATAAACAAATTTAATTGTGATTGTGTAAACCTTTGACCATTTGACTCAAATCAAATTGTTTTATTTATTATTATTTTAATCGTCAAAGGTTTTGCACCTTTGAAATTTTCAATATGAGGATTTGGTTAGCCAGATGGCAAAAACGACTCCCTCTGCTGAGTGAGTCATAGTACTACATGTCATGAAATTGTGAGATGAAAACTTGTTTCCTCGCTGTTCTTAGTATCTAGTGGATGCTGATTTCATAAATAATTAGAAGGGATCTGAACCTGCACTGAAGGATGAGGAGCTTTCAAGATGACAAGCAAAAAGTGGGTGTATAGCCAAAAATCTTCAAAGTTAGAACAACAGAAAAAGACAAGTAACATATCTTCAAACAGTAATAGAAACATAGAAAATAGGTGCAGGAGTAGGCCATTCGGCCCTTCGAGCCTGCACCGCCATTCAATATGATCATGGCTGATCATCCAACTCAGTATCCTGTACCTGCCTTCTCTCCATACCCCCTGATCCCTTTAGACACATCTAACTCCCTCTTAAATATAGCCAATGAACTGGCCTCAACTACCTTCTGCGGCAGAGAATTCCAGAGATTCACCACTCTCTGTGTGAAAATGGTGCTAATGCCGTGTAAGAGACTCAATATTTGAAAGCAGGGAGATGGTGATACAATGTATTTTTGCCAGATAGATGTCACAAATTATTAATAAGCCATTATATGTAAAACAAAATTCACAGTTGAAAAAAGGAACTGCAGATGCTGGTTTACACCAACGATAGACACAAAGTGCTGGAGTAACTCAGTGGGTCAGGCATCTTTGAAGAAAAGGGATGGGTGACATGGTTGGAAACCTTCATAATCTGTCAAATTATCTTGAGCAATGCAGTTTAATCAATGGACAAGCTACATGGACAGGCAAATAAAATTGTTTGAAATTTAAGTCCCTCAGAACAATTTTCCAATTGAATTACGTAAGTACATTGTGTCCAACTGGATCTTTTGGACTGACATATATAGAATATAGATAAACTGAAAGGAAATATACTATTTCCAGTAGGGAATTTTCAAATATCATAAGATATAAAATTGCAAAATACATCAAATTCCTACTGCTGGCCTTGGGTAGATTTCATAAAATGTTATGGCCCTACGACTCCTCCCAACCTGTCTGCTTCAGTTTCTCGCTGTTATCTTTATGAATGCTCCCATTAATTATAGACAATAGACAATAGGTGCAGGAGTAGGCCATTCAGCCTTTCGAGCCATTCATGGCTGATCATCCCCAATCAATACCCTACCTTCTCCCCATATCCCTTGATTCCCTTGGCCCTAAGAGCAAAATCTAACTTTCTTGAAAATATCAGTAATGCTATTATTCTCTTTAATTAATATTTGACCACTGAATCATTTGGAAGGATTTAGACCGGCAATTTTGGGCAGCAATAGTTATGGGAACAGGTATTATAGGCAATAGGTGCAGTAGTAGCCCTTCGAGCCAGCACTGCCATTCAATATGATCATGGCTGATCATCCACAATCAGTACCCCGTTCCTGCCTTCTCCCCATAATCCCCTGACTCCGCTATCTTTAAGAGCTCTGTCTAACTCTTGAAAGCATCCAGAGAAATTCAACAGATTCACAACCCTCTGTGTGAAAAAGATTTTCCTCATCTCTGTTCTAAATGGCTTACCCTATATTCTTAAATTGTGTCCCCTGGTTCTGGATTCCCCGAACATCAGGAACATGTTCACTGCCTCTAGCGTGTCCAATCCCTTAATAATCTTATGTTTCATGCCATTAGCTTTCTTCACTGCCTGCTGTACTTGCATGCTTACTTTCAGTGACTGATGAACAAGGACCCCCAGATCTTGTTGTCCTTCCCCTTTTCCCAACTCGACACCATTCAGATAATAATCTGCCTTCCTGTTTTTGCCACCAAAGTGGATAACCTCGCATTTATCCACTTTAAACTGCATCTGCCCACTCACCCAACCTGTCCAGGTCACCCTGCATCCTCATAGCATACTCCTCACACTTCACACTGCCACCCAGCTTTGTGTCATCTGCAAATTTGCTAATGTTACTTTTAATCCCTTCATCTAAATCATTAATGTATATTGTAAATAGCTACGGTCCCAGCACCGAGCCTTGCGGTACCCCACAAGTCACTGCCTTCCATTCTGAATGGGACCCGTTAATCCCTACTCTTTGTTTCCTGTCTGCCAACCAATTTTCTATCCATGTCAGTACCCTACCCCCAATACCATGTACTCTAATTTTGCCCACTAATCTCCTATGTGGGACCTTGTCAAATGCTTTCTGAAAGTCCAGGTACACTACATCCACTGGCACTCCCTTGTCCATTTTCCTAGTTACATCCTCAAAAAATTCCAGATTAGTCAAGCATGACTTCCCCTTCGTAAATCCATGCTGACTCGGACCGATCCTGTAACTGCTATCCAAATGTGCCGCTATTTCATCTTTTATAATTAACTCCAGCAACTTCCCAATGTCAGGCTAACTGGTCTATAATTCCCCGTTTTCTCTCTCCCTCCTCTCTTAAAAAGTGGGATGACATTAGCTACCCTCCAATCCACAGGAACTGATCCTGAATCTATAGAAGGTACACAAAAATGCTGGAGAAACTCAGCGGGTGCAGCAGCATCTATGGAGCGAAAGAAATAGGCAACGTTTCGGGCAGAAACCCTTCTTCAGACTATTGGAAAATGAACACCAATGCGTCCACGATTTCTAGAGCCACTTCCTTAAGTACCCTGGGATGCAGACCCGGGGATTTATCAACCTTCAGTCCCATCAGTCTACCCAACACCATTTTCTGCCTAATGTGAATTTCCCTCAGTTCCTCGGTCATCCTAGGTCCTCTGGCTACTGGTACATCTGGAGACTGGATTGTCTTCACTAAGGAAGACACAAACAATGTACCTGTTCACTCGTCTGCCATTTCCTTGTTCCCCATAATAAATTCACCTGTTTCTGTCTTCAAGGGACCCACCTTTGTCTTAACTAATTATTTCCTTTTACTGTCCTCTTTATATTCTTGGCGTGCTTACATTCGTACCTCATATTTTCTCCCTGTATTGCCATTTTAGTTATTTTCTGTTGCTCTTTAATAGTTTCCCAATCCTCTGGCTTCCCACTCATCTTTGCTATGATATGTCTTCTCTTTTATTTTTACAATCATTGACTTCCCTTGTCATCCACGGTCGCCTCTTACTCCCTTTAGAATCTTTCTTCCTCTGAATAAACTGATCCTGCACCTTCTGTATTGTTCCCAGAAATACCTGCCATTGTTGTTCCACTTTGAGGTGGAAAGAAAGGTTGTGAGGATTAGAGAGGGAATGCCAGAACTTTAGTCTGGTAAGCTAAAGCCACTGCCATTGCTGAAATCGCAAGCAGTAGTCATAAAAGATCAGATTTTATCTGCAGTCATACGATTTTGCAGAGGTTTTATTGTTTCAATGACTTCATTCCAAACCATGTAAACTTAATTTCCCCTTTTGCAATTTTTTTTTCCATTTCTTTAACACCATAGGCCTGACCATTTTTAAAGTTGAGTCATTGGTAGATTAAGGCCAATGCTAGCCCATAAAACTTAATTACTGGTTGAAAATATAGAGCTATGGTGTTTTTATGGGCTAAGAACCCAGAGCTACTGGCCAGAATATAACTGGAGACTGGAGTATATAATTCTGGCAATAAATTATGCCAATGGATTGGTTAAATGGGCTCCAAAGTGCAAAATGGAGGGCAACCAAGGTAAAGGAATGCATGATAAATGGTAGTATACTCAACAGTGCAACAGGATAGAGTCCATGCCCATGAAAGATTTAGAGGATATCCTTGTGGATCCATTGCTCGGATTGGGGGAGGTTTAGCAATGTCAGACTGTACACAGATGCTCCAGAGTTTTGGAAAATGTGAAGTGATCTAATTAAAATGTGCAATGTTTGACAGTATGGCTGCAGGGACGATGTTTCCCTCGTGCATCTAGCAATAGCTGTCTCAAAAACCAATTTTTTTTAATTTTTTTAATGAAATGGACCAAGGGGAGATTGCATTGGGGTCAGTAACTCAAAAGACTTTCAGCATTTTAGTTATGCAATTGGTAGCACCCAAAAGGTTATTATACTCAGTGGTCGAGGTCTCTCGTTTTGACGCCTTACCCTTCCATATTTCTGATTCCCTCTTCCCTGACTCTGTCTGAAGAAGGATCTAGATCTGAAACGTCACCCATTCCTTCCATCCAGAGATGCTCCCTGGAGCATACTCCAGCATTTTGTCTATCTACGGTGAAGGTCTAGAACTCTGCCTGAAGGGGTGATGGAGACATTGACCTCAGTGCATTTAAAAAGTACTTGGATACCTTAACCTTCTGTGCCACAAACCCAGAATGGGGAAGATGGGTGAAATATGCTCCTTTTGTGCTGTAAATGTTGATGAAGATGTTTCAAGCCACTCTTACTCAAGTATTAACCCTGGTTGCTTCGGTTTTACATGGAACCTTGTAATCTGTTTCGTGGGTAGAGAAAGGTTGGTTAGAGACAGTGTATAATGACACACTGGAAGTGGCTATGGATCAGGGCTGCCAACATTGGGCGAGAGTTGGGAGTGAGAAATTTGCGAGAGACCAAGCCCGGGGGAGCATTGCGACCGGGGGGGGGGGGGGGTTGGGGTTGGGTGGGAGTGGGTGAAGGAGGAGGGAGCAGCTTGAAATTGTGCAATATGGTGCATACTGTAGCGAGTCTTATAACTTACACTTGAATGCGATATATATGCTTTAAATTGGATTGGAGCGTTTTTGAAAGGGGGAGGCTGTGCGATCACTGACCACTGGCCTTGGGGGTACCCGGTGAGGGAGTGGAGCAACCGAGTGGGGAGAGGGTGTGGAAGAAGGGTAGGAACCTTTTGAAATTTGATGTATTAAAATCATTTTTTAGTGCATTGTAGAAGTATGATTTCAATGTTTTTTGTATGAAGTATTTTTAAGAGGTAACTTTTTAAGGGGTAACTTTATCCACATAAAGGGAGATGGGTGTATGGAACAAGCTGCCAGAGGAGGTAGTTGAGGCAGGGACCATCCCAACATTTAAGAAAAAGTTAGACTGATACATGGATAGGACAGGTTTGGAGGTATGGACCAAAAGCAGGTGGCGTAGCTGGGACATGTTGGCAGGTGTGGGCAAGTTGCGCCGAAGGGCCTGTTTTCACTGTATCACTCTATGACTACATTATACCTCCACCATGCATGAATGCTTCAAAATCAAGTGATCGAGTTTTATTGCCATATACTCAAGCATAGAAACATAGAAAATAGGTGCAGGAATAGGCCATTCGGCCCTTCGAGCCAGCACTGCCATTCAATATGATCATGGCTATTCATCTCAAATCAGTACCTCTTTCCTGTTTTTTCCCCATATCCCTTGATGTCGTTAGCCCCAAGAACTAAATGTAACTCTCTCTTGAAAACATCCAGTGAATTGGCCTGCACTGCCTTCTGTGGCAGAGAATTCCACAGATTCACAACTCTCTACGTGAAGAAAGTTTGTCCTCATCTCAGTCCTAACTGCCCCCCCTCCCTTTATTCTTAAACTGTGACCCATGGTTTTGAACGCCCCCAACATCGGGAACATTTTTCCTGCAGTTACAGTAAGTGAAAATCTAGCAGACAAGCAGGATGCTTTATCCAACCACCCCCATTTGAAGTCCACTACCTTCCACCGTTTCTACCCAGTGCTTGGTACTTACTTCCAGCAGCCACTGGTTGTCCTCCAGGATGCACCGAGCCGCAGCCTGATCCATGCCGGTCACCTGGGCAAATTCGACACAGAGACTCTCTCTCTCTCTCTCTCTCCCCCCTCTCTTCCGCTCCCTCTCCTCTCAACCCCCCTCTCCCTTACTCTTCCCCCTAACTCTCTCCCCCTTTCTTCTCTCCCCTCTCTTCCCCCGAACCTCTATCTCCCCCTCTCCACACTCTCCCCTCTCTCCGTCTCTCTTCCCCATTTCTCCCTCCTACCTCACTCTTCCCCTTGCCCTCTCTCCCCTCTCTCTATCTCTTTTTCTTTGCCCCCTTATCTCTTTCCCCGTTTCTCTTTCCCCCTCTTTTACCACCTCTCTTCCCCTTCTCTCTCCTCCCTCTCCACGCCCTCTCACTTCCCCCCTCTCCCCTACCCTCTCCCTCTCTCCATTCACTCCCCTCTCTCCTCTCACCCCACTGTCTCCTTCCCCTCTCTCTCTCTCTCCACCTCCCATTGAGTGTCCCTTTGGCACAGACTCTCGCGGCAGCGGCGCGACGCTTCCGACGCCCGGGACATGCACTGTCCGGAGTGCTCCATGGCCGGAGCTGCAGCGAGCGACACGCCGGCCCCGGCAAACACTCGCCCGTCCCGGCTCCCCGCATCTGTTCCGGCCGCTGGTTCTGCTCCCATCCCTCCCGCAGCCCCGGCTCTCCAACACCCGCGGACCAGGCAGTTTATCCGAGTTTTGAAATTTTCGTTGATCACAAAATTTATCACCACTGAGCGTGAGAAATTTCTGATGAACGTGAGGGCATGAGAGTTTGCTTGAGGGCGTGAGTCTCACGCTCGAAGCGTGAGAGTTGGCAGCCCTGCTATGGATCCAGCAGAGTATCCCCGTCCTATCTAGATCACTGGAGTTACGAGGCAGCAGCTTCAACTGCCACTTCACTGTGCTGCCTTTAAATTAGTAGATTTCTAGTTTATTTTGCGATATGATGTCCTATAAAGTATGACATTTATGATATCAGCTCACACAGTAATCTACGAGGAACATAAAATCATAGATTTCAGAATATTTATCATGTTACAGACATAAAATTGTGCTGAATGTTTAAACATGTCTAAATTCCCTCACAGAACAAGAGCGTGATGTACAGAAATGTGAGAAGTGCACCGAGGAGGAGAAAGCGGGTAATTAAAAAAAAACCTCTTCATTGTGCCTAGAATGTATGAAATGGAAGCAAGGGTAGGCCATTCAGCTCGTGTCTGCAACAATATTCATTAAGATTGTGACCAATTATCAACTTGGCTTCACTATCCTGTTTCTGAATCCCTGCTAGGCTATTAATAAATCCTTAATGCTCAATAACTCTGTGGTAGACAATTGCCCTCATTTTCAATCCTTAGTTAAAAGACATTCTTCAAAACAGATGAACCATTGGCCCAATCTTCTTGGTTAACTTTAAAAATAATTCCATTTATTTTTACTATCATGGTTTTCTGTAATTTTCTAAAAATGTTTTGCGTTAAGAATTATTCTAAAAAATAGCTTACATTTTCCAATGTATTTATATATGGAGCTTTTTTGCAGTTGGATCTAATTATACACCCAAGGCTGTTGCATGCTTGAACTACCATCTCCAACTTAATTATTTTATTTAACATTAAAGCTGAATAATTTTAATGTGAAACACATTGTAGGTGTAGCAAAAAGACCTATCTTTAAGAATTGCTCAACACTGCAATAGGTCAGGCATTTGTGACAAATAACAACAATCACACTGATCTGCAGGTAATGCTGGCTATAACCTGCTACTGCCATGAGTCTGAGAGCTGGTTGCAAGGTCAGGTCAGAACCAGTATAATCAAAGACAAGGAGAAAACTTGCACCTTAACAAGTAGCCATTATATTTGGAGAGAGATATTTAAGGAGTAAATCGGCAGCAAACTGGTACAAAGCGTATTTGAAAGTCTAGATTTAACCCATTCTGTTATTATATAATGAATGTACTACTAGCTGTAAAATTAGAATCATGTAGGTTTCCTACCCAAACTAATTGGATTCAGTTCTTGCGGTACATTTATATATGGGGTCATATCCACTTAAGATGTGAATCTCTCACTATCGCTGCAATACACTGAGGAACAATTGTCAGATGATGCTCAATTTGAGTCTTGAACACAAGTGTTCGTTTTGTACAAGACTGTCTCGATAACAAAGATAAAACATGCTAGAAGTGATTAAATAGCTTCAAATGCCTTCTAATATTCATTAAATAAATTGCAGAACAGATTAGAAGTTAGTACCGATTCTCCAACAATACCAGCTATCAATTGTTTGGATCAGAGTGCTGGTGAAGGAAGAGGGGTAGCATGGTGGGAGGCTGCCACCTCCTCCTCCACTCGCTGCAGACAGTGCTGCGTTGCCTGCTCGTGTCCTCCTCCCTTTCCTTATACAACCTAGAGACCCATAATCTGGAATATCCCCTCAAGGGATATTTGTTTATAGGTGTGCCCAATATCTTGTAACATTAGTGCTTACTGTTTCAAATTAATGGAATGAACATTGCTCAAGCGCTGAACTCTTGTCCATAAGACATAGGAGCAGAATTAGGTCATTTAGCCCATTGAGTCTACTCTACCATTCAATCATGGCTGATGTACTTTTCACTCTAAAACCCCATACTCCCCAGTAATTTTACACGCTAATAATCAAGAATCGATCAATCTCCATTTTAAAAATACCTCCACAGCCTTCTGTAGCAATGAATTCCACAGAAACATCTGCCCCTAGCTAAAGAAATACTTACCCATCTCCATTCTGAAGGTACGGCCTTTTATTCTGAGGCTGTGCCCTCTGCTTCTAGACCTTCCATTACTGGAAACATCCTTTCCATGTCCACTCTAAGCCTTCCACAAACTTCCAAATCTGGCCTCACCAGTGCTTAAAGGGCCTGTCCCACTTAGGCGATTTTTTAGGCGACTGTCATAATCGTAGCAGATCGTCAAAAAAACGCCGACTGGACCCCCCTATTGAGCTTCTGCTGTTGGAATAACTTAAGTCACGCAATGATTAGGATCCAAAGATTTATTAGCGTTACAGCATAGGTAACTTCATCTTAGCACATAACTCAAAAGTGAGGGAGACAGGGCAGAGAAGCTTTCTGTTAAACTAGTGGACATAGCTACAAAGTATGACTCATAACATGAGTGACACTGATCTACACCCCCCCCCATGACAATGTCTAAGACAAGTTACAACAACCTACCCCCTAGTGGACGGCAAGCTACCGACAACCAGCGACCCATTAGGACATCCGCCTACGACAACCGAAGTCAACCTACGTCCATGTCGGCAACAACCGTACAACTGAAGACAATTGTGTCGCTGGTTAACATAGGTAGTCGCCAATGAAATTCTCCAAAGTCAGCACCAGCGACAACCTACAACAGCACCTATGTCAGAAGTCAAGCTACGCTCATTGGAGTCAACCCACTGTCGCCGCCAATTTTTGAACATGTTGAAAATCCAGCGGCGACCAGGAAAACGCTACAACTCTTTGGGCGACTGAGGAGACTACTCACGTCCATACAGGCGACACCCTGGCGACAGCCAAGTCGCCTGCAGTTGCCTAAAAAATAGCCTAAGTGGGACAGGCCTTTAAGTCTCCAAATGCATTTCAGAAATCCTCTTAAGAGCTCTCTTGGTAATTAAGATTTCAACGAAGCACGAGTTCCTATACGCTGCACTTTAAATGCATTTTGACATCATGTTTGTGTCCCAAACAACTGATAAACTGGAGGGGAAATCAAATGGTGAATAAGCCTCAAATATATTCTGCAACTTCAATGAGTATTAGCCAGCATTTTCAGCAACAAATATCTGTTTAGTTATTTGTTATCAAAATGATCTTGTATGAATCTAACACTTAAGCTCAAGAACCCTATCTTAAGTATATCAGGATTCAGAGCTTCGGAAAATATTGCTAAAGTTTAAAGAATAATTTCAATGACAGCAAATACTAAAACATTCCTTTGATTTCCAGAGCCTGAACCCATACCTGCAAGGGAAGAGACTCGACAATGTTGTTGCCAAGAAGTCAGCTCCTCATTTCTCTGAAGAGGACAAAAGTACCAATTAGTAGATCAGTAACAAAATTTGAAACATCTCAACTAATTGCATAAGATATGGATCAATCACCACATCTCAGTTTAAAGCTATAGTATTTACTGTTGATACATAGGTATCAAATAGATGTCTGTTGCATGTTTCTGGCAGTGGTGGCAGCTTAAGTTGAGAAATATTGCAAGTTTGAGTGCCTTGATGGTTGTACCTAGGCTAATCACCGCAATTGTAATAAAAATAAAAATTTAAATAGCACATTAACACCTGAAAATTAGTGAAATATTGACTGATTTCAATCTTAATTTCAGCATGTTTCCATTTTTATTGTTGGGACCAATTGGGATATTACCAATTCTAAAGCTTTGGGTTAGATGAGACAATCTTTAGCTTAGACCCATTTGGATACTAACACTTTCCATATCTCTGGAAATTACTCCTGAATAAGTTCAAACACTGGTTGAACCGTTGGGTGGCAGAGCAGTAGAGTTACAGCGCATGCGGCACCAGAGACCTGGGTTCAATCTAGACAACGGTTGCTGTCTGTACGGAGTTTATACATTCTCCCCATGACCTGCGTGGGGTTTCTCAAAGAGCTTCGGTTTCCTCCCATTACCAAAGATGTACAGGTATGTAGGTTAATTGGTTTGGTAAATGTAAAAATTGTCCCTAGTGTGTGTAGAATAGTGTTAATATGCGGGGGTCGCTGGTCGGCATGGGCTGAAGGGCCTGTTTCCATGCTGTATCTCTAAACTAAACAAACTTCTCATTTTATTAATAGAAAACAATAAGATGCACATTAATAGCATTCAGAAGTGTACTTGTGCACGATTTTGTTATTTTAGATGGTTACTTCAATCTTTGAGGCAAAACCCTTCTGGTGAAAACTATTTCTAGGTAACTATTTGACAACTGCATTGTTGTACCATGGATTGCAGAAAACAATTTCTCCAACCATAACTATGCTGAAGATTGGAACAAAATGCTGATGCAACAGCTGGACAGGCTGCATCTATGGGGAACAGGAAAGGGTGATGCTTGAGGACGAGACCCTCCTTCAGACTTCCTTCCTACACATAACTAAGCTACTTAGTTTAAGATGGAGAGAAAACTGAATAGGAATGCACCTTACTTGGATTGCTTTTTCTGGAACACCAGAGTTTCCAGGAAGACCTGATAGAAGTAGATAAAATTATGAGAGGCACAGATAGGATGGAAAGATCAAATAAGACAGGTTATAGGTTTAAGGTGAGAGGGGCAAAGTTTAAAGACGTGCATGGCACGTTTTTGTTTACATAGAGGGTGGTGAGTGCCTGGAACACACTGCTGGGGGCGGTGGTTCTGTCAGCTAGGATAATAGCATTTAAGAGACTTTTGGATAGGTACATGGTTATGTAACATAGAAAATAGGTGCAGGAGTAGGCCATTCGGCCTTTTGAGCCAGCACCACCATTCAATATGATCATGGGTGATCATCCAAAATCAGTACCTTGTTCCTGCTTTTTCCACATATCCCCTGATTCCTTTAGCCCTAAGAGATATATCTAACTCTCTCTTGACGGTCCTATAAAAGGCAGTTCAAATTCAAAACGGGTGTGAATCCTGATTTAAATGTGTGGAAGGAAAGAATTTAAGTATACATGGGCTTGACATGACTAGGATTAAAAGAAATATGAATAAAAAGAAAATGTACCATAAAGTCAAAAAGGATTCTCACCATGTTAAGGAGCACCGTAAATCCTATCAATTAACCAAGCCTTATTGATAAGTATCAACATCAAATGAATAAACTTGTTGAGTGAGAAAGCAGCAGCAGATGCAAGGTAAACCAAGCCAAGCGACATTCAATCAAAATGAAGAATTGCAGTTCAAGTTCACAGTTATTGTCACATGCACCAATTGAGGTACAGTGATTTGAGTTACCATACAGCCATACAAGTAAAAAAGAACACAATGCACAATAAATTTAACATAAACATCCACCACGGTGGAATCAACATTCCTCACTGTGATGGAAGGTAATGAAGTTCAGTCTCCGTGGTGGTCGGGGCTTTTGAACCCTCAGCACTGCTTCTGTCGACGGTCCGCTGTTCAAGCCCTCTCGTCAGGATGATCGAAACTCCGGCATCGGGACGGATCGGAACACTCCGCAGCATGGAGCTCCCGAGTCTGCCCCTTCTTACCGGAGGATGCGGCTTCACGGTGTTAAAAGTCCACAGGTCGGAGCACTTCCACAGCACTTCCACAGCGATCTTCGGCAAAGGATCGCCCGCTCCGCGATGGTAAGTCCACGCCGCGCTTGCGGGCCGATCTTCAGGAAAGGCCACACTAATCCAAGTTGTTAGGCCGCAAGGGGAACGGAGAAAGATCACATCTCCGTTGAGATAAGTGACTGAAAAAGGTTTCCCCCCCATTTCCACCCCCCCCACATAAAATATACATTTTAGACGCATTAAAAATAACAACAAAAGTTACAACTAAAAGTTATGTTACAAAAAATGACACAGGTTGCTGACGAGGCTGCCATCACGGTGCCACCCGGTATATTAGTTTAATTTTAATCACTTAAACTATAATAGATTTTAAACATTTTCAGCTGTCTATTTAGTCACTTTAATTTTTTGAACATTGATGCAAGAATCCATACAATTATTTATTTTTAATGTTATTATTGTAGATGAAAAGTTCACATAATTTTAGAAAAAAACACCATTCAAAAGTTTATTAGAAATTTGAAAACATGTAAAAAGATCAGAAAAGCATAAAGGGAAAGTCACTGCTGTACAATATTACATATATGGAAGACAGTGTGCATAAAGCTATACCGCTCGAGCTTGGACAGACTGTAGCCCTAAATATGCAGTCTTTTCTTCTTGTCTTTTGTTTTTGCATTATCTCGTTGGCCAGGAAGATGATTGGATATTACAGAACCAATTTGAGTCTGTGCAAATCTTGTGACCATTGACACACCATCCACAAACTTTGTTTTGAATAAGGTGTTGGCATTACTGAACATGCCATCTTTCAACGACACCACGATAAACTGCGGGAAATTAAAAACAATAGCCTTTAAGAAATATGCCATTTCCATTTTCTGTTTTCATTCCACTAAATGCACCATGGAATTAATTAGATGGAATTTAGAAATTGAATTTTACTTGGCTCAACAATTATATCTCCTCCTTTTTACAATCCTTTCCTCTATCCTGAGAAAAAGATGAAGCGTACACCTTGCATGCCCCTCATTATCTTGTGCAGCTCTAAGGTCACTTCTCAGCCTTCTATCCCAGTCCATCCAATCTCTTCCTATAACTCAAGCCTGCAAGCCCAGGTAACATCCCAGTGAAACTCTCCTGCATTCTTTCCAATTTATTCCTATAGATGGGCAACCAGATCTGCACACATTACTCTGATGTCACTAATCTTATACAGCTGCAACATTATGCCCCAACTTTTGTACTCAATACTCTTGCCAATGAAGGCGTGCTTCTTCACCACACTGTCCACCTGACTCACCACTTTGAGAACCATGCACATACTCCCAGATCTCTGTTCCGCAACTCTCCAGGGCTCTACTATCAACTGTGCAGGTCCTATCCTGGTGTGGTTATCTGTCTTCTTGTGCTTAAGCTCCCAGTGCCTCCTCTTTGGTAATTCATACCTGATCTATAACTTCATTATTTCTATGTCCCAATTCTTGAGCTTCCATGAACAACTTTTTAGTAAAAACAGATGTGAAGTATTCATTTAATATCTCTCCCATCTCTTGTGATTCTACACAGACAGCCATGCTAATCCTTACAGTGACCTCTTATTTCCCTAGTCACACTTTCACTCTCTTTGGATTTTCCTTTAACACCAGCTCTATTTCATGTCCTCGTTTCTTTAAGTGTATTTCTACCCTTCTTATACTTGCTAAGGGAGCACATGATCTATGCCCTTCATGATCTATCACTGTAAAGGTCACCCCATGGCCTCCCACACAGCAAGGAGGCAAGTCCTAATCTGCTCAACTTCTCCCTACAGCTCAACCCAGGTTCTGACAAGATTTTGGGATTTTTTTTTTCTTAATTCCAGTTTAAAGCATCTTTCCTACAGCACAGTAACCAAAATGTGGTGTCATCAACATCTTGTAGAACTACAACACAACATCCCACCTCTATTACTCAGTACCCTGACTAATGAAGGCCAGCATGCCTGATACCTTTTGACCACCTTGTCTACCTACGATGCCACTTTCAGGAACTAAATACTTGTATTCCTTGGTCCCTTTGTTCTACTCTCCCTAGAGCCCTACCATTCACTGTGAAAGTCCTACTCTGGTTTGACTTTCCAAAATGCAACTCCTGGTACTTATCTGAATTGAATGCCTAATTACCCAGCTCATTAAAATCCCACTGCAATTGTCGATAACTTTCTTCACCATACCGCCTATTTTAGTGTAATCTGTAAACATTCTAAATATACCTTGTACATTCTCATCGAAAACAATTGCTGTGGTAGTCTTTACTTTAGATGGAGATAAAATGGCAACTCTTACCATGAACTGTTCAGAAGTTCAGTAAAGGCCCTGTCCCACTTACGTGTCCTTGGCACGCAAATTACACGACCTTGTCGTCGCGTTGAGGCACACGTGCGGCCGCGCGGGACCGGTCCCACTGAGAAGCGGGCAGGGGTATGGAGTTGTGCGCGGTATCGTGCGACGCTCCGAAATTTTGTAACGAACGAAATCTTCGCGCGCCACCGGCCTGTAGCGTAACTGACAGCCAAAGTGGGACAGGCCCAAGACCCTGGCGCGACGCAACGTCTCACCTCCAACAGCAGCAGAAGCAGGCAAACGATCGTCGAACTTGGCCTGGGGCTCACGGCCGTTGCGGTCCGGATCCGCCCCCACTTCTACTCCCAGAGCGGGGCCAAGAAAATTGAAGATAGACACAAAATGCAGGAGTGACTCAGCGGGACCGGCAGCATCTCTGGAGAGAAGGATTGGATGACGTTTCGGGTCAAGACCCTTCTTTCAGATTGAAGAAGGGTCTCAACCCGAAACATCACTCATTGCTTCTCTCCAGAGATGCTGCCGGTCCCGCTGAGTTATTCCTGCATTTTGTGTCCATCTTCAAATGACATCACGCGCTCCAGACGGCTGTGCGGATGCATGAAGTCATACGCGACCTTCGTGGGACCGTCGCGTAATTAGCGTGCCAAAGACACGTAAGTGGGACAGGGACTTAACTTTCATTATATGCAAAGAAGATGTACAGTAAGTATTTATTCCCAACTGCTACTAATATTAGCACTTAAATTAGGCCGCTTAAAGTGCACATGGAACTAAGCCTTACGGAAGAGCTGGTTTCATGAACACCAAGAAAAAGTGGAAAAAGATGAGACATAAACGTACAGAGGAGAAAAGGAGGCAAATATTAACTGAAAATAGGAAGAATGTGCAGAGATTGCAGGGTTCTATTAAGTAGTTGAAAACCAATTGAGGGAAATTTTAAAAACTCAGACTTCTTTCTACAACATACCTGAGAATGCCGGAAATGTGTTCGCAGCATCTGCCCGATATTCTGGGTATGAGAGAGGTCCAAGGCTGCATCCACTTCATCCAGAATATAAATCGGAGCAGGCTTGAAAAGCAGCATGGCCAGAATCAGAGAGAGCGCCACAAGTGACCTACAGAATGTGCACACGGAACAAATAGCAATCCATTACTACAATGTAACTTGGCTTTCATCTGATTCCAGCTCCGTTGACAACCAGAGATATTTTCAATATTATCTCATCTCCTGTCTTTTTACCTTTTAATTGTCAGACCTCATTAATTAATGTCCAAGAGAGTTAATTTAATTTAATTACATTGCAGGAACTTTAAAGGGCCTGTCCCACTAACACGACTTTTCAGCGACTGTCTTCGACCTTCAAGCTCGAGGGCACCCGCCTGAAAAACCTCGACCGTCAGCAATGAAACCGCGAGCTGGATCGACCGTCTGCGCACACACACACAAACACACCGCAAAGGCAGGAGCCAGGGAAAGCGGGGGAGCGCTGTCTGAAATTCACACCCGCGATGAACAGGAAGGTAAAAGGCGGCTGGCACAGTTACGGTAAGTCCTTTAGAGGGGGGGGGGGGGGATGGCACATTGCAGAGTTTGAAAATTGGGAGAGTCTAAATGAAACTTCCTAGTAAAGAACAGAGATTGATTAAAAAGACTTGCACATATATATACACGCACATATATACACACACACATATATACACACACACACATATATATACACACACATATATATACACACACATATATACATATACACACATACACACACATATACACACACATATATACACACACACATACACACACACACATATATACACACACACATATACAGAGAGAGAGAGAGGGAGAGATTTTTCCCAAAGCTACAATTGTAAAGTAAGAAATTCATCAGCCAATTTCCACACAGCAAGCACCTACATACGGTAAAATGAAATATGTTTGAGACATTGAAGGCCTGGAGAGTGGACGTGGAGAGGATGATTCCACTAGCAGGAGAGTCTAGGACCAGAGGGCACAGCCTCAGAATATTGAAACATAGAAAAATAGGTGCAGGAGTAGGCCATTTGGCCCTTCGAGCCAGCACCGTCATTCAATATGATCATGGCTGATCATCAAAAATCAAGTTCCCTTTCCTGCTTTTTCACCCCCATATCCCTTGATTCCGTTATCCCTAAGAGCTAAATCTAACTACCTCTTAAAAACGAAGGTACACAAAATTGCTGGAGGAACTCAGCGGGTGCAGCAGCATCTATGGAGCGAAGGAAATAGGCGACGTTTCGGGCCGAAACTCTTCTTCAGACTTAAAAACATCCAGTGAATTACCAGAGGATTCCACAGATTCACAACACTCTAGGTGAAAACGTTTTTCCTCATCTCAGTCCTAAATGGCCTACTCCTTCTTAAACTGTGACCCCTGGTTCTGGACTCCCCCAACATCGGGAACATTTTTCCTGCATCTAGCCTGTCCAATCCTATAAGAATTTTATATGTTTCTATAAGACCCTCTAATTCTTCTATATTCCAGTGATAACAAGCCCAGTCGACCCATTCTTTCTAAGGGCATACCTTTAGAATGGAGATGTGGAAATTTTTCTTTAGTCAGTAGGTGGTGAATTTGTGGAATTAATTGCCACAGAAGGCTGTTAAGGCCAAGATATTGGGTACTTAATGCAGATTGACATGTTCTTGGTTGGTAAGGGTGCCAAAGGTTATGGGAAGAATGCAGGAGAATAGGGCTGAGAAGCAAAGAGAGATTAGCCATGATTGAATGGCAGAGTAGACTTGATGGTCTGAATGGCCTAATGCTGTTCCTAATTCTTGTGGACTTTTGTTCAGGGCACTGGAAATTATCTTGGTGTTCTTTAGAAAAAGCAATTCACATTTTAAAATTCAATATAAAGCATACCTTTGGCCACCACTAAGTTCAGTGAGATTTTCTTTCCAAGCATCTCCAAGAGCTACTTTGAATTCTACTCCATCGCGAATAGTTTTGCCTTCAGAAGGAACCAACATGGCATTTGATCCAGGAAGCAGCGTGGAGAAAATGGAGCCAAAATCTTGGTTTACCTAAATTAAAAAGATGAACTTTGCTTATAGAAATTCCATTGGGGTCAAGCTTCAAACAGTGCCTAATACCTTGCCATAACACAATTCGTAACATAACCTAGCATCTTTACCATACATTTCACAAATCAAGTGCGAGTAAAAGTCTACATTCATTGCTTATCGCCTGGACTTTGATAGGACACGTTTATAGACATCAATTAATTACCATCAATTTCCTAACTTGATAATCATACATCACAACAAAGGCTTTAAATAAATGTTCTATATACTGGTTCATAAGTTCTGGGAGTAGAGTTAGGCCATTCGACCCATCAAGTCTACTCAGCCATTCAATCGTGGCTGATCTATCTTTCCCTCTCAACCACATTCTCCTGCCTTTGCCCCAGAACCTGTGACACCCTTACTAATCAAGAATCTGTCAATCTCCGCCTTTAAAATATCCATTGACTTGGCCTCCACAGTCGACTGTGGCAATGAATTCCACAGATTCACCACCCTCTGACTAAAGAGGGACTACCTTAATATTGCGTTTTCAATGCTGATATTTTGTAACCAGCAAACTGGCATAAACAACAATGGAATATGAAGGACCAGGCTAGCATGTAGGAACCCCTGACTCACCAGACTGCTTGAGGCTCCTGACAGACATGCAGTAATCTATTCTGAAGTTCTCACTGGGTCAGAGCCATAATTCCTTGATGGACAATGTTATAACAGCAATACCTCTTCCTCTGAATTCACTAGGTCACAGGTCCAGTGACCAATGTTTAATCCTGATTTCTAGTTCTGTTTACATGTCGATTTAACATATTCCTAGTGACCACTAGGGTTTCTCTGAATGTTCCTGTTCTTCACACATCCCAAAAGACGTGCAGGTTGGTAAGTTAATTGGCCATTGTATAATATTGTGCATTCACAACCATGCTCAAACCCCAGTACCAAAAGATATAAACCATTGTTTACCTGTTTCCAAGCTACATTCAAAGCATCATTTTTCTTCTTGTCTAGCTCTTCAATAGTTGAAAGAATTTTAGATTTGTCATTTGTCACTATTTTTTTCTTCTTCATTAAATCATTGTACTGCAGTGACAATTTAAAGCGAGACAATTCAAATTTAAAACTTTTAGATCCAGTTACAATTTTCTTAGATAAATCACTAAATGGTTATATTGAGCTAGCACTTAGAAATCAAATATTTCTTAATATCCATAATAACACTTAAGTACAGTAAACCCTCATTATAACGAACCATGGGGAGGAGGGATAGTGTCCGTTATTGCCGATTGTTTACTAAACCGAGTAAGGTATTATCATTGTATCAATTAAGAACTGCAGATGATGGTGAATACACAAATGGACTTGAGTGCTTGAGTAACTCAGCAGGTCACGAAGCATCTCGGGAGAACATGGATAGGTGAACATTTCAGTTCGATTCAGTCTGCTGAGTTACTCCAGCACTTTGTGTCGTTTCACCTTCAAACTAGGCGGCGATGCCACTGGTCTGCACCAGTGAGCCCTTTTTCACCGGTTGATATGGCTGTTGTTGCAGCTCATGCTGCAACCCCCGGGGAAGAGGCCGAGTAGACAGAGCGACGGGAGGAGGAGGATGCGGTGGACAGGGGGAAGTGGCCGAGCGACGGGTTGACAGGAATAAGCAGCAGCAGGTGGGAGGCTCAGGGGTACCATGGTGATGGAGCGTGTCCTGTCAGTAGCAATGGCCTGAAGAATGCTCTGTCCGCTTCAACGCGAGTTGCAACAACAACCACATCAAACCAACTGTTACGGTGGGTGGAAAAGGCTGGGGTAGCGGTGTGAGCCAGGATGGTATCAGCAGGTCTGACCACTAACCAAAATCAGTTATAAAGGGGTCTGTTAAAACAAAGGTTTCCTGGAAATGTCTGATGACATCTACCAAGATGATTAAAGTTAATTACAGATTTACTTAAATTGAGCTTTAGTCGAATAAATGCAATCTTCAGATAGTCCATAAAATAGTCACAGTCAAATTGTGGCGTGATACTAAGACTCCACCAAAAAATATCGAAGTGATAAACTTCTTTATACAAATTACAGTGCTCCTGTAAATTTGGTAAAAAAGAAATAAAAAGCACACGCATGGTCTAAGAATATGGAATTGGACAGAGCCTTTGAAGAATATAAAGAAAAGAGGAAAGAACTCAAACAGGTAATTACAAGGACGATATTAAAAACGAGGGTAATCTGGTAGCCACAATGGCCACGGGGGAGATGGCAGCCCACTGGCAGTCCGTTTGTCTTTTCACTCTTTTTGTTATTTTTTAGTTTGTTAGAAGTTTGTTTTAATATTCTTCGGTTTCTTTTCATGAGGGGGGAGGGGGAATCGGGGGAAACAATTTTTCAGGTTCCTACCTTCCTGGAGATGTGATCAATTTTCAGATCACATTCTCCGGGCTCTGCGGCTTACCATCAATGGAGCTGGAAGCCTCCTCGGACTGTCGTGAGCCTCACCGCGGGACGTGGTGTTAACATCGGAGCGGATCCCTTGCCTGGGATCGCTCCCACCGCGGACTTTAACATCAGGGGCTCATAGTCTCGGGTGAGGCAGAGTCAGGAGCTCCAACGCCGTGGAAGGCTCGACCAGCCCCGACATGAGGTTCGATTGCCCGGCACAGGGGAGCTGACACACCACCACCCCCCCCCCCCGATGTGGGAGCAGATCGCCTCGACGCGGAGGGCCCGAACGCCGCCGGCTACGGAAGTCAAGATCGGCCTGTCAACGGGGGCTCGAGGCCCACAACCGCGGAAGAGCTAGGGGAAGGACTTGAACTTTATTTCGCCTTCCACCAGTGAGGAATGTGTAGGAGTCACTTTGTTGGATGTTCATGTTAAAGTGTTTTGATTGTTGTTTCCAAGATGGCTGCCGGAAGTAAGAGTCAACGCTGGCGCGATTAGCTGTCGCTGTTCTCTCTTTGAATTGTGTATTGTTGATGTCGCTACTACTTTTTTGTTTCATTTTGTTTATATGTTTGTAATTTGCTTGTATTAATTTGTAAAGTGTCCTTGAGAGTCCTGAAAGGCGCCCATAAATAAAATGTATTATTATTATTATTAATCTGGGAGAAGGTAGAACTGCTCTAGGATAAAGGGGTAAATTTGTGCTTGGAGTCTGGGAGTGGAGGCAAGGTACTAAATGAGTACTTTGCATCTATTTTCACCAAGAAGAATATTAAGGACTGTGGGAAAATATTGATGTGCAAGGGCAACTTGAGATTAAAAAAGATGTTAGGGCTCTTGAAGAGCATTAAGGTGCATAAATCACCAGGGTCTGATGGGAGGTTGAGTGAGGCAAGAAAGGAAAGTGCTGGGCCCTTGACAAAGTTCTTTGCATCTTCTCTAGCCACAGATGAGATCCCGGCGGACTGGAAAGTAAATAATGTTTAAGAAGGATGTCTAAAGAAGGGTTTCGGCCCAAAGCGTTGCCTATTTCCTTCGCTCCATAGATGCTGCTGCACCCGCTGAGTTTCTCCAGCTTTTTTGGGTACCTCCGAGTAAATAATGTTGTTGCTTTGTTTAAGAAGAGAAGTAGGGAGGATCCATCTGGATAGGATTTACTCCTAATTGCAGTAGAATAGGTTAATAAAGGACATGGGTCATAGTCAGCATGGCTCTGTACACAGCAGGCCATGTCTTACTAACGATTGAGTTTCCGAGGAGGTGACGAAGGTGATCGATGAGAGTCGGGCAAATCGATATTGTCGGATGTTGTCTACATGTATTTTGGTAAGGCATCTGATAAAGCACCCCAAGGAATGCTAATTTAGAAGATTAAAATGCACAGGATTAATAGTGACATTAGTGTATGGATTCAGAACTGCCATATTGATAGAAGACAAAGGGTTGTGGTATTGAGGCTGGAGGTCTGTGACCAGTGGAGTTTTGCAGGGATCTGTGATGGGACTTATTTTTGATTTGTGATTTACGCGACTTGATTAGTAAATTTGCAGATGACACGCTGGCGTCACGGACTTAGAGGAAGGTTGTCAAAGTATACTGCTGTGAAGTGGGCAGAGAAATGGCAGTTGGAGTTTCGGCTTTGGAAAAGGTACAAAGGAGGTTTACCAGAAACACGTCTGGATTAAATGGTATTAACTACAGGGAGAGGTTGGGCTAACTTGGATTGTTTTCTATTAAATGATGGAGGATGCGGTGAGACCTGATAGAAGTATATAAAATTGCAAGAGGCATAGATAGTGTAGACAGTCAGAACCCATTTCCCAGGATGGAAATAACCAATGCTAGAGGGCATAGCTTGAAGGTGAGAGGGGCAAACTTTAAAGGAGACTTGCGGGGCTTTAAAAAATATATATATAGAGGGTGATGAGTGCCTGGATCGCATTGACAGGGTGGTGGTGGAGGCAAATACAATAATGGCATTTAAGAGACGTTTGAATAAACACATGGATTTGCAGGGATATTCCCGGGAATGTTCAGGCTGATAGGGCTTGGCCCTGGTATCATGTTCAGCACAGACATTGCAGGCTAAAGGGCCTATTCCCAGGCTGTACTGTTTGCTCTATGTAAAGCTTCTTAATGACCATTTTAATACTGATAAACAGCGATAGGCAATTGTAGCAGAGTGCATGCACATCATCACCTATGCTTAACCAATTAAATGTTTAATAGTACAATGAACAAAATACATGCAAAACGGACTTGAATTTAAATAATTGCAATATATTACAAATAATTATTTCATCACGAGACATGAAATAGATTGAAATATCAATAAGCTGAAATTAATATAGGTAGTTCTGCTATAATGTGATTGATGCATTCCCAAGAAACCTCGCGTTATAGAAAATAGCAATTATAAAAACTAAAGTATCAATGGGAAAAGTGGGATTAGGGAGTTAGGTTAACCATAAGTTATTTTTGAAAATCGTGCAGGAAAATTAAACATAGCCATTTAAAAAAAAAGTTTTACTTTTCTTGCTGCAAGCTAGATATACTAAAGGGTGTATGTTATATTGTTTAATAGAGTATCAGTACATAATTATCAATAGAAGCAACTGTTTGTCAATTTCAATAACCTGCTTTGAAACTGTGTTCTTAAGAGACATTGGTGCCTAATTACTGCAGGAACTTTACATGTAAAGACATTTGTTCTTCCACACACCCACCTCCAGACAAATGTTGTTATGCTTGTCAATTTCCAAAATAAATATTAAGCATTTCTCGACTTTCAGATCAAAATCAGATTATAATTAATCAAGCCCGTATAATCTAACACCGTTCCCCAATTCATCAGTCACATTATATCCAAATCTCTTGTGAATACGCTCATTACAGCAGAACTACCTGTAAGAGTGGCAAATAGAGAATTGTACAGTGCATTCAGATAGTATTTAGACTTTTTCACTTTTTCCACATTTTGTTACGTTACAGCCTTATTTTAAAATTGATTAAATTCATTTTTATAATCAATCTACACACAATACCCCAGAATGAAGAAGGAAAAACAGGTGTTTAGAATTTTTTGCAATGTAATTAAAAAGAAATAACTGAAATATCATATTTACATAAGTATTCAGACCCTTTGCTATGACACTCAAAATTGAGCTTCGGTTCATCCTGTTTCCACTGATTATCCTTGAGATGTTTCTACAACTTGGAGTCTACCAGTGGTAAATTAAATTAATTGGACATGATTTGGAAAAGCACACACCTGTCTATATAAGGCCCCACCGTTGACAGTGCATGTCAGAGCAAAAGATCTCTGAGATAGGATTGTGTCGACACAGATCTGGGGAAGGGTATAAAATCATTTCTGCAGCATTGCAGGTCCTGACGAGCACAGTGGCCTCCATCATTCTTAAATGGAAGAACTTTGAAAGCACCAGGACTCTTCATAGTGCTGGCCGCCCGGCCAAACTGAGCAATCGGGGGAAGAAGGTCCTTGGTCAGGGTGGCGACTAAGAACCCAATGGTCACTCTGATAGCTCCAGAGTTCCACTGTGGAGATGGGAGAACCTTCCAGAAGGACAACTATATCTGCAGCACTCCACCAATCAGGCCTTTATGGTAGAGTGGCCAGAAGGAAGCCACGCCTCAGTAAAAGGCACATGACAGCCTGCTTGGAGTTTGCCAAGAGGCACAGAAAGGATTCTCAGACCATGAGAAACAAGATTCTCTGGTCTGATTAGACCAAAATTGAACACTTTGGCCTGAATGTCAAGCCTCACGTCTGGAGGAAACCAGGCACCGCTTATCACGGTGAAGCATGGTGGTGGCAGCATCATGCTGTGGGGATGTTTTTCAGTGGCAGGAACTGGGAGACTAGTCAGGATTGAGGGAAAGATGAACGGAGCAATGTACAGAGATCCTTGATGAAAACCTGTTCCATAGTGTTCTGAACCTCAGACTGGGGTGGAGGTTCACCTTCCAACAGGACAATAACCCTAAGCACACAGCCAAGACAACACAGGAGTGGCTTCTTGACAAGTCTGTGAAAGTCCTTGAGTGGCCCAGCCAGAGCCCGGACTTGAACCCAATCGAACAGCTCTGGAGGGACCTGAAAATAGCTGTGCATCGACGCTCCCCATCCAGCCTGACAGAGCTTGGGCGGATCTGCAGAAAAGAATGGGAGCAATTACCCAAATACAGGTGTGCCAAGCTCGTAGTGTCACATCCAAGAAGACTTGAGGTTGTAATCGCTGCCAAAAGTGCCTCAAAGTACTGAGTAAAAGATCTGAATATCTATGTAAATGTGATATTTCAATTATTTCTTTTTAATTACTTTGCAAACATTTCTAAACACCTGTTTTCGTTTTTTTAACATGGGGTAGTGTGTGTAGATTGATGATCAAAAAATGAATTTAATCCATTTTAGAATAAGGCTGTAACGTAACAAAATGTGGAAAAAGTGAAGGGGTCTGAATACTTTCTGAATGCACTGTATTTATGGGTACACAAAATCTGTTTTCATTTCTTAATTTCCAGAGATTTATAAGTGAAATCATACCCGCTCCTCAGCCTGGCTCAGCATGTTCATTGCTCTCATATTAAGATTTTTTCCAAGCTTATTTTTCTTTTCCTGTAGTTCCTTCAGCTGCTGGCCTGCTTCTTTTGGGGAATTTGTTTTAAAATCATAGACTGTGTTAGTCTGGCCAAAGAGATGCTTTTCAGAATTAATCCATTCGTACTCTTTCTGCATCTTAGTCACCTGCACAAGTTCCAAACAGAAGAGAGAGTGCTCGGTAAAGATCAACAGTCAAACTCCAACTTTTAATTATTCAAAGAGAATAATGCAAAGAAAATAAATCATTTTCTGCCTAAAATAGAAAATATGAATAACCCGACTACCTCAGATCCACATCAGCCGGTCTCCTCTCCATCCACAAGTCCAACCTCCGCAGTTTTGGGGACAGAGCCTTCTCCAGGGCAGCTCCCAGGCTCTGGAACTCCCTCCCCCAACTGATCCGCAATTCCGTGTCCCTCACCATCTTCCAGTCCCGCCTCAAGACCCATCTCTTCACCTCTGCCTATCCTTAGCCCCACGTCCCCCTCCCTTTTCATCTGTGCATTAATTGCCTCATATTGTGTTTTGAATTGAATTCTGTCTTTAATTTGTGTACTAGTCATGTCTCTACTATTTATTTCATTCCCCTTACATGTTTTTCCTCTACCTGCTAATTTTTTGTAAGGTGTCCTTGAGACTCTTGAAAGGCGCCCATAAATAAAATTTATTATTATTATTATTATTTATTTGCAAGGCTTGCTTTACAGCAGTGGAATTGTAAATAATTTAAACAATTAATGCTTCCATTTAACAAAATGTTTTAGGACTTTAAAGGAGGTGGGTCTATTTCGATGAGTACCTATACAGCACAGAAACAGACCCTCAGCTCACCGAGTCCACACCGAATAAACTAAACCACTTACTTACTCTAAATCAACATTAATCCCGCATTCTCTTCTACAACCCCCTGATTCTACCACTCATCCACACGCGAGGGAAAATTTATAATGGCCTAATAATCTACCAACCTGGAAATCTTTGAGATGTGGGAGGAAACCGGAGCACCCTGAGGAAACCTACACAGTTACAGGGAGAACATACAAACTCCACTCAGAGAACCGCCAACATGAGGGTTGAGCCCAAGTCTCTGGTGCTGAGGCAGCAGCTCTGCTAACTGGTGGTTCGACAAATTAAGCTTAGTACCTAGAGATAATGTATGTATAAAGGGAAAGAGGGCAACTAGAGAGAGTCGGGCACCTCAGATGCCAAAGTGATCATCTATGTGATGAATGCTGGAAATAAGCACAGTCAGAGTATTTCTCTTGTTTTTTTCTGTGGAGAAGGAAATGAAGGCTGAGGATCTTATGGCAGTTCATGGAGATGTTTCGAGCACAATGCTGGTCATCCTAAGGCATATGGAAGTAGATAAATCTCCTAAGCCTAATCAGATACATCAGATGAAACTGTGGGAAGCTAGAGAAAAATTATAGGAGCCCTGACAGAGATATACGAGTCATCATTAGACGATGTGCTGTATGGTGGCTAATGTTGTGCCTTCGAATCAAGAAAAAGCCTGGGAACAGTAGACAAGCGAGCCTAACATCTGTGGTACGTAATTACTAGAGGATTCCGAGGGATAAGATTAGGGGTAGTCAACATGGTTTTGTACACGGGAGATTGTGTCTCATAAATTTGATTTGAGTTTTAAGTAACCAAGATGGTTGATGAAGTTAGGCCTTAGACGTTGTTTATGTGGACTATAGCAAGGCCTTTGATAAGGTTCCACATGGTAGGTTGCTCTGGAAAGTTAGATTGCATGACACCCAGGGAGAGCTGGCTGCCTGGATACTGAGTTGACTTCATGGGGAAAAAAAAAAAATTGAGGATGGTGATGGAAGGTTGTTTATCAGACTGGAGGCCTGTGATTAGTAGTGTGCCTCAGGAATTGGTGCTGATCCTTTGTTGTTTGAGGTTTATATTAATGATTTAGATGAGAATATGCAAGCTTGCAGATGACATTGAAATAGGTGGTTTCGTCGAAAGGGCAGAGGGTTATCAAAAATTACAGCAGGATCTTGATCAGCTGGGCTGAAGAATGACTAATGGCATTCAATGCAGGCAAGTATGAGGTATTGCACTTGGCTGGGATTATTTTCTCTAACAAGGGAGATGGAGTGCGGATTTAATTGATATTATAATAATGTAAAAGACCCGACCTATTTCTCTTGCCACAGAGGGACATTAACTAATGGGGACAGATTTAAAGTCATGGTAGATGGATGAGACGAAAGTTGAGGAAAAAAATATTTTAAACTCCAGGCATTATAATAGTCTGGAATTCACTGCCTGAAAGAATGTAACAGCAAGAATCTGCACCCAACTGCAACGCTTACAATCAAGATCTTGGAAACAGAACTAATTTAAAGTGTTTACCCCCCAGCATTGACAGGACAGACGGAACAATTCATTTTGATGCTATATATTTTTATGATTTCAAGAAAAAAAGTGTCTGCCGATTTCAAAACCTAAACATGTATCTGAAAAGACTTTGACCAATTTGCCAGTTACATTTTTACATTTCCCAACTGCTTTAAATCCTAGAATTTTAGGATTGCAATAAGACTATTGCAAATGTATAAATGATACATATTCCATTATACAGTATAACTTACTGAATAAATAATACCAACCAGGATGCAGAATAATAATTAACAACACTTATTTTCTTGAACTTACTTTAGCAGCAGCATCAGCAGTCTCACATTTATGTTTAGTAATGTTGTGTTCCAGTTCCTGGATTTTCAACTGAGCTTCATTCTTCTCTTTCACTAAATCTGATATAGAGTTGTTTTTTATTTGAATGTCCTTGTTCTGAGATTTTATAGCTTCCTTTTGCTTAGCCAGCTTATCCTGAGCCATCTTTACAGCTTCCTACAAAATACAAATCAATGAGACCATACAAAGGTGAAGTATTTATATTCTATATGATAACTTAATAACCATATTGTTTAAATAGTATATCCAAAAATGGGCAATATCCAACGTGGGTGCTGTATTTTGCTTGATGCTAACTTGAAGATTACCAAAAAAGAAAATTTTAAATTGTGACATCTTTAATTAAAATTAATTATTCTTGTGGATTTCTCCAATAAGAAACATTGAAAACAGACCCTGCACAATTTAGCAGACTCCCTCCAGGGCAACCCCATCCTCTTCTGGACAGCAGTAGTCATAGGGCCACAGATGAAGGCATCAGTCCATGGATGCTTAAATCTGTGTTCAAGGTTGTTGACAAATAAATATTTATCTTTTTTTTTGGGTGGGGGGGGGGGGGGGGGGGGGGAATGGGCATTACAAAATATAAACCATCGCCTGAAGGAGGCTGTTTAAGCATGCACAATTTCAGCTTGTTCTAATTCTAATGAAAAATAAGACATATTGTAATCAATTTGTCCAGTTTCTATGTAATTATTGGGTACCCTGCGCATGACTGACATAATCTTGTGCCCAAAACACCAACCACATAGTCATGATCAGAAATGCTCAGTACAAATACAAAGATAGGTGCAAATGACTTTCCTTATCCAATTTCTAAGCATTAATACCTTATTATTTGCCACTTCTTCCGCCATGTTTTCAATCTGCTCCTTGTAAGATTTGATGGCTGCCCCCACAGCCTCAATCTGCTCTTCATATCCAGTCTGCTCATTCTTCATTGCTTCTAGTTCTAAAAGCAGAGCATCCATTTCCTACAGATACAAACTCAAAAATTAACAACTAGACAGACTCCAGAAGCAGATACTCCTTCTGCACCATTTCCTATTCCTCATTTTGAAACATTTAAGGTTAAGCTAATTATGAAAACTGGTCAAATTTGTGATCCATGGGAATAATTTCATCAAGATGATCAGCGAGTACTAGTGACCTCATTTTTACGAGCACGAGAACATTTGAAAATAACTTCAAACCTGTCGTGTCTTTCAATTTGAACAGGCTTCATATTCAGTGCCAGCTCAAGTCAAGAGAGTTTATTGTCATGTGTCCCAGATAGGACAATGAAATTCTTGCTCCCAACAGGTTTCAAAAGTGTATCTACTTCCAAATTTAATACCCAGATGGTTGCCTTCAAAAGCCGCTAGGGTACAGAATCCCAGATTCGGAATCACACATAAAGTACCTGTTTTTTTCCTTTTGTCTTCTTAATGGACATGTCAGCCTTCTTTTTGGCAACATCAAGTTTCTTCTGAGCTTCCTTCAATTCTTTTTCCCTCTCAGCATCAGCATTTTTCATCTTATTTTCTAAAACAGCATATTTCTCTTCAATCTTTTTTTGCACTTCTTTTGTATTGTTAAGTGTTTCTTCACATTCAGCTAAAATGTTTTAAAGAAAAAACAAGAACACTTTAATATCATGTTTTGTAATCTAATGCACCATACAATGTTCGAATCAATTACTTTTCCATTTGCTTTCTGTAAATATAAAGGCAGGTCAGCAAACCAGCTTTTATCAAACTAGTCAATGTAAAGTGTTCATCAAGCATTTTACTTTGGTGATAAGCAGGCCTGATTAAGGCCATGCAGTCAAGAGTCGTATGCACCCACAACAGAATAATTTAATTGCTTCTTGCAGTGCATAACAGCCCCATAAATGCAATAAACACACAAAAGTAAAATTTTAAAAAATCAATAAATTAATAACCATAATACTAATGCAACAGAAAAAAAACAGAAACTGCTGGACTAACAGACGAGCAACATACAAATACAGCAAGCAATCAGGAAAGAATGGTTACAGTCTTTACTCCAAGACAGTTGGAGTATAAAGTAAGGAAGGAATCCTTACTGCAATGTATTGGACTTCTGCGAGAGCACAGCTAGAGCACATGTGCAGTTTTGGTTTTTCTACCCCAGAAAATAATGGCTGATTGATTCCAGGAATGAGAGAGCCCCTAGCTTACAGTATAAGAGAGATTATGTTAAGCATACAAATTTGAGGGATTGACATGATTGGTACTAAAGTAATTTATTTCAGGCTGGGACAAAAAGGTTCAGGTCATTTTGGAAAATATCCAAGGCATCAAGGCAGGCACAGAGTGGGGATGTGGGATATTGGACACACAGAGTAGGGATGTGGGGAAGATCAGACAGGAAAGGATACGCAGCAGACGATCAGCTATAAATTGTACAGAATTGCAGTCTCCACCATAAATCTCCTATTCTTTAATAACATGTACCAATTGTTTCTTGAAGGGATTTAAGCTCCTCCTGCTGCCTGTGGTAAGAGCTCTGCTGAAGCTTTACTAACAATAATTCTTCCTCTTGAGATTTCAACTCGCATTGTAACTTCAATTCTCGGTATCTGCAAAAGAATTGTGGAAAAAGAAACACAATGTTCACACAATGCCAAATACAATGCATCAAGATGCAAGAGAGGAGCCCACTTAGTATACTACTTGAGCCAAAATGTGTATGGAAAGAACAGAGTGCAATGTTTTTTTTTGCTTTTTAATGGAATTACCAAATTTAATAAAACTTATTCCACAAGAAATCTCAACTTTATTGTTGAGTGAACATAAAAACCTTTTTCCACCGGAATTCATAAGAATCCACCCGCCAAGGCAAAAAAAAACAAAAAACTTTTACCAGCAGCTTAGTATCAGGCAATGTTTTCTCTTTCCCCCTTTATACTTCAACAATATGAGCAGCACACAAACTATAATGGAAAGCATTAAAGGTAAGCATTTACCATTGCCCTGTGCGATTCAATGCAAAAGAGGCCTGGAACTGAAAGTATCAAGTATTCCAGTCTATGGAAAACTCATTCAGAAACAGGAAGAATGGAATTTACAATTTTCAAAAATTATACCAGGCATTTTACTTTACAGGCAAGCTTAACCATATAATAACCATATAACAATTACAGCACGGAAACAGGCCATCTCGACCCTTCTAGTCCGTGCCGAACACATAATCTCCCCTAGTCCCATATACCTGCGCTCAGACCATAACCCTCCATTCCTTTCCCATCCATATAACAATCCAATTTAAATGGCAGCAAATCAAGCCAACACTTAAAATAATAAACAGAACAGCCAAGAAACTAACATACCTTTCTGCAATATTCTTTAGACTCCCCAGCTCCTTGTCCACTTTCTGCAACTCATTTTGTTTGGTTTTGAGCTCAACCTGAATATCCTTCACCTTTTGGAGTTCAACCAGCACAGAGGCAGACTGCAACCGAGCACCTGTTTGATAAAATCGACGCATGATTGAAGACAAAAAAGAGCTACAGTTCGGTTACAAATCACTAACCTTAAGCACCATGCACAGAATTTAAAGTAAAAAACAAATATGTTTTCTTAGCCACTGTGATGCACATATCCCCAATAGGACGCGAGCACGGAGCAGTCCCTGCATTCTGTAGTAGTAACTAGTGAAAATATACTGCAAAACAAGATGAAAGATATAGGACAAGGGTAATGAATGGTATTTTAACATCCTAACCTCCACTTAATGTTCCCTGTGGGTCAAACGTATCACCACCAACAGTGACTGTCTTTGTCATTATCCTTGGATCAAAGGTCACTTTCTTGGCATTTTCCAAACAGTCACACACTAACACAGTCCCGAAAACATACTCCATTGCTTTCTTTAATTCTTGCTCATATCCTACCAGGGATAAAGCTGTGTGTACATTGTCTGCACCCACCTGAAAAAAGCAGAAGATGTAAATTACAATAAGCTGGGCAACACCACACACTTTACAATGTGGTCTTTCATGAATATAGAGCACTCAGCCCAATAGGTTTACAGCTGTGTTTATGCTCCACAAGACCCTCATGATTAATTCCCATACTAAAATCTTCTCATCCTTTTTCACACATGTTTAACTTCCCTAAAATAACATCTCTGTTGTTCAACGTATTTAGTCGTAGCACATTACTGCAGGTACAGCAGGCAGTGAAGAAAGCGAATGGCATGTTGGCATTTATAACAAGAGGAATCGAATATAGGAGCAAAGAGGTCCTTCTGCAGTTGTACTGAACCCCAGTGAGACCACACCGGGGTGGAAGATTGCAACCTTCACGTGGTCCGCCCCGTTTCGACTAATGCAATCAACTCGACGTGCACAAACGGAAGATCAAATAGAACAAGTTGTCCTACAACTTTAGGCTGTGCACGCAACACGAAAGAAGAAGAGGTGAGACCACACCTGGAGTATTGTGTGCAGTTTTGGTCCCCTAATTTGAAGAAGGATATTCTTGCTATTGAGGGAGTGCAGCGTAGGTTTACACGGTTAATTCCCAGGATGGCGGGACTGTCATATGCTGAGAGAATGGAGCAGCTGGGCTTGTATACTCTGGAGTTTAGAAGGATGAGAGGAGATCTCATTGAAACATATAAGATTGTTATGGGCTTGGACACGCTAGAGGCAGGAAACGTGTTCCCGATGTTGGGGGAGTCCAGAACCAGGGGCCACAGTTTAAGAATAAGGAGTAAACCATTTAGAACAGAGACGAGGAAACACTTTTTCTCACAGAGAGTGGTGAGTCTGTGGAATTCTCTGCCTCAGATGGCAGTGGAGGCAGGTTCTCTGGATGCTGTCAAGAGAGAGCTAGATAGGGCTCTTAAAAATAGCTGAATCAGGGGATATGGGGAGAAGGCAGGAACGGAGTACTGATTGGGGATGATCAGCCATGATCACATTGAATGGCGGTGCTGGCTCGAAGGGCCAAATGGCCTACTCCTGCACCTATTGTCTATTATACATTCTTACACATGGCTAAGAAAGTTTCTCCCAATTTTTTTGTATTTATCAATTTCCTGATCATCCCTAATCTCCAAATCCTAGCAGAAACATACTGAGTAAGAGATATTTTTAGTTCTTTGAAATGACATACGCCTGCTAGATTTCCCCCTCCAACAAGTCTTTCTTGTACAATGGTCGTTAAAATAACAGATGGATGGTCATTTGCATTCCTTTAACAGCATTTATAAAATGAAAATGTAGGGGAAAAAATCTGCTTTATTTACCTGATAGCACAAGAGACAGCCTTTCAGTCCACACACCTACAATGCATTCAGAAAGCATTCAGACCCCTTACCTTTTTCACATTTTGTTACGTTACAGCCTTATTTTAAAATGAATTCAATTATTTTTCTTTTAAATCATCAATCTACACACAATACCCAAGAATGAAGAAACAAAAACAGGTGTCAAGAAATTTTTGCAAACTAATTAAAAATAACTTTAATAACTGAAATATCATATTTACATAAGTATTCAGACCCTTTGCTATGACACTCAAAATTGAGGGAAAGATGAACAGAGCAGAGGACAGAGAAATCCTTGATGTAAACCTGCCCCAGAGCGTTCTGGACTGACCGGTGGAGGTTCACCTTCCAACAGGACAATGACCCAATGCACACAGCCAAGAAAACGCAGGAGTGGTTTCGTGACAAGTCTGTGAATGTCGTTGAGTGGCCCAGTCAGAGCCCGGACTTGAACCCAATCGAACATCTCTGGAGGGATCTGAAAATAGCTGTACATCGACGCCTCCCATCCTACCTGACAAAGCTTGAGGGGAACTGCAGAGAAGAATGGGAGAAAGTACCCAAATACCAGTGTACCAAGCTTGTAGCGTCATACCCAAGAAGACCTGAGGCTGTAATCGCTGCCAAAGGTGCCTCAATAAAGTACTGAATAAAGGGTCTGAATACTTATGTAAATGTTATTTCTTTTTAATTACTTTAAACACCTGTTTTCACTTTTTTATTATGGGGTATTGTGTGTAGATTGATGATTAAAAAAATGAATTTAATCCATTTTAAAATAAGGCTGTAATGTAACAAAATGTGGAAAAAGTGAAGGGGTCTGAATACTTTCTGAATGCCAATTTTTAAAGATCTATCAAATTGCTCCCACTCCCGCCCTCTTGGCCCCACAGTCCTCCATTGTTTTTAGTTAGGCCCTTTGTTCCACCATGTCCATGCTTGCCTTTTTACCCATCTACACTAATATCATTTGCCCACATTAGAACTGTATCCTTCTATGCTTTGCCAATTGTGCATGTTTTTTGCATGTCCCTTAATTGTCGTAATTATATCCAATTCTACCATCTCCTCTGGCAGTGCGTTCCAAATATCAATCACTCAAATCTGCTAGTGTAAAATAACTGTTGCCAGATGAAAACCAGATGATCTACTATCATTCCAGTTCCCATCATCACAATGTACTGTCATACAGAATAATAGTTTCTTCCAAACTATTATCCATGGCTTTTACGTCGCGTTTAAATAAACAGGCATGGAGAGCAATGGTAAACAGTGCACAGAAGAATCAACTCCATAGGTTATAGTGGAAACACTTCAATATATTGAGCTTACCAGATTTTTGGCTGCCTTAACAACGCCTTCATTAAGACATTTGGCAGAGATTTTGTTGAGTGGTATAATGGTATATCTTCTTTTAAGCTCTCCCTTTTCTAAAAGTTTTTTACCAGTTACCTAGACAGGGAAAAAAAGAGTAACTTCTCTCTCCTAATTATTGAAGGAAAGTTACAACTCTTGGAGAATGATAAATAAAACAATTTGTTTTGATTTAGTGTTGCAATCATTGTATGTGTTAGTTTGTCTCCAAAATCAATGATTTCTTCAAATGAATTTGTATGCTTGTCACCTACCTCTGTGTCCACCACAACATTATATAGACGTCCTCCAGCAACCACTTCTAAAGCAGTGGCTGTGGAAATATCCTTCACAGAGAAAAGAGTGGCGATAAGACCTTTCACACGATCAGAGTCCCAATTTTTTTCAGGATCTCTAAAGAAAGATTTTTTATACATAACGTTTTTGCAATAGATGCTAATCCACTTCACCACAAGTATGAAAACACCCTGCATAGTATATCTAGTTAATAAAGGAAAACCAAAATACTTTTAATAGAATAGAAAAATGTTAAACTATTGTTTAATTACATACCAACACATGTATAACGTGAAGCACAAGTTGAAATTACTTCAAAATGCAATATATGCATGTATGGCATTCTGGAACATTCCAGCTATACAATTGAAAATCCAAAAATATTTTAGCCATATGCTTGCTAATTTCATGTGTCACCAAAATATTTAATTTTAAAAAAATATATAAATTATACAGACAGAAGAGAATGGTTTTGCGATATGCAATTCTATTAAATTTGAAGCCTGGAGATAAACCAAACTTACGTGTATTCAAAACTCAAACTAGGAAATTTCACTACCAAGGATTCATAAGACTCTCTCAGCTTGTTCACAGTTTGTGACAACTCTCGACGTTGTTCCAAAATTTTCTCTTCTTTCCCATCTATAGTTTGGGGTGTTCAGCGTGGTGGGGTGGGAGGAGAAAAAAAAACATTGGGAGAACAATTAAATACATTTTAAGCAATAGTTAATAAGATTTTAATCCTTCTCCATAAACAGAGTGTTCATTTCAATTTTAATAAATGACATAATACACAGTTCACAATTTCACATAAGCAGAGTTGACACTGCAACAGAATACTTTAAATAATTCCAAAATGAGGGGAAAAAAACAATAAGGAATAAATTGCATTTCTAATTACGTCATCACATAACTGAAGAGACAAAATTAATGTTTATCTGCGTTATGATCAGATCATTGCAACTTGTTTAAGAAGGAACTGCAGATGCTGGAAAAACCAAAGGTAGACAAAAATGCTGGAGAAACTCAGCGGGCGAGGCAGCATCTATGGAGCAAATGAAATAAGCGAAATTTCGGGTCGAGACACTTCTTCAGACTGCAACTGACTTGCAACATTGCAACTGATTAAATATAATTATTTCAAAACTCGTGCAAACCTTCATAATTCAGCTTCTGCATTTCTGCTTCAATCTTATCTCTGTTCTTTTTAACAGCTTCAAAGGCCTCCTGGTTTTTCTTGTACCCATTGTCTAATTTCTTTGCTTCAGCCTGTTTACTTTTATATTCCTGTTGGGCATGTTTCAACTTCATTTGAGCCTACAGCAGAACATTTAAGATTGTGCATTTAGGGATATTTAAAGTTAATTTTAGAAAACAAATTGGCAATGCAATAAAACAGATAATCCAACCATCCTTGGGAAAAGTGCTACATTACACTTATCAATACGTTAACTTTTTTTAAAAACGTGTTACACAACAGTGTAATAAATTTTACAGCAAACACTATTTAAAGGCAGGAAATACTGATTTTAGATGATCATATTGAATGGCGGTGCTGGCTCAAAGGGCCAAATGGCCTACTCCTGCGCCTATTATCTATGTTTGTTTATTTGCACAATCCATTTTCTCACATTTGCAAAGAACAAAATCCCATTTTATAAGAAACAATTTCTGCAGTGCCAGTTCCTGGCAAGCTGCACGGCGGGAGTAGCTGCCCAGCCCATCAGCAGGTCCGGCTCGCCCACCGTGGACCAGGGATTCGCCCGGAGATCCGGCTCGATCCATCGCGGAGAACCCGCTCACTGTGGACCTACTCGGAAGGCCCAGCTCATCCACACAGGGTAGGAGTCGGATGGAGAGCCAGTGAGGAGACCGGCTGCAGGGGGGAGTGCACTACCTCGACATTGCAGTGGGCGCTTGAGGCCTTGCAGCACCCTGGGGATTGTCTGGTCCAGGCACCGCTCCAAGAGACCGAACACAGGACCGGACGTGGCCTGGAGTGGTGGAGCAGCAGCGGCGGACACCAGCAGCCACGCTTGGCCAGGCCGACCCTGCAACACCACCAGGACTACAGGCCTTCCTGGTCAGGTAAAAAACTTTGCACTTAAAACACTGGGACCTGAAAATGTCACCAAAAGCCGGCGACTCTGTTTACTACTGTGACAGACTTGCCCTGCATCGGAGATGCTGATTTAAGGTGTATCTAAGTGTTATGTATAGAGGCACTTGTACTGAACTGCATACAAAAATGAATTTGACTGTACCTCAGTACATGCGACCAGTAAAGTACCATAACAGAATGATACCAAAACTTCACTTTAGCAGGCCAGAAGAGAGTTTTATCCAGCCATATGCCAGTTATTCTGCAAAGTGGGAACAAAATAATCTGGTGCTGATGGACAGCATGATGCATTGAAGAAATTATCTCCAGAACAGATTTTTTTTAAAGTTATATTTACAAGATCCATTAATCATCTGATAGATGATCATTGTCACAGCAGCAAAACTGTACATTAAGCCAAAATCAGACCTTATTCACAACATGGCTTACACACCTGTTTGGCCTCCGTTTCAGCCTTGCTTATATCATTTTTACAAGCCATCATCTGCCCAGCAAGTGTGGCTGCCTCCCCATCTTCATTACTGGAAAGACCAGCAGAAACTGCATTAAAGTGCTGCTGAGCAACGACCAGAACCTTGTCATCTTTCTGGCTTGTCTCCTCTAGGGAGTGCAGTTCATCTGAAACCTTCTTCACTTCCTTCTCTTTTGCTGCAAGAGTATTACCATCCTAGAGAAAATACACATACAGCATTTACTGGAGCCGAATACATTGTTTTTTCACTCAAAGTAACACTTAAGATTTGTGTGTATAATTTATTTTCATTGGAAGCAGCTAGTATATTGTAATCTTGTGTACTCTCTAGATTGCAACTGCTTACTTGAAATTGTTAATTCAAATGTCCTACATTCTAAGCATCCAAACTATTCCTTCACTCAGTAAAATAACTGAGCAAGAGAAAAGCAATGAAGTATTGAATGCTGAATAGAAAGTTTATTTCAATATAGGGAAAACATGCTAAGGTGGCAACAAAAAGCAAAAAATCTTAACCATTCATCTTGGTAACCACCGAGACTATTTTAAATGAATGTCTCACCTCCTCCATACTTTTCTCAAGTGTTTTCCGTTTCTTTTCTTCAGCTTTGAGACTATCTTTCTTGGAATCTAGCGTACTTTGCACTTTGGCATCCATTCGATGAGCATTGGCAACCGCCTGTTCCAGGGCCTGAAGAACCCCACCAACTTCCTATAACATATCAAGTTTTAATTTCAAGCCAGGTAAATAAATGAGTTCATAAATCTTAAAAATGAATAAACCCCACTCCCTTCCAATTTTAAAGCAAAAAGGGAATAAAGTAGCGTGCATGATAATTATGAAAGGTAGCTTGTAACCTAGTTAAGTGCATAGCAATTCCTTGTTATAAGAATATCAGGAAAGCCAGATATTCAAATTTAATGGAATAGTATTTCTGAAAAAGAGTCAAAGAACATTCACATTGCATTCTTCTTGGGTTGATAATTTTCCAACAGAAAATGGGTATGTGAGCAAATGACACCAGCTATCTTTACCGTCGAATCAAAAAGCAGCAATAAAAAAATGTGTTTGATGACAAACGAGAGCACCAGAGTGCTTCATAACCGGTATTTACCTTATCTCGGATCTTCTCCAGCTCACTGACTTCTTTGCTAATTTCCTTCACTTTCTTTTCATTCTGTGTAAGAGTTTCTTTAAATCCTACAATACTGTCTTGCATTTTTTTTAGACCTTCAGCTGAGCGCAGTTTGGTCTCCTCTGCACATACAAACTGATGTGCAACATACAGACGAGTAAGATGTTCTATTTCACGTATTATTTTCTGGAATTCCAAATAAGAAGATCTTTCCTATGTTACAAAATGCAAACAAAGATTCAGGATTTGATATTATAATCAAAAAATATGATAAATAATCTTTAAATTCAAAATAAACATTTTTTTTTAACATCCTGTAACCTGCAGTAAACTTCATTTGTAAAATGTACCACACACTACCAATATCTAATTCAAAAGTTTATTATGTTTTTAAATCCCTGCAGGGCTATATGCCCTCTTTATTTCTATAGCCCATGAAATTATTTCCATTTACCTATTCAAACAGACGCATGTAAATTGGTTACAATGTAGAGAAAGATTATTGATATACAGCAGAGTTCCGTTCATGTGACCTGCTCAAAACTCCAACATTTCTCAAGTAGAAAGTGAGGTTCCCAGAGTTCCTACACTGCAAAAGATGCCTGCAGCCCAGCAGCAACCCACAAATTCACACTGCTGGATTCCCAAATGCTTGTTCTTATGTACAGTTTGGACACAAGATGCTCACAAGATAGGTAACCTTAATCATAATTTGTGTAGTAAGATTTAAAATGTGGCATTGAAATTCTAGGGCAGCGTGAAAGGCATGTTAGACTGGCATTGCAGCAGGGCTTCACAACCATATTAGCCACACGACATATCACCCTCCACCCCCACTGAAAATTCCAGTTCCACTCAATGCCAAATTTTTCACCGAATACTTAAGCTGGGAGGGGGGGGGGGAAAGAAAACTTGCATGTGGATAAAGGTAAACAGTGAAGGGAAGTCAGGAATAGATGCCATGATCAAAAGCTTCAGTTGATCGTAGTAAGGCAAGATCAGGATGGACTGTTGTGGCCAGTGCAGGAGTTGTGGGGTCAAGATGGTGTGGGACAAAGAATAGATAAAAGTAATTTCCCCAATAGGGGTCTCAATACAGCACGAAGACGTGATTGCTTTGGAAATGACAAATGACGATTCAGTTTCCTCAATAAGTGCCAAAGAACATTTTATGTCCACACATTTCTCAAGGTATGTGTACTTCTTCAAAGTTCTCCTCCTCTCTCCGACGAGAAGTTCTCGTCCTCTCATTGCTCCCCCTGTGATTCCACCACCTCTCCGACCACGTTTTAACGCAGATTCGCTACCACAGCCACGTTTGTTTTCCCAGACCAGTCTTACTGTCTCAGACTACATTTAATCTGTTTGCTTTGTTGTTATCTTCTCCCAGCTAACAGTGATCTATTCAACATCATCCTTGATCCCCATTCCCTTTGTCCTATTTTCACACCTTACACTTCCTTATCTAGGTATCCCACTCCCGACATCAGACTGAAGAAGGGTCTCGACCCGAAACGTTACCCATTCCTTCTCTCCGGAGATGCTGCCTGTCCCACTGAGTTACTCCATCATTTTGTGTTTAACATTTTATGTAAAGTAACTTTGTTCCATAAACCCTGGATATAAACGTCCCAAAGTAGTTTCATGCCTGGAAGTCCCCAGTTGAATATCCAAGTGACATAAATTGGCACTGAATCAGTTGTTATCATATTTCAACGGGGAGGAGAGTTGGAAAGCGGGTGAAACAAAACAAAATTCAAATTTCACAATTGCAAAGAAAATGGATTGTCTGAAATTTAATTTCTAGGCAGGTATATGTGCTCAAGAGGAATGAAGACTTTGCAATGTAAAAAGCACTATGGAACCATTATTTGAAGTTTCCAGAATCAGTTATGTTCAGCTTAGTGTAATTAATGCTCAGCAGACAATCCCATGGGAACCTACAAATGAGTATCGTTTTTCAGTCCAAAAATTTATGTCATATGCTATTTTACCAAGGTGGCGCAGCAGTAGAGTTGTTGCCTTACAGCAATTTTGGCGCCAAAGACCAGGTTCGATCCCGACTACGGGTACTACCTGTACGTTCTCCCCGTGACCACGCGAGTTTTCTCTGAGATCTTCGGTTTCCTCCCACACTCCAAAGACGTAAAGGTTTGTAGGTTGATTGGCTTTGTCTGAAGAAGGGTCTCGACCAGAAACATCACCCTTTCTTTCTCTACTGCCTGTCCCGCTGAGTTACTCCAGCTTTTTGTGTCTATCTTTGGCTTTATATAAATGTAAATTGCCCCTAGTGTTTGTAGGATAGCGTTAATATGCAGGGATCACTGGTCGGCGTGGACTCGGTGGGGGGAAGGGCCTGTTTCCACACTGTATCTCTAAGCTAACCGTTAGCGAAGGAAGATGGGATATTCTCGTTACACACAACTAAGTCAGAGCATACAAGGCAATTGTGAAAACTTCATTTTATCATATCTTTTCAATTAGCAAATTCGTTATATACAAACCTCCTTCAGTTTCTGAAGAGTGGGAGTAATTTCCTCTTCTAAAATCTAAAATAAAATACATAAAAACAAAATTGAAAGATTGCACCTTGAATTAATAATGCAGAAGATGCTCAAACTTTTTCCACACTCCTTACACAAAACATGATTTATACCATTAACGCACAATTCCAAATTAAAACTTATATTTGTCACCAACTTAGTTTCATTTTATTTTATTGTCACGTGTACCGAGGTATAGTGAAAAGCTTTTGTTATCACTTATACAATAGCACAAATCACTAAATGTAAGTGCTTCCAGTGTTTTATGCAATCTTATAACGAGAGGAATACTATTGATTCTAAATAGTAGCATCCCTGGGCCCTTCTAATTGTCCTTACACGCTTTCCACTGCAGGGATCTGGATAATATGCAGCTGCTTAACTGCAAGGCTTGATCTTAATTCAACTTGCCCCTCAGCTTCATCCTGTGGTCACCCAACCGAATTGAGCTGAAGAACCATAAATTGAAAATGCAGCCATCCCAGCAGAGAGTCCACTAGAGGGCACAGTTTAAAAATGTAAAGGAGTTCCGAGGAGCGATTTTTCTTTTAAAAAGCAGAGGGTAGGGTATATTTGGAAAGAGTTGCCGGAGGTGGTGGAGGCAGACACCATTGCAATGTTTAAAAAGGTTTTTAGACATGTACCTAGATCGGAAAGGCATAGATGGATGGCCCAAATTGGATTAGCGTTGATAGACATCACGGTCTAAGTTGCCCTTTCTAGCATTGACAAGGTGGGCCGACAGCGCCCCTTGCTGTGCGATTCGATTATCAGGTGGAATGGGGTTAAATGAATTACCATGTGGATTTCTTTCAACTTGGCCTCTTTTTTCTCAATTGTTTTCTGGGCAGCTAACTTCTTGCACTCATACATACTGGTCCCTGCTGCTTCTTCAATCAGCGATAAGATCTATGGGGCCAGAATGAAGAATTACATACATGCATCCTAACAGAACAACATAACAATTTCAAGATGTGTTTCATTAAATACTCTGACTTGAACATTTAATAAAATCATTGAGAATTCAGTGTACAAGCACATTACTAAAAATCTGGATATGTGGATTTCCACAAGTCTCTGATCATGTATTCTCAGTAAAAATGACAAAAGTATGAAACCAAACAGGAATCAAAGACTTAATCACGTAACCTATTCATTTTAAGTTTTAAATTCTCTTGGATCAAAACAACCATTAACACATTTCTATAGGTATTCATTGCATAAAATCCATACACAAACTAGAAAGCTTACCTCCATGGGTTTCATGTTCAAAACCTTAGTGATACGACCCTAAAAGCAAAATAAAATTTTACTTTCAAGGCTTGCTACAGCATTTCTAAACTGTAATGTATATATACGTTTTAACCAATGTTCAAACATACATCAGTGCAAAACATTCCCAATGCCACAAGTGGGGTTAATAGAAATAGCTGGAATATAAATTTTACATACAGTGCCCTCCATAATGTTTGGGACACATGGCTTCACATGTGTTTGTAATTGCTCAGGTGTGTTTAATTGCCTCCTTAATGCAGGTATAAGAGAGCTCGCAACACCTAGTCTTTCCTCCAGTCTCTCTATTACCTTTGTAAACTTTTATTGCTGTTTATCAACATGATGACCAAAGTTGTGCCAATTAAAGTCAAATAAGCCATTATGAGTGAGAAACAAGAATAAAACTGTTTGAAATCTTAGGCTTACCAAAATTAACTGTTTGGAACATCATTAAGAAGAAAGAGCACTGGTGAGCTTACTAATCGCAAAGGGACTGGCAGGCCAAGGAAGACCTCCACAGCTGTTGACAGAAGAATTCTCTCTATAATAAAGAAAAAAACCCAAATACCTGTCCGACAGATCAGAAACACTCTTCAGTCAGGTATGGATTTGTCAATGACCACTGTCCACAGAATAGTTCATGAACAGAAATACAGAGGCTACACTGCAAGCCGCAAAAATAGAATGACCGGGTTATAGTTTGCCAAGAACTACTTAAATGAGCAACCACAGTTCTGGATAAAGGTCTTGTGGACAGATGAGACGAAGATTAACATATCAGAGTGATGGCAAGAACAAAGTATGGAGGAGAGAAGGAACTGCCCAAAATCCAACGCAGACCACCTAATCTGTGAAACACGGTGGTGGGGGTGTTATGGCTGGCTGCTGAAAGCACTGGCTCACTTATCTTCATTGATGATACAACTGCCGATGGTCGTATCATAATTAATTCTGAAGTGTACAGACACATCCTGTGTTCAAGTTCAAACAAATGCCTCAAAACTCATTGGCCGGCGTTTCATTCTACAGCGAGACAATGATCCCAAACATACTGCTAAAGCAACACAGGAGTTTTTTAAAGCTAAAAAATGGTCAATTCTTGAGTGGCCAAGTCAATCACCTGATCTGAACCCAATTGAGCATGCATTTTATATGCTGAAGTGAGCCCCCAAAACAAGCATAAGCTAAAGATGGCTGCAATACAGGCCTGACAGAGCATCACCAGAGAAGACACCCAGCAACTGGTGATGTGCATGAATCGCAGACTTCAAGCAGTCATTGCATGCAAATGATATGCGACAAAATACTAAAAATGACCACTTTCATTTACATGACATTGCTGTGTCCCAAACATTATGGTGCCCTGAAATGGAGGGACTATGAAAAAAAAAAAAAACTGCTGTAATTTCTACATGGTGAAACCAAAATGTATAAATATGGCCATTATTAAAATCTGACAATGTGCACATTAACCACATTAGATTTTTTTCTATTACAAATCTCAAATTGTGGTGTACAGACTGAGGGAAATGAATAAATGATGGTCTTTGTCCCAAACATTATGGAGGGCACCGTAGCTGTATTGCAAAAATTACACGCTTTTACAAACAAACAATATCCTAATGCAGAAATCAATATTTCATTTGTGTTCTGCAATTTCCAAACTATAACAGTTAAAACAAACAACATTTCCAAGTCAGGGCCCAACCCTCCCATTCCTTTCACACAATTAAGGCACTTCTTACACAGTGGAGGCTGCAGATGCTGAAATCTTGAACAAAAACAAACTACTGCAGGAACTCAGCAGGTCAGGCATGGACAAACATTTCCCTCCGCAGACATGCTGCTTTCTTCCAGCAGTTTGTTTTGGGGCATTCCATACTCTTCCAAATCTTTAAGAAGCTGTAAAACTGTTAGGGAAATAGTATAACATGACAATAGTGTGTACCACAATATTCTGACAAGATTTTGTTTCAGTACTCAAAAATCAGTTCCTACATTTTTTGGTTCAGCAATTACTGGATGAAAGGCTCATGCAAACCTGCATTGTGAGGAAATATACAAACCTGCATGATGAGGAAATGAGGGTTGTTGACATTCAGGCCAACTGAACAGAATAGATCTTGCACTCTGGTGTTGTTTGCATTCACACCATTAATTAGGTACTTGTTTCTCCCACCAATTATCACCTGAAATAAGAGTTTTAAATGTAAAATGGCCATGATAATTTCACGTAATTGCGTTTAAAATAAATGGATTTGTGCATAGATAGCTGATCAACACTACTAAAAAGCTGTCTCTAACCTACATGGTTATTGCGCAATAGCAACAGACCGCCAATTCTTCAATCAATCCAAACATTTACATTATTGAAATAGGAAAATAAATCACTGTTCTTTAACAAAACTCAAACTGTTGGAAGAACTCAGTAAGTCAGACAGTAGCTCTGTGAAGGAGTTTGATCTGATGTTTCGGGTGGTTATCGTTCTAGAAGAGGGATGGGGTGCGAAAAAGAATGTGAGCATTGTCTACTGTTGTTTATTCCATTACAGACCACTGTTCTTTAATGTTTAGTATCAATCACAATATTGGTTTATGCTCGACCTCCAAATAAAATTTTATGAAAGTGCATTTGGCTTCATGCTTTAACAATAGTTTGTGCAAACCAAATAAAAAGCTAATAAATTTGCAATGGAGTTCTGTCCCCACACAGTCCAATCTGATATGCATGAAGGTAGACAAAAGTGCTGGAGAAACTCAGCGGGTGCAGCATCATCTATGGAGCGAAGGAAATAGGCAACGTTTCGGGCCGAACCCCTTCTTCAGACATGACGTTGGAGATATACACAGGCAGAACCCAAAATGTAGCTGTCGTTTACATGTCGCAGTCAGTAATCAGGCATATTAACATGGCAATGCAAATTGCCCCCAATAAGTACATTAATGAATGAATATACATCATTATCTTCCCACTTCCACACACCTCTCGTTCCATAATGCACATTAGTGGTGATCACAGCTAAGTGTGCAAGTTTGAAAACGTTAAAACAAATTCTCTGTTCCTGTCTTGACCAGTTCCCAAAATAAAAGTGACTGCTAAATAATCCACCCAAACCTAGTGGTAATGGAAATTTGTGTAGCCATTTTAAATCCAATACATTGTATTGCAATATACAATATGGATTGAGCAACATATACATTCATTTCTTAGTAGCACTAAATAGCTCAAAGAAATTACTCTTTAACCTGCATGGTTAGAGATTTTTTCCCAGTACCTTATCAATATTCATTCTTGAAGAATAACCACACAGAATTATCCATGGAATTTTTCATTCCACAGTGATCAGAACAAAAAGTAGTTAACTACCCATTGAGTACTAGAAGCATTCCAGTATCACATATGTGTTCTTTTGTTTCTAGCAGAGGGTAAAAACAACTATTGTTTATTGAATGTAGAAAATCAGTTTCTATTGTGTTGTTTGAATTTGAAGCATCATTACAAAGCATCAGTGGGGAAAAAAGGGAAGGAAGAAAAATCCAGTACCCTTCAACACAAAGGTGAAGAACGCAGAATATAAAGGAGGATAGTAAAAGCTTCTTTAGGTATGTGAAGAGGAAAAAACTATTTAAGGCCGAAGACTGAAAGGATGAATTTATTATGGGGAACAAGGAATGGCAGATAAATTGAACAGGTACTTTGGATCAGTCTTCACTAAGGAAGACACAAACAATCTTCCTGATGTACTAGTGGCCAGAGGATCTAGGGTGGAGGAGGAACTGAAGGAGATTCACATTAGGCAGGAAATGGTGTTGGGTAGCTGATGGGACTGAAGACTGATAAATCTCCCGAGCCTGATGGTCTGCACCCCAGGGTACTTAAGGAAGTGGCTTTAGAAATTGTGGACGCATTGGTGATCAGTTTCCAATGTTCTATAGATTCAAGGTCAGTTCCTGTGGATTGGAGGGTAGCTAATGTTATCCCACTCTTTAAGAAGGGCGGCAGAGAGAAAACTAGGAATTAGGACCGTGAAATGAAATAATTCTTTCAAAAATCATGGAATTTTAAATGGATTGAAAAATACCTGTCTTGAAACTGTAATCTCATCGTGAGTCTCAAAGCCCAGAGGACTTTGTTTTTTGTCACTGTTGTCAAAGGTTATTGATACAGTGGCTTTTGTAATCCCAGCTTGTCCGTTTTTGTAGACCAAATCCTGAAGGTTTGAGGCTCGCACCTAATAACAGAAAACAAAGATATGCATTCAAACAATCTGAAAAGTATTTGTAGAGCATTACTGTCATTCAGGGAGGAGGAGGGGGGGGTGGAGGAGAGGGGGAGGGGGGGGGAGGGAAGAAGGGGGGGGGGGGGAGAGCAAGGGGAGGGGGGGGGGGGAGAGAGGGGGGGGAGGGGGGGGGGGGGAGGAGAGGGGGGGGGAGGGGAGGAGAGGGGGGGAAGGGAGGAGAGGGGGGGAAGGGAGGAGAGGGGGGGAAGGGAGGAGAGGGGGGGGAGGGAGGGGAGGGGGGGGGAGGAGGAGGGGGGGGGGAGGGAGGAGAGGGAGGGGGGAGGGAGGAGAGGGAGGGGGGAGGGAGGAGAGGGGGGAGGGAGGAGAGGGGGGAAGGGAGGAGAGGGGGGAAGGGAGGAGAGGGGGGGGAGAGAGGAGAGGGGGGGGAGGGAGGAGAGGGGGGGAGGGAGGAGAGGGGGGGAGGGAGGAGAGGGGGGGGGAGGGAGGAGAGGGGGGGGAGGGAGGAGAGGGGGGGGGGAGGGAGGAGGGGGGGGGAGGGAGGGAAGGGAGGAGAGAGAGGGAAGGGAGGAGAGAGAGGAGGGGAGGAGAGGGAGAGGGGGGGAGAGGGAGGGGAGAGGGGAGAGGGAGGGGGGGAGAGGGAGAGGGGGAGAGGAGGAGAGGGGGGGAGAGGAGGAGAGGGGGGGGAGGAGGAGAGGGGGGGGAGAGGAGGAGAGGGGGGAGAGGAGGAGAGGGGAGGAGAGGGGAGGAGAGGGGAGGAGAGGGGGGGAGAGGAGGAGAGGGGGGGGGAGAGGAGGAGAGGGAGCAGGAGGGGAGGGGGGGAGGTAGAGGTGGGGGTGAGCGGGAGAAGCGGCCCCGACCTGCGACAGGTTGCTGATGCCCAGCAGGAAGCAGATGGAGTCCAGGATGTTGGACTTGCCGCTGCCGTTCAGGCCGGTGATGGCGTTGAAGAGCGGGTCGAAGCCGTTGATCTCGGTTCTCTGCGCGTACGACTTGAAGCCGTCGATGATGATCGACTTGATGAACATTTTCCCCTTCGGCTACACGCCGCCGCTCGGGTGGTTGTTGCTGTAAACGCCGCGCCGCTCGAGCGCCGCCCGCTCAGTTTGAAATTTGGCGCCAACTACCGACCGTTAACTTAAAAGCAAAAAAACTCCGACGTTATTCTCTCTGTATGTAAGCGCGGGTCTGCTTCTAATGCAAGATGCGGGAATTATTGGATTCAGACCTGTCCTTCGCTAGATGTTAATAATAATTTTTTACCGCAAACGTTACAAGCGCCTGCAGGCACATCCTTCAGCACCACACGGGGTCCTCGGCCCCGCCGGGTGATGCGACATTGCCAAGGGGGCGTGGTCAATTTTCTTAAAGGGACCTTGCTCCTCCTGCTGCAGCTCCTCCTGCTGCAGCTCCTCCTGCTGCAGCTCCTCCTGCTGCAGCTCCTCCTGCTGCAGCTCCTCCTGCTGCAGCTCCTCCTGCTGCAGCTCCTCCTGCTGCAGCTCCTCCTGCTGCAGCTCCTCCTGCTGCAGCTCCAAGGCAACGACACCCATTGTGGCTGCTCCTCAAAGATACTAATATATTTACTGCTCCTGTTCCATACTGGTTGTTGGCAGGCCTTGGGGTATAATAGGAAACAAATGATCACAAGATAGACACAAAAAGTTGGAGTAACAGCGGGGCAGGCAGCATCTCTGGAGGGAAAGGATGGGTGATGTTTCAGATTCAGACTCCCTCAGTACTGAACCTCTACAGGTGTGCAATGAAGCGCATACTGACTGTTTCCTCATGGCCTGATTCAGTAACTTGAGTGCGCAAGAACGAAGGAGGCTGCAGAATATGGTGGGCTTTGCCTTGTCAATGTAGTTAAAGCATTGCTGACTCGATATCATCAGAAACACATACCACCCTGGCCACATCTCATCTCTGCTACCATTGCGAAAAAGGAGTTGAAGCCTGAGAATTGTGCCCGCCCACCAGGATTCAAGAACAACATCTTCCCATCGACCATCTTTGCACTGCCGTAACCATAATAGTTTAAATTTAGTTTGTTATTTTCATGTGTACCGAGGCACAGTGAAAAGCTTTTTGTTGCATGCTATCCAGTCAAAGAAAAGACTACATTATTACAGTCACGCCATCCACAGTGTACAGGTGCAGGATAAACCAAAGATCTTGCTCCGCTATAAGATCTTTGGGATAAACGGTATAGGGGGGTTGCACGTAAGGACATCGGGTCAAAGGGCATGACGCCTGGAGAAGCTCAATCCATGTGGAGTACATGGCAGCTTCCGGCATATACTGTTAATATACGAAACTGCCGAAATGGTCATTTTTTGCGCTGTAAATATTTGTGGAAGTCGGGGTAAGAGTGAGAGACATTTATCTTACTTCAGAATTCCAAAAGTGAAGAGAAATGATGGTAGAGAGAAGCGAGAGCTGAAGGGACAACAACAGCTAAAATGGATGGCGAACATTGGCCGTGCAGATATCAAGATTGAAAATATTGGCAATTATCGCATTTGCTCACTGCATTTCATCAACAGTAAGGCATTATTTGTGTTTTTTCTTGATTCCTTTGGTATCTAAAAAGTTTCAGAACTGATAAATCTGGCTGTAAAATTTTAAAATCGCCCAAGGTTCTGAAGTGGGTTTTTACATGCAAAAAGAAAATGCTTCTGAAGCTAAATTTATCATTCAATAAATCTCCAGACTTACAAGTGATGTGTGGAAAAGTAAGTTTTCTATCATTATGCTATTGGGATGTATATTTTGGCAACTAATAAAATGTCCTGACAGCTTAAACACCCACTCCCTTTCAAAGATATTGTCAATTTGTCCAATTAACAGCTAACAATTATGCATTCCTTGGCGTGCATGTGAGTAAAATGTAATTCAAAACCCACATATGGTTTGTGATTTTTTTTTTTTAATTATAAATTTTGCTTGAGAAGCGTTTTCTTTTTGTGGGTAAAAACCCACTTGAGAACCATGGGCGATTTTAAAGTTTTACAACCAGATTTATCACTTCTGAAACTTTTTTGATACTAAAGGAATCAAGAAGAAATACAAATAATGCCGGATGAAATCCAGTGAGCAAATGCGATAATTGCCAATATTTTCAATCTTGATATCTGCACGGCCAATGTTCGCCAACCACTTCTCTGCCGTCATTTCTCCTCACTTTTGGAATTCTGAAGTAGGATAAATGTCTCTCACGCTTATCCCGATTTCCATAATTATTTACAGCGCAATAATTGACCATTTTGGCGGTTCAGGAATTCCTATATCACTTTATAGCTAATGTGTAAGTTTTAGTGGGCCCACCACTGATGTAATCACAAAGAAAGCTCTACTTCCTCAGAAGATTGAGAATATTTGAATACTCCTTCAAACATCAACAGGTGTGTGATAGAGGGAATGGTGACTGGTTGCATCTTGACGATTCGGTAACTCGAAAGTCCAGGAAAAAATGAGGCTGCAGAAAGTGGTAGAAAATGCGAGGTCTATCATGACCTCCCCACCGTCAAAGGGATCTGCAGAGGAGACTGCCTCAAAAAGGCAGCTAATATCATCAGACCCTGGCCATGCACTCATCCTGCCAATACCATTGGGATGAAGTTACAGATGGCCTAAGAACCGTTCAAGAACAGCTTATTCCCAGGAACTACCAGGCTTTTGGACCTACACATCACCAACCACAATTCTATTTCAGCAACAATTAGTTATGGACGTTGTTTTGGTTGTACTATATACTTTAGTTTAGTACTATAATGGACTGGTTACCTGGTATTATCAATTTATGCTGACAGCCTCTACCTCCTGGCAGCCATAGCCATGCCAGGCATCAGAAGAGCAGGAGCCAGCATGAAGGAGCGCCAACGGCAGATAACAGATGAACGACATCCAATGTTTGGCCAGACACCATTTCCGAGCTCCCTAAAGTCGAGGAAAAGCTTTCCAAACTGTGTGACTCCTCTTGAGGCTGGCATTACAACAAGTGAAGCACGAGTCTCCATGTGAGATGATAGAATATCCACTCTACCTCCCTCAACTACCATGGGACTAACGGCAATTGAGGAACTCCCTCCTGGTGCAGATGCAAGTTGGGCCAGATGGAAATACCTCAATGGATTGAGAACTGGTGTTGGCAGAGCCAAGTTTTCTCCAAACAAGTGGGGATGTAACTCCAACGACGTCACCTGCGAATGTGGTATTCCGAACCACAAACAATGGAACACCTGCTGAAATGCCCTCAACTGGAAAACCAATGCACAGCTGCGGATCTCGCTGCCTACTATGAAGATGCCGAGAACTGTGTTCAGCTCTGGCTGAACAATATCTAAACTTGTGATGTGGACTCAATAAGATAAGATACATTTATTGTAATACTGATTATTACATATTTATTTGTATGTTAATAGGCTTGTAAAGCAACAGCAAGTAAGAATTTCATTGTTCCTTTGTCGGTACGCATAACAATTAACACCCTCGACTCTTGACTGGTGTAAAACAGGAATAATGGTGGCCAATGTGCTTACAAATAAGTACCATAAACAGCAACATTATAAATGATGAAATAAACTGCTTCTGGTGATCTCCTTGCAAAACAAATATTAGGTAATCAGGGATAATTATCCTGATCTATTGCTCATTTGAGGATTGTGAATGCAACAAGCAAGGTCAGCACAACTGGCATTTTGCTGCTTTCTTTAACCACTCCATTTCTTCTAATGAAGGTCCTGTATTTCTGCCTTTAATTTAGATGGCAGTGGTTGTGGTTTTGGGAAGATGATAGTTTTCTCAGGCCTATTGTACCCGTGGGGAAAAATTCTATCTTCTATGTATCTATCTATACTAGGCTGTGGGCCGAGCATCAAAAATGTGTCTAGAAATGGGATTTTGTGACCCAAGTCACCAAACTACATGAAATCTTCACATATTGTGTAAAAAAAATTATATAAATCACCCCTGAAACTTGATACGAAGAAGACGTGCACATTTTTATTAAATTAGAGAAAAACCGGAAAATGTTCGGGTAATTTTTAGTCCAATCAAAGCACGTTTAACATTGAGTTGTCTGCCAGTTGGCCAATCACGCGCTTTGTTTCAGGCTAGCACACAAAATGGCTGAGGGGGCTTCACAGATGCCTGTTTTACTGGAGATTCCGATTTGTTGTTCTGTGGAATAAATGTCGTGGAAACTTGCAGCAGGTAATTGTATTTAGTGGGAAAAGCATTAAAAAGGCTGAAGAAAGTGCTGCGAAGTGGATTAAAGTGCAAGAAAGCCTTGAAAGCAAAGTCCCTGCTGAGGTCCTGGAACACAAAGATTTAGACAGCCAGGGACCAACTCTAACTAAAAAGTTAGATCTAAAGTCTGAATTTATGAAAATCTATCTGTATGGAGTTTAATTAATTTAATTGTACCCTTTTATAATGTGAATAAATTCATTCATTCATTCATTCACTTACTTCATTCATTCACTTACTTCATTCATTCATGAAATTGAGGGCCTAAACTATATGTATCCATAAGACAGTCAATTAAACATTGTCACTAATGCCAGCCTGTTGTAGAGTAATAAGTCTTTAACAGCTAATCTCGGAGCTGCCTGCGAAAACTTACCGGGAAAAAGTGCTCCGATCGCGGGACATAGGTACTTGCGGTAAAGTGAAGCTGCGGTCTCAATTAATGAGCGGCCGCTTCGCAAACGCGGAGCCGCGGATCATCTCCGCGGGCGGGGGGGGGGGGGGGGGGGGGGAGGCTGTACATAGTGCCGTCTGTAGCGGTCGTTATCAGACCCCGACAACGGGGAAAAAACGGAGGGATATCTGACCATTTCTCACTGCAATGGAAGCCTATAAATAGCGATCGATATCCCTCCGTTTTTTTCCCGTTGTCCCCTGCCCGCCCGCGAATCGGCCGCTCATTAATTGATTTATATAAAAAAATTTACACAATATGTGAAAATTTCATGTAGTTTGGTGACTTGGGTCAGAAAACTGCAGAATAAAGCTCCTCGGCCCACAGCCTATATGTAACTAAATACTTATCTATACTTAAACCTCTTCCAGTTTGCATTGTTTTTACATTTGCGCAAAAACAGTATCCGATAGCGCTACGATTTTCTCGCCGTTCTCCTGTGCTGCAAGCGCACCAAGTTTTATTCCGATCGGTGGAATATTACAAAAGTTATTAAGGTTTAAAAATCGTAAGATCAGCAGATTGGTCTTCTCTCCTGTCGGTCGCCGGGACGGCAACGCCCCTTCCGGCATCCACTGTCAATCACCAGGACGAGGAGAATAAAACCCCGGAGGCTGGGCTGAATCTGTGAGCCTAGAAGCCGTCCCGAAGCAGTGGTAGGCCACGGCAGCGGCAGGGGTAGGCAGCAGTAGGCCATGGCAGTGCTCCTCCCCACCGGCCCCAGACAGGCTCCGCCTGAAACCGTCCCCTTCCCTGGCTGCAGGACGCTCCCCTGCCTGAAGCCGTGCCCCTCCCCCGGCTGCAGGACGCTCCCCCACCGGCCCGCGACAGCCCCCGCCTGAAGCCATCCCCCTCCCCCAGCTGCAGAACGCAACAAGAGACGCAACAAGAAAGAATGGACTGAATAAATCTCATCTTTAACATTTAAATTGTTATATTTTAAGTTATTCACATTTTAAGTTTTAATAAATCACTTTTCCACATGCTGTGCCCGTCAGCTGCGCCTGCGCAGTAATACCTGCGTGTTCTACGTCACAATGGGAGCCCAATGGGCGGGAATGGCTGCGCCATCGGATAGCTGCGAAGAGCGGATGGGGGGGGGGGGGGGGAGTTGATGGGGGATGGAGTGAGTGCGTGGGGGGGAAGGTCAAGGGGCTGAGTGGGGGGTGTGAGGGGAGGAGGGGGGATCAGGGGCATCACAACGGGAACCCGTCAGCCGCGCCTGCGCAGTTAGGGGCCATGGTGGAATATTGCATTGGGGAATGGGTTGCGGTGGGGGAACCAGGCCTCCCGTGTGACTGGGACCCAGTCTAGTAGTAAATATTTGGGATTATGAAGTGCATTACAAATCAAGTCTGGATATATATGAGAAAACACTGGAGGGGCAGGCAGCAGCTGAGGAGGGAATGGACAGATGATGTTTCAGGTCGGGATCGTGCTTCAGACTGAAGAAATAGGCTAGAGGTGAAAATAAGATAACAGTGTGTCAGATGAGCAAATAAGAGAAGTGAAATGTAAAGGCAGAGGGAGGAATATGGGTGGAAGGGGACAAGGGAAAGAGGCGGAATAAAGGGAAATATGGGACTTGGAAATAGGAGATGAGCCCACCCACCAAAATATCACATCTCCATGGTCATGACTTCTTAATGATGTGAGGAACGAGGAGTTGAGTTACTCATTCTAGTTTTCATGGCATTGGTCCAGATAGCCTAACTTATTCTAGTTCTCATGGTATTGATCCAGTTAGATCTCAGTAAATGATTAGCACCCTTTCACCCAAGTAATTTGGCAAATGCAATGCCATTGAATGTAAATTGAGAAATATGACTTTCTATTGTTTAAAATTGGCATTGCTTAGTACGGTGGACAGTGAATGCTTTTGCCCATTCCTGCATGTTGTCTAGGTCAGTGCTTCTTAAACTATTTCAGTGTCATTCCCTTGAGTCTTTATCACAACATTTCATTCACCCTTGACTAAATTTTCTTGTTTTGGGGTAATTTCCGTCTTATTCACCCTTGTGTATAATTTTATATATAATTTATTTTGTCACCTGAGCAAAAAACATAAATTAACTAATTTCTTGTGTTTATTTTATTCAACTTTTTGAACATCCTAAAAATATGTAAAGAAAACGTGTAATGAAAAAAAAAGTTTAATTACCAATGGAGTGGGAAAATCATTCTATTAGCCTAACTTATTCTAGTTCTCATGGCAGACGTTACAAGGCCTTCTACACCCGAACCTCCAGACTCAGGAACAGCTTCATTCCCCTCCTTCCCCCCCTCCCCCCCCCCCCCTTCATGGTGCTCCCTCGCAGGGTCCTCCTTTGTTCCCGGTGGTGCAACCTCCGAAGCAAAGTTCGGCGCAGGCTCCGGCCGTGGGCTCCGTCCTCAGAAACAGCTTTTTCAATTGGCTGTATGGTAAATTCAGCACCGTGCAATTATCAGCAAACATATACACAATTAGTCCAGTGATTGAAGAAAAGTCATTGAAGAAAAATCCGAGATGATGGGACTCATATATTACACGATGGAATTACTGCAACAACATTATGAATTAGGATGGTTGAACCCCTTTGAAATAGTGTCTCAACATTGTACTTTTATTTGTGAGAACAGAAAGGCCTTGGTTAAAGAAAATTCAACCTGAAACATTTACTCTTCTTCACGAAAGCTGGCTGACCTGCGGAGTGTTTCCAGCATTTTCAGTTTCGATTGCAGATTTTCAGCATTTGCTGTTTTTTATTCAGTAATGCCTCAGCTTAACATCTCAATGAAAAGAAAGCACCACCTCATCACTGCCGTTGGGAGTAGGATTGTCTATTAATTTTGTGCTTAAGTTTAGGTTTATTATCACGTGTACAGAGGAACGTAAACGGCGAGGCTTTGCATGCATGGTTTAAATCAAATCAGATCATTCTAATCATAAATACAATCAAGCCAAACTCAAGTACAATAGGTCGACCAAAGGGAGATACAATTCTCAGCATTGTAGTGCAATAATGCAAGCGATGGTCTTAGCACCATGTTCCATACAGACATTGTGGGCTGAAGGGCTTGTTCTTGTGCTGTACTGTTCTACTTTCTAGTTTCAGAGACAAAGTCCAATGTCCGCAATGAGGTAGAGGAAAAGCAGACTGTACCCTAACTTGTGAAAGGACCTAGAGTAACTCAGCGGGTCAGGCAGCATCTAGATGCCGACTTACTCTTCTTCTTCTTCTATGTAGTTTTATGTATAAACCAGCACCTGCAGTTTCTTGTATCTCCTATGTAAATGGTAATCGTTTTCCCTCACGATGGCCTGACAGCCGGCCAAGTGGCATGAAAGTGTAGGAAGGAACTGCAAATGCTGGTTTACACCGAAGATAGACATAAAATGCTGGAGTAACTCATTGGGACAGGCAGCATCTCTGGAGAGAAGGAATTGGTGACATTTCGGATCAAGACCCTTCTTCAGACTGAGAGTCAGGGGAGAGGGAGACCAGATATATGGAAGGGTGAAAACGACAGGTCAAAGCAGACATTGATCAAGGGCAGTCACGGTGGTGCAGCACTAGAGTTGCTGTGTTATAGCAAAATGCAGCGCCGGAGACCCGGGTTTGATCCCGACTATGGGCGCTGTCTGTACGGAGAGTTTGTATGTTCTCCCCGTGACCTGTGTGGGTTTTCTCCGAGATCTTTGGTTTCCTCCCACATTCCAAAGACATACAGGTTTGTAGATTAATTGGCTTGATAAATGTAAAAATTGTCCTGTATAAAATTGTCCAACTTCCAGTATAGTCCCTGGTGGACTATACTGGAAGTCGAATGGTTCATTGTTAATTGAGGGGAAGGTGACAATGAGGCATACAACCGCAGGAGATGCAACGCCTGTCCCTATACCTCCTCCCACGACACTCTTTGGGGACACCGACAGTCTTTTCAGGTGAGTCAGAGGTTCACTTACACCACCTCCAACCTCATCTACTATATCCGCTGGAGAAACTCAGCGGGTGCAGCAGCATCTATGGAGCGAAGGAAATAGGTGACGTTTCGGGCCAAAACCCTTCATCAGTCTGAAGAAGGGTTTCGGCCCGAAACGTCACCTATTTCCTTCGCTCCATAGATGCTGCTGCACCCGCTGAGTTTCTCCAGCATTTTTGTGTACCTTCGATCTTCCAGCATCTGCAGTTCCTTCTTGAATACTATATCCGCTGTTCTAGGTGTGGACTTCTTATAAAGGACCATGTGGTCTCCACATTTGATCATCGTTGCTGGTTTTACATTTGTCCTTTTGCATATAATAATAATAATGGATGGGATTTATATAGCGCCTTTCTAATACTCAAGGCTCTTTACATCGCATTATTCATTCACTCCTCAGTCACACTCGGTGGTGGTAAGCTACTTCTGTAGCCACAGCTGCCCTGGGGCAGACTGACGGAAGCGTGGCTGCCAATCTGCGCCTACGGCCCCTCCGACCACCACCAATCACTCACACACATTCACACACATTCTCACACACAGGCAAAGGTGGGTGAAGTGTCTTGTCCAAGGACACAACGACAGTATGCACTCCAAGCGGGATTCGAACCGGCTACCTTTTATTCTTTGTACCTCTTCATATCTCTAGTTTCTCTTCTCCCCTGACTCTCAATCTGAAGAAGGGTTTCTCGACCAGAAATGTCACCTATTCCTTCCATCCAGAGATGCTGACCCGCTGAGTAACTCCAGCATTTTTGTGTCAGCAAAGGCCTTTCATTGATCTTTCAGTCTTCCGGGTGTGGGGTTCGACGCATGCGCTCTGTCAACCCAACCGTGGGGACTTGGCGTGATGACGTGTCCTTCCGCCCACGTGGGCGGCGGCTTTGGGCAGAGCGGCCCCAGGCGCATGCGCGCGGCCGCCGCCGGCCAGAGGTGCTGACATGGTGTCCGTGGCGACACCGGCCGAGCTCCTGCGGCCGCTGCTCCGCCTCTGCGCCCTCTCCTTCCTCCTGCAGTCATGCTGGCTGCTGGACTCGGCGCACGGTCTCCTCGAAGGCCTCTACTGCGGCACCGTGTCCTGCTACGATGTGCTGGGCGTACCCAGGGAGGCCGGCAAGGGCGACATCGCCCGCGCCTACCGGCAGCTGGCCCGGCGCTACCACCCCGACCGCTACCGGCCGAGCGAGGCCCAGGAGGAACCCGAGGCCAAGTTCCTGCTGGTCGCCACCGCCTACGAGACACTGAAGGTCAGCAATAGGTGGTGATGGCAATTAGACAGGGGGCGGTGGGGTGAAGAGGGGATGGAAGAGGGATAGACACAAAATGCTGGAGTAACTCAGCGGGACAGGCAGCATGTCTGGAGAGAAGGAATGGGTGACGTTTCGGATCGAGACCCTTCTTCAGACAGGGTGGAAGAGTGGTTTGGTTAACTCTCTCCCACTCCCAACTTTCCTCCCCAATCTTTTCACAGACTCCAGTCTCTGCACTGACTACACTTGCAGACGCGGTGGTGATGTTGCAGTATCTGAGCACGGTGGGAGTGATGTCAACCTCAGCACGCCGGGGAGGGGGGAGAATTGGGGGACGGGTGTTGATCCAAGCAGGGTTAGAGGAGAAGGTTGAGTGCCGGTTGTGGGGTCTGAGCACTACGTGGCAGTGTCTTGGAGGAGGGGAAGGTGGTGATGATAGACACAATAATCTGGAGCAACTCAGCAGGTCAGACAGCATCTTTGGAGAAAAGGAATATAATGTGAATAAATGTGAGGCTATCCACTTTGGTGGCAAGAACAAGAAGGCAGGTTGTTATCTGAATGGTGTCAGATTAGGAAAACGAGAGGTGCAACGAGACCTGGGTGTCCTTGTACATCAGTCACTGAAAGTGAGCATTCAGATACAGCAGTGAATAAAGCAAATGGCACGTTGGCCTTCATAGCGAGAGGATTTGAGTATAGGAGCAAGGAGGTCCTATTGCAGTCGTACAGGGCCCTGGTGAGACCACACCTGGAGTATTGTGTGCAGTTTTGGTCTCCTAATTTGAGGAAGGACATTCTTGCTATTGAGGGAGTGCAGCATAGGTTCATCAGGTGAATTCCCGACATGGCGGGGCTGACATATGATGAAAGAATGGATCGACTAGGCTTATATTCAGTGGAATTTTGAAGGATGATAGGATCTTATAAAAAAGATATAACATTCTTCAGGGATTTGACAGGCTAGATGCAGGAAAAATGTTCCCTATGTTGGGGGAGTCCGTAGCCTCTTTTTACTCTGGTATTTTATTTTTACATGTTTAAATTGCAATGTTTTATTTTAATTTGTCTACTGTATATCATGTTTTTATCCTTGTGAGCGAAGCACCAAGGCAAATCCCTTGTATGTTTACATACTTGGCTAATAAAATGTATTCAATTCTACTTCTTCTTCTTGTAGGATTCTGGCAGTGTAGACGCTGCTAAGCGTATTACTGCCCTCCACAGGTCAAAGTTTGAACTAAATTCTTACATACAGTCCTGTAACTAATGTATTCAATTCAAAAGGGGTATGCCATTTAGTACTGAAATGAGGAAAAACATTTTCACCCAGAGAGTTGTGAATCTGTGGAATACTCAGCCACAGAAAGCAGTGGAGGCCAATTCACTGGATGTTTTCAAGAGAGTTAGATATAGCTCTTAGGGCTAACTGAATCCGATATGGGGAGAAAGCAGGAACGGGGTGGATGATCAGCCATGGTCATATTGAATGGCAGTGCTGGCTCGGGCCAAATGGCCTACTCCTGCACCTATTTTCCATGTTTCCAGGTGACATTTCGATGTTGAGACCCTTCTTCAGATGGTTGTGGATAATGTTAGAATGTGATGCCGAGCCACGTTCTTAATGAATGGCCTGATGACCTACTCCTGCTCCATCACTCTTGGATTATTCCTCTACACAACTATTCTCAGGTATTCATCATTTGACTCCGGCAACTAAAATCCAGCCTGTCCAACTTTTTGGCAGAAGACAACATCCCATTCAGCTATCATTCTAATAAATCACCTCAGTCATGCTTCTAACGGATTGCGATCCTTCCTCAAAAAAACGATACAATGCAAACTGCTAGGGTGGTATCTTGCTGATACCCTAGATATCTAAGACAATCTTCCAACTTTCATGTTAAGTTCCCCTTCCAATAAGCACTAACATTCATTTTACTTTCAGAATATCTTGTTGGACCTGCATAGTTGTTTATAAAGGATACCTGATTCTGTCTGAATCTCAGAGTTCTGCAGTGCCAATGTTAACCCTTACTATTTTTTTTTGGACAAAAAGATCAATTTCATATGTTTTGTGTTTTGCTACATTTGCTAAATCTTTGCCCAGTCACTTAACTATGTAGGTGTGTATATTCTTTTGTGGCTTCCCCATAATCTCTTTGCAATGTAATTTTCTACCTACTTTTGAGTTTTTGGTAAATTTCACAACCAGACTTTCATCCAACTTGCATAAATTGTAAACATTTCAGCCCCACACTGATCCATGTGGCACACCACTCATTACATCTTGCCAACCAGAAAAGTATCTGCCTTTGTGTACTGTTTCCTGTTAACTGGCCAAACTTCTCTCCATGCCAATACACTACCTCCTGCACCATTTTGTTTTGTCTGCAGTAACCTTTGATGTGATGCTTTTTAAATTCCTTCTGCAATCGAAATATTGAACACTCATCAGCTCGTCTTTATCCACTGCACCTGTACATCAGCGAGACCAAGCGCCAGCTCGGCGATCGTTTTGCTGAACACCTCCGCTCAGTCCGTCTTAACCTACCTGATGTTCCAGTTGCTCAGCACATTAACTCCCCATCCCATTCCCAATCTGACCTTTCTGTCCTGTGCCTCCTCTATTGTCAGAGTGAGGACCAGCGCGAATTGGAGGAACAGCACCCCATATTTCGCTTGGGTAGCTTACACCCCAGTGGTATGAACATTGGCTTCCCTAACTTCAAATAGTCCTTGTTTTCCCTCTCTCTCCGTCCCCTCCACATTCCCAGTTCTCCCACCAGTCTTACTGTCTTTGACTACATTCTATCTCTGACCCGCCCACTCCCCTGACATCAGTCTGAAGAAGGATCTCGACCCGAAACGTCACCCATTCCTTCTCTCCAAAAATGCTGGCTGTTCCGCTGAGTTACTCCAGCATTTTGTGTCTACCTTTGATTTAATCCAGCATCTGCAATTCTTTCCGACTCGTATACACATATCATGTACACATACCGTATCACACACTGTTTCCACTTTGACAGAAATCACCCGAAATCGCCTCATGTCTGGTTGAGTGGTCTCAAAATAATGGGAATCGCAGAATGACCTCATTCTTCAACAAATGTATTCTTTGCTTTAATCAGGAACAGCTAATATCGCGGAGTTATGGCGACAACATTATAATACTTTATTCAACTGTGTCCAAGGTGATTTGTATAGGGTGGACAATATTGAGAGTAACGACTCAATGGTGATTATGTCACATGAGGTGTATCATGCCATGAACAAGCTATCCAACAACCAAGCAAGTGGCTTGGATCATATTTCTGCTGAACATCTTAAGTATGCGAGTATGAGGATAGCTCCTCTCCTTGCTATTTGCTTTACTGGCTTTATGATTCATGGCTTGTTACCAGACTCAATGTTGTCTGTTCTGTTAGTGCCGGTCATTGAGGACAAAGCTGGTAATGTAGGCAGCCTAAATAATTACAGGCCCATTGCTTTAGCCAGCATATTGTCTAAAGTCTTAGAAAGAATTCTGCTGGATAGAGTTAATGAGTTTGTTAACTCAACCGATAACCAGTTTGGTTTTAAAGCTAAACATGGCACTGACTTGTGCATAAATGCCCTAAAGGAGATTGTAAACAAATATAGAGGCAAAAACTCTTCAATTACTCAATGTAAGGACGGGATCAGGGGCTGTGGGAGGGATGAGCAACCTGGCTGCAGCACCGTGGATCAGGAGGCCATTCAAGAGGGGGGAGTTAGAAGAAATGCCGTAGTGATAGGGGATAGTATTATTCGGGGGGTAGATAAGGTTCTCTGCGGCCAGCAGAACATGTCCCGAAGGCTGTGTTGCCTACCCGGTGCTAGGGTTAAGGATATCTCTGCGATGCTGGAGAGAAATTTGCAGTGGGAGGGGGAGGATCCAGTGGTCGTGGTCCATGTGGGGACCAATGACATAGGAAGGACGAGGAAGGAGGATCTGCTGAAGGAGTTTGAGCAGTTAGGGAATAAATTAAAAAGCAGAACCTCGAGGGTACTGATCTCCGGATTGCTACCTGAGCCACGGGCCAAATCGGCGAGGGTACGTAAAATTAAAAAGCTAAATGCGTGGCTCAAAGACTGGTGTGGGAATAATGGGTTTGGTTTCTTGGGCCACTGGCACCAGTACTGGGACAGGGGGGATCTGTTCTGTAAGGACGGACTTCACCTGAACGGTGCTGGGACTGGGGTCCTGGCAAATCATATAACTAGGGCAGTAGAGAGGTCTTTAAACTAAGTAGCGGGGGGGAGGTATCAAGGGGGGTAATAACGGCAGGGGTAGAGGAAATAGAGCAGGGTATCAGTGGGGAAGCGGAAAGTCAAAATGTGACAGGAGACAGAATGTGTGAAGATAAAGCTCTAGATGTAAAAGGGGCAAAAACGGAAAGGAAGGGTAGTAAAAATCATCTGAAAGTGCTTTATCTAAATGCACGGAGTATTCGTAATAAGATAAATGAATTAACGGTGCAATTAAGTATATATAGTTATGATATCGTGGCCATTACGGAGACATGGCTGCAAGGCGATCAGGACTGGGAGTTAAATATAGAGGGGTACTCGACAATTAGGAAAGATAGACAGGAAAGAAAGGGAGGAGGGGTGGCCCTTTTAATAAGGGAGGGAATAACGGCAATAGAGAGGAAGGATATTGCGTTGAAGGATCAGGATAGTGAAACAGCTTGGGTACAGATAGAGAATAATAAGGGGAAAAAAACACTAGTGGGTGTAATTTATAGACCTCCAAATAACTGTGACGCTGTTAGTCAGAACATAAATCTGCAAATAGTTGACGCATGTAAAAAGGGAACTGCTGTAATCATGGGGGACTTCAATTTTCATATTAATTGGGCAAACCAAACTGGGCAGGGTAGACTAGAGGAAGAGTTTATAGTATGTATTAGAGACGGGTTCCTAGAACAGTATGTCACAGAACCGACAAGGGGGGAGGCAATCTTGGATCTGGTCCTGTGTAATGAAGCAGGATTAATTAAAAATGTCATAGTTAGGGACTCGTTGGGAACAAGTGACCACAATATGGTCGAATTCCATATTCAAATAGAAGGGGAGCAGGTTGAAACTCAGGCTAGGGTGCTTAGTCTAAATAAGGGGGATTATGAAGGTATGAGGACTGAGCTGATCAAAGTTGACTGGGATAGCAGACTCAAGAATAAGACGGTACATGAGCAGTGGTGTACGTTTAAGGGTATACTGTATAACCTTCAAGAAAAATTTATTCCTATGAAGAAAAAAAGGGGTAAGGGTAAGAACAGTCAGCCATGGCTCAGTAAAACTATAAAGGATAGTATTCGGCTGAAGGCAAGGGCATATAAGGTAGCCAGAGATAGTGGGAGGGTAGAGGATTGGGAAGCATTTAAAGGTCAGCAAAAAATAACTAAGAGATTAATTAAGACGGGGAAAATAGACTATGAAAGGAATTTAGCGAACAACATAAAAACTAATAGTAAGAGTTTTTATAGCTATATAAAAAGAAAAAGGGTGGCTAAGGTGAACGTTGGTCCATTGGAGGGTGAGACTGGAGAGTTGTTGGTGGGGAACATGGAAATGGCAAAGGCATTAAACGAGTATTTTGTATCAGTCTTCACCATAGAAGACACAAAAAATATTCCAACGCTGGATAAACAGGGGGCGGTAGGAATGGAGGAGCTAAATACTATTAAGATCACCAAGGAGGTGGTATTAGGGAAATTAATGAGACTGAAGGAGGATAAATCCCCTGGGCCTGATGGATTACATCCAAGGGTCTTGAGGGAGATAGCGGTGGGGATTGTGGATGCATTGGTGATAATTTTCCAAAACTCCCTGGAGGCAGGAACGGTCCCAGTGGATTGGAAAATGGCCAATGTAACACCTATATTTAAAAAAGGAAGTAAACAGAAGGCGGGTAACTATAGACCGGTTAGTCTAACATCGGTGGTGGGTAAAATGTTAGAGACAATTATTAAAGAAACACTAACGGGGCACTTGGATAAACATGACTTCATCGGACAGAACCAGCATGGTTTTGTGAAGGGGAAGTCCTGTTTAACGAATCTGCTCGAATTCTTTGAGGAAGTAACAACCCGGGTGGATAAAGGGGAACCGGTGGATGTGGTATACTTGGACTTCCAAAAGGCTTTTGACAAGGTGCCACATAAGAGACTATTGCTAAAAATAAAAAATTATGGGATTGGGGGTAATATATTAGCATGGGTAGAGGATTGGCTAACAAATAGGAAGCAGAGAGTGGGGATAAATGGTTCATACTCGGGATGGCAACCGGTAACTAGCGGGGTTCCGCAAGGGTCGGTGCTGGGACCCCAGTTGTTCACAATTTATATAAATGATTTGGAGGAGGGAACCAAGTGTAATATATCAAAATTTGCGGACGATACAAAAATGGGAGGAAAAGTAGGGGATGAGGAGGATAGGAAGAGTCTGCAAAAGGATATAGATAAGCTAGGTGAGTGGGCAACAACTTGGCAGATGAAATTTAATACTAATAAATGTGAAGTCATTCACTTTGGGAAAAAAAATGATAGGGCAAGTTATTTTCTAAATGAGGAGGAGCTGCGTTGTAATGCAACGCAAAGGGATCTAGGGGTATTAGTACATGAATCACTAAAAGTTAGTATGCAGGTGCAGCAAGCAATCAGGAAGGCCAATGGAGTTTTGGCCTTTATTGCTAGGGGGATTGAGTATAAAAACACGGAGGTCTTGCTGCAGCTGTACACAGTATTAGTGAGACCACATTTGGAATACTGTGTACAGTTCTGGGGTCCATACTTAAGAAAGGATGTACTAGCCCTGGAGGCAGTGCAGCGAAGGTTTACAAGATTAATTCCTGCAATGAGGGGATTGACATATGAGGAAAGGTTAAGTAGGCTGGAACTCTACTCTTTGGAGTTTAGAAGAATGAGAGGCGATCTCATTGAAACATATAAGATCGTGAGGGGCCTTGATCGGGTGGATGCACCGAGGATGTTCCCAATGATCGGGGAAACTAGAACTAGGGGACATAGTTGCAGAATAAGGGGGGGCTCTTTTAAAACTGAGATGAGGAAGAACTTCTTCACCCAGAGGGTGGTTAATTTATGGAATTCACTGCCCCAGGGAGCAGTGGAAGCAGAAACTTTAAATATATTTAAGACTAAAATAGATGTTTTTTTAGCTGCCAAGGGGATAAGGGGCTACGGGGAGAGGGCAGGGATATGGACCTAGGTATGGTTAGTATAGTAAGACCTGAGTGATCTCCTGGACAAGTGTCGATCGCCTGGATTGGGGTCGGAGAGGAATTTCCCGGATTTTTTTCCCGAATTGGACCTGGGTTTTTATCCGGTTTTTTGCCTCCCCCAGGAGATCACGAGGTTCTTGGGGTGGAGAGGGGTGATAGCGGTATAAAGGGGAGGGTAGTGTCTTGTGTTCTGTGTCTTGTGTCTACTGTTTGTGGGTAAGTGTGTCTGTTTAGTGTTCAGCCATGAGCGAATGGCGGTGCGTGCTCGACGGACCTGGTGGTCTACTCTCGCACCTACTTTCTATGTTTCTATGTAATTCTTATGTGCTTTATTGATGCTTCCAAAGCCTTTGATCGAGTTAATCATTGAAAGCTGTTTGTTAAAATGAGTCAAAGAGGGGTGCCTAAATAGAATTGAGAGAATTCTGGGTTACTGGTATGCCCACCAGACTATGCAAATAAAATGGGGCAATAGTGTCTCAGCCCCATTTGGGGTTAGCAATGTTTGTGGCTGCAGGAGTCAGTACTTTAGCAACTATCCTAAGAAATCATATGTATAAATTCATTTGCAGGATAGATGACTCTAAAAATGTAAATATCGTGGCTTTGTCAAACATAAGGTTTAGCACTACATGCTACGAATCCCAGTTGTGGAGACACTGGTATCACTGTCTCATTGTAGGACACTGATTTTTCTTTTTTATTCTGGATTTTAAATCATGTATTGTGGCGGCTCCCAAGGGTCGTGCCATCATACTGTCAAACCCCTCGGCACGGGAGTGGTTCAGTCCGGAGGCGGCCCATAGCCAGAGGGTTTAAAGGCAGGGGTTTGGGTGCCATCTTTCTCTTCTTTGGTCTTCCCTACAACCGGGAGGAACATAATAAAAGGTGCCTCTCAAAACACTGGACTTCGTGCTTCCTTTTGAGACCCACGCACTACATTGGTGACCCCCGACGCTCCATTGGCGTCATGATGGAGAGAAGAGAAAGCCCTACCTCCTCACAGGCCGGCCCGGCCCTGTCTCTGGACGCGATCTCGTTGAAACTGCCCAACTTCTGGACCACCCGGCCGCTCATCTGGTTCCAACAGGCGGAGGCCCAGTTCAACCTGCGGGGCATCACGGTCGATGCCACCCGCTTCTATTACCTGGTGGGGGCCCTCGACCAGGACACGGTTGAAGAGGTCACGGACTTCCTCGCAGCCCCCCCGGACACTGATAAGTATCTCGGCCTTAAGGAGCTCCTGCTCCAGATTTATGGCCTAGCGTGCTGCTAGGATCCTGCATATGGAGGGCCTAGGCTGAAAAAGCTACTTTCTTAACTACTAAACCAGGTTCGCTTCTTAATAAACAGACACCACACAAACTATTTGGTAGACCAGTTCAAAACTTTACTTAACATCGGCCGATGTAAGGGAGGGAGAACTCCAGTCAAGTGACCAATACAGACACTTGACCGTCCTCCGTCCACTACACTGAACAACAGAATTACATTGCCTTAAATAGGGTTTTTTTTGTCCCCTTAGCACATTTCACAGACATTAGTCATGGTCAGAGGTACAGGAAAAGGTTTCCACAGAATGCATCACATCAAAGGCCTTTTGTTTACATGTTACAAGATAACATTGGCCATTTGGTTTACAACATTTTATCTTTCTACTTCCCTGGTTCCTCTCTCGTCCTTCATAAACATTGGCCATTTGGATAATGCCATTTTATCTTCACAGATATCACCCTAGCTCTTTTGCTGCTTCCTCTCTGTCATTTGGTCCCTCATAAACATAGGCCATTTGGTTTATGGCATCTTACTTCACAGATATGACTAGCTGTTTCTCTCTTCCTTTCTCGCCTCCTCCCCCATAACATTGGCCATTTGGTTTATGGCATCTTACTTCAAAGATATCTCTCTAGCTTCTCCTCTCTGCTTGTCACTTGGGAGACAATGTTATAGGATTTATTATCCCACACACTGCAACCTGAGGCAAGCCTAATTTGACAATAAATATAAGCTGTAAGCTAGCCCAGAAGCCAATTTAATATCTTCTTATATTTTTAACTAAAATTCAGCTTCATCATTCCATCCTTTTATCAACATTTTGATAACAACTACAGTCCTTGCTGAGTACATACGAAAGACCATAAGCATCTCATCAGACAAATTAATAGTACACTAGTAACACAATCAATTCATAGTGGACAATCGTTCCACAAGTCCCTCCAAACATTTTAAATGGCCACCAACCTCCCCCGAACGTGACACTAAGACACTACCATAGGACAGGAAAAGGATCATAAAAATTGCTCAGCCTTTATTCGGCTTCGCTTGGAACTCCCCGTGTGCTGGTGTAACTGGTTCATACTTCTCTTGTGTGGCACTGCATTTGCAACATAACAATGCCCTGTCACAAATATACTGTTTCCTTAAAATACACCAGTGCCTTGGTTGTGGCAAAAACAGGTAGATTTAACTGGCCTTTGCAGACCTCTTACTGTCTGTAGTCAGGCTATCTTTGCTGCGCTTGTCATGTTTGACTTCAATCTTGTTTAAAAGGAGGTGTGTACCATCCTTTAAATGTGGGTTAGTCCGCAAGTTTGCCATTCTGAAGAAAGTTCAGTCCATGTGGGCTGGGCCACCCCAGAATAAAGGGAGCATCAATAGCCCATCGTCCTTGTTTCCACAAACTGTTCACAGTCAATCAAATGTATCCAGCGACGATGATCTTCAATCTTTACAGCAGTTCATGTTGTTAGCAACACTTGGTTGTTCTTTTCAATACAGTCTCAATTTCTTCTTGTCCCAGCACCATCATCGTATAGTTTTTATGGCCTTGGTCACTGGTTTCCAGCAAAAACTCCTCCAACCTGGGAATGTAGATCTGGCAAGACATGGGTTAATTGCCGTCCATACATAATTAGTTAATTGCCCAGGGCCTGTAAGTGGCTTTTCCTGTATCAATAAAAAGTTGTAAATCTTGTTCCCAGCTGAGTTTCTCCAGCACTTTTGTCTTCCTTTGATCCTCCAGTATCTCAGTTCCTTCTTAACACTTCCCTGTGAACTTATTCTTTAATCCAATTATATCCGAAGAGGCTCTCTCCACCTGAATATTCAATTCTCCAAATATGTTCTCTTCCCCAATCTACTTTATCTTCTCACCTTTAATCCCTCATTGTGAGTTCCCTCAAACCCCCTTTTGTAAGTCATAATACAATTTTTCATCTACCATCATTTCCCTCAAACAGCCCATGCTTCAAAATCTTTTTGTTTGCTTGAAAACCGTAATCTTGCTTCATTTGCATTTTAAAAGACAACCTCTGTTATCATATCAAAACAATCTTTCCCAAAAGAACTCACTCAGAATCAGTAATCAATAATACATTTTCTTTTTCTCTGTAATTTTGACATTTCCAATCTCATTTAACACTTTAATCGGGATGAGTCTTTTTTAAACTTGGTTCAAAAGATTTATAATCAACCAACACATTTTATCATTCGAGTATAGCTCCGCCCCCCATTCATGCCTGTTTCTTAACGGAGCACACCATAAACTGTCCATTTGCATTTTAAAGGACAAACTTCTTAAAGTGACACACAACTTTGCTCATTGCTTTGAATTTCACACATTCCACATACAAAAAACCTTGTTTTACAAGCAGTACATATACAAAAACATTGTTTTACCAGCAGTATATATACAAAAACATTGTTTTACCAGCAGTATATAATATTTCATCTTCAAAGACATCTCTTTGTAATTTACTTTCCCTTTTTCTGACAAGATTTCTGTTTACCAAAATCCTGGTTACCTAACCCTAATTGGACATTGATCCAGATCATGATTAGTCAGACTACCCGTGACTTTTCAGTCTCCCTAGCTCTTTCCTCATTTCTCCATCAAATTTCCCTTCATCCCCAATTTTTTTATAACATAGTTGCCTGTCAGAAAAAGGATTTACCTCCGGGGTAATTTTGTTTTGCAATCCCCATTGACTCTTTCCACCATCCCAGATGCCTGTGGGTGGTGTATACAGTGAAATTGCTGTCGGATATTAAAATGTGCACATTTTTCCTTATTAATAGTGGCAATAAAATGAAGACCATTGTCTGAACTTATGACAGTAGGTAGGCCAAACCTGGGAATAACTTCTCTTAACAACAATGTTACCATAGTTTCAGCAGTATTATTAGTGGTTGGTAGAGCTTCACTCCACCTGCTAAATAAATCTAAAATCACTAAGCAATATTTATAACACTGGGCCCTTGGCATTTCAATAAAATCAATCTGTATGCATTCAAACGATCGTGATGGCATTGGCGTCACCGCTGAGGGTATCTTAATTAGTTTGCCTGGATTATTTCGTTGGCAAATTTTACATTCAGAGGCCTGCCACCACGTTTCCTTTGTTATTCAATCATTCCCTCCTTACCAGCATGGGTAAGACGAGTAAAAATGTATCGAATACACCAACTTGTCCAAGCGGGGTGTGCTGAATCAATGGCACAGCCCTCTTGTTTCCATAGTTATTATTATATATGAGAGGCGTCCCTCTGTAATGTACATACCTCCCTCATGTTTGGCAGGACCGTTCTATTTGCTAGCATCTGTTTACCTGCTGTCACTACGCATTTGGATGTACAGGCTGCACTGTTTGGATACACTATCGGCAACTCATTGCCTTTTGCTATAGGGTCCCCAGCACCAGTGTGTGCAGTACATTTAACAATGACCAGCTGTTCTGGTAGCATCAATGCGACAATCCTGGGGAGCTTTGTAAGGTCAGAACTTCAAGGTATAGGGATGTTACTGACGGAACTGTCCCAGGTAAAGATGCCATTGCTACTGGTAGGGCATAGGTGGACATGTGGACATCTCCCAAAATTATCTAACTCCTCATCTTCACTACCAAATAGGGTCGTCGTGCCAGACATGAAGTCTCCTCCAGAGGATTTACCAGTACTGGGTTTATTTTTTTACTAACCATCACCTGTTTCTCACCTCCTGTCTGTCTTTTAATTATTTCCTCTTGTTCCTCTGCCCACTGGCATTCTAGTTGCAATACGTTCCATCCTTTCCGAGTGCTATCCTCGTTTCTTAACTCTATCCCCTTCTTACATGCAGTATCCATCCAACTTCAAACGCTATACTCTCCTCATGCTTCTTCACTGCGTCTGCGTCCCATGTTTTAATCCCTTTTTTCCATTTCTTTCCTGCCTTCCTTTCCCATATAAATGTCTCTACATTCCATGTTCCCCCTACTGGCCAGGCTTCATCCATTAACCATTTGGTCAACTTGTAACTTAACATTCTAAATTTCTTATTATACCTAGGATTCAAATAACACATATGTTGGACTGTTATCCAGAGCATTCCCCATAGATAGATAGAAAGAGAGAGAAAACAGACTTCTTAATTCCGAATCGTTCCAAATATATCAACCAGGCCGACTCGCTACTCGAGACCCCAGTTTCTCAATTTGGCTGACTTTTTAACTCTTTAATATACGACCCAAGTGTCTCAACGAGGCCGACTCGCTAACCGAGACCCCCTTTTCTCAACCTGGCAGACGTCTTATCCCTTAAAATAAGCCCCAGGTGTCTCAACGAAGCGGACCCGCTATCCGGGACCCCCGTTTCTCAACCTGGCAGACTCCTTAACTCTTAAAATAAGCCCCAGGTGTCTCAACGAAGCAGACCCGCTATCCGGGACCCCGTTTCTCAACCTGGCAGACTTCTTAACTCTTTAATATACAACGCCACTTATTTCTCAATCCGACAACTCTTCGGATGTCTCAATAAGCCAGACGCAAACCTCAACCCCCGTATCTCAACCCGACAAATCACGGATGTCTCAACGAGGCCGATGAGCCCTTAGTAGAGAGAGAGAAAAAGAGAGATAGACAGAGAAAGAGAAACCGCTCAAGTCCTTCTTAAAAAGATACACAATTCCTTCTTAAAAATACATACACATTTCTGTCTTAAAAATACATACACAATCCCTTCTTAAAAAAAAAACCATATAAAGCCCAACTGGTCTTACCTTTGTCTGTTTCTAAGAACCTCGGCAGGGAACCAATTCAATGTCTGATGAAGGATCACAGATGTTCCCGGGAGTTTCTAGGGAGTCGGTCTTACAAGGGGGCCGATAGAGCTCAGTTAGCTCCCTTCCAATCCCGGCAACCTCTGCAACCTCTTGCACAGTCAGCCGTTGATGTGGTCCCAGCGAGGCCTGCATAACTACGCCAATGAAAAAGCTACTTTCTTAACTACTAAACCAGGTTCGCTTCTTAATAAACAGACACCACACAAACTATTTGGTAGACCAGTTCAAAACTTTACTTAACATCGGACGATGGAAGGGAGGGAGAACTCCAGTCAAGTGACCAATACAGACACTTGACCGTCCTCCGTCCACTACACTGAACAACAGAATTACATTGCCTTAAATAGGGTTTTTTTGTCCCCTTAGCACATTTCACAGACATTAGTCATGGTCAGAGGTACAGGAAAAGGTTTCCACAGAATGCATCAAATCAAAGGCCTTTTGTTTACATGTTACAAGATAACATTAATAATAATAATAAATTTTATTTAATGGGCGCCTTTCATACATCTCAAGGACACCTTACATAGTAATCGGAATAAAAACATATAATCGGAGTAAAACAAGTAATTAAAGACATCACAATGACACAAATTAAAAACAGAATTCAATCCAAAAACAGAAAATCAAAAACACAGTGTGAAGAGAGAGCAGCGGCAACCAAATCGTGCCAGCGTCCACTCTCTCTTCACGGCAGCCATCTTGGACACAGACCTACAAGACTACAGTTAGACAAAAAAAAATCATCCCCCCACAGTGGATAGCACTGTGGAGGAAGGCACAATGTCCAGTCCCCACCCCATGTTCACCCCAAAGTCAGGCCTATTGGGGCCACCGCAGTTGCCTCTACGGAGGCCCGATGTCCCTGGCCGTTCTCACCGGGTGGTCTTGCCCCGGCGTCGGGAGAGTCCTTTCGGCGGCTGGGCCACTTGGAACGGCCGCTTCTTGGTTGGAGCCCGCGGCTGCCGAAGCCGACAAAGCCGCGTCGGTTTGGCGCTCCTAGGCTCCAGATGAAAAAGTCGGCGCCCGCTCTCCTCACTGCCGCCTTGCCGCCTCTACGCACGCCGTCTCTCCGCACGTCTCCGCTCCGCAGCCCGGAGATGTTGCTCACAACATTGGCCATTTGGTTTACAACATTTTATCTTTCTACTTCCCTGGTTCCTCTCTCGTCCTTCATAAACATTGGCCATTTGGATAATGCCATTTTATCTTCACAGATATCACCCTAGCTCTTTTGCTGCTTCCTCTCTGTCATTTGGTCCCTCATAAACATAGGCCATTTGGTTTATGGCATCTTACTTCACAGATATGACTAGCTGTTTCTCTCTTCCTTTCTCGCCTCCTCCCCCATAACATTGGCCATTTGGTTTATGGCATCTTACTTCAAAGATATCTCTCTAGCTTCTCCTCTCTGCTTGTCACTTGGGAGACAATGTTATAGGATTTATTATCCCACACACTGCAACCTGAGGCAAGCCTAATTTGACAATAAATATAAGCTGTAAGCTAGCCCAGAAGCCAATTTAATATCTTCATATATTTTTAACTAAAATTCAGCTTCATCAAGGCGACCGACGGCCATCTAGCCTCCTAAAGGAGATGGTGGCTCTCCTGGATGGGCACACGCCATGCCTGTTGTTCGAGTACACCTAGCTGCATCTGCTGCCGGCCTACATTCGTCTGCAGCTCACATACGCCTCGTTTGCCGACCTCAGGACCCTCGGGAGGCGCGCCGACGCGCTGTGGATGGCGCGCCCTGATGACGTCAGCGCGCTGGCCATCGGCAGGCGCGCCGATGACGTCACCCCGGCAGCTCCCGATTTCCTACCTATGGGGCGGGGGAGCTGTGGAAGGAGTGACAGCTCCAGCCTGACGGCCCGTACGATCGCTCCCCAGCGGCAGTGAGGGGTACTGCACCTGCAGTCCAGCGCCAGCAAGCTGCAGGCACCACCAGCAGGAGCAGGCAAGCTCCAAGTAACACAAACTTGCGGCGCTGGTGCTATTTCCATCAGCGCTGGGGTGCTGCAGCACGACAATGCCGCCAGCCGTGCACGTTCCCGGGAAACGCCTGGGCCGGCTGCCAATAGTCCCCGCGGCGGCCAGCCAAATTCACCGCCTTTTTGCCTGGGATCAGCGCTCCGGGACCCGCTTCCTCGTGGATACTGGAGCGGAGCTCAGCGTCCTGCCCCCTTCGCTGGCCGACATTCGTTCCGGTAAGCGGGGGCCCGTCCTCACCGCGGTGAATGGCAGCCCCATCCGCACATATGGAGTGCGCATGGTTCAGATCGTGTTCGGCTCCTGCCATTTCTCGTGGCGGTTCACCATTGCCGACGTCTCCCAGCCATTGCTCGGGGCCGATTTCCTCCGGACGCATTCCCTCATGGTGGACGTCAGGCGTCAGCGTTTGGTCAACGCCGCTACGATGGAGCCGATCACGTTGCGTTTGTATCAACCGGTGGGACGGCCCCTGGCATCCGTGGACTCCCGCTTCGCACGGATCTTGGCCGCGTTCCCAGACATTCTGACCCCGCAGTTTCGATCATCGACCCCCAGCCATGGAGTGGTGCATTTTATCCAGACTACTGGCCCACCACTCCATGCACGAGCACGCCGACTGCCGCCGGATAAACTGCGTCTGGCACGGCGGGAATTCCGCACAATGGAGACCTTGGGGATCATCCGCCCTTCGAGCAGCCCTTGGGCGTCCCCACTCCACATGGTCCCTAAGTCGAGCAGGGGCTGGCGACCTTGCGGGGATTACCGACAGCTGAACGCCGCAACAACAGCGGATCGATACCCCGTACCCCACATCCACGACTTCACCGCCCATTTGGCTGGGGCCACAATATTTTCAAAAGTGGATCTGGTACGGGGTTATAACCAGATCCCGGTTCTTACGGATGACGTACCCAAGACGGCGATCATCACGCCATTCGGACTTTACGAGTTCACGCGGATGCCGTTCGGCCTCAAGAACGCTGCGCAGGCCTTTCAATGCCTAATGGACGGGGTTTGTCGCGACCTCGATTTTGTGTTTGTGTACCTGGAAATCTTGAGCACAAAAAATATAGCTGCTGGAGTAACTCAGCGTGTCAGGTACACTGGTGGCCAGCCGCTCGCAGCAGGAGCACTGCGCCCACCTTCGGCAGCTCTGTCAGCGGCTCAGCGAGCATGGTTTGGCCATCAACCTCGACAAGTGCCGTTTTGGTGTAACCGAGATTGACTTCCTCGGCCACCGCGTGACTGCGCAAGTTGCGGTTCCCCTGCCTGACAGGGTCGACGCCATCCATCGGTTTCCCCGCCCACGCACGGTGAGTGGCCTGCAGGAGTTTGTCGGCATGGTGGCTTTTACCATCGTTTCGTGCCATCCGCGGCCCACATCATGCGGCCTCTGTATCAACTTCTGGCGGGTGGGCAGAACAAGAACGTTGAATGGACCCACGAGGCTGGGGCAGCTTTTGACGGCGCGAAGGAGGCCCTTGCTCGGGCCGTAGTGCTGGTGCACCCGCGGGAAGATGCCCCTACTGCTCTCACGGTGGATGCCTCGGAGTCGGCGGTTGGTGCTGTGCTGGAGCAACTGACGGGCGGAGGTTGGCGGCCCCTGGCCTTCTTCAGCCGGCACTTCAACCGTGCGCAGTCGAAATACAGCGCGTTCGATCGCGAGCTCCTGGCAGTGCGCCATTTTCGCTACTTCCTGGAGGGCCGCCCGTTCACCGCCTACACGGACCACAAGTCGTTCACTTTCGCCCTGGCGAAGGTTTCCGACCCCTGGTCCGCACGACAGCAGCGGCAATTGGCCTACATATCGGAGTATACAACATCTATCCGCTACATCGAGGGGAAAGAGAACCGGGTGGCCGACGCATTGTCCCGCCCTGCTATCAACGCCGTGTTCGAGGTGGCGCCCGGAATTGACTATTCTGCTCTGGCAGAGGCACAGCTCACGGACGATGAGGTGCCCGCCTACCGGACTGCCATCTCCGGCCTCCGCCTTGAGGATGTCCCTCTCGGTCCTGGGGGAGTGACAATCCTGTGCGATGTGTCGTCCGGTCATCCGCGCCCCATCGTCCCTGCCACCTGGCGCCGGAGGGTGTTCGAGATGATCCACGGACTGGCTCACCCATCAATCCGGGCGACAACGGCACTAGTGGCCGCTCGTTTCATGTGGCACTGTCTGCGCAAGCAGGTTGGCCATTGAGCTCGCACCTGCATTCCTTGCCAGACGGCAAAAATCCAGCGCCATGTCCGTGCGCCTCTCCAGGAGTTTGGTCTACCTCACCGCCGATTCGACCATCTCCACGTAGACATTGTAGGGCCTCTCCCGCCGTCCCGGGGCATCACCCACCTTCTTACAATGGTAGACCGCTTCACGCGGTGGCCGGAGGCCATTCCGCTGGCCAATACTTCAACGGCTACGTGTGCTCGTGCGTTGTCCGCGCACTGGATTACTCGCTTCGGGGTGCCGGCGCACATCTCCTCAGACCGAGGGCCACAGTTCACCTCCGAGCTGTGGTCAGCCATGGCTCGCTTGCTGGGGGTGCGGCTACACCACACCACGGCTTACCACCCGCTAGCTAAAGGTCTGGTGGAGAGATTCCACCGGCAACTAAAGGCAGCACTGAAGGCACGACTCTCCAGCCCGGACTGGATGGACGAGTTGCCGTGGGTCATGCTGGGCATCCGGACTGCTCCCAAAGAGGACTTGGCCTCATCATCGGCGGAGCTCGTGTACGGGTCACCACTCATGGTGCCCGGGGAGTTCGTGGTGTCGGGGCAGCAGGGAACGCCCTCATCCACCCTAAAGCGCCTTCGCAAGCGAGTTGGCAGGCTCGCACCCGTCCCGACGTCCCGCCATGGGGCATTTCGCCCACACGTGCCATCAGCCCTCAGGGACTGCCCATACGTCTTCCTGCGCCGTGATGCCCACCGGACGCCACTCCAGAGGCCGTACGAGGGCCCGTTCCGGGTGCTAGAACACAGGCAGTCGACTTTTCTCCTGGACATGGGGGGGCCGGCCGGAGGCAGTGTCGATTGACCGTTTGAAGCCGGCACACCTGGACATTGACCAGCCGGTGCTGGTTGCCCAACCTCGGCCTCGAGGGCGCCCCCCTTCACGGCTCCCTCCGCCTGTCCTCCCGCCGGTCCCTCGACCTGTCCCTCCACCTATGCCTCCGCAAGCCCCACGATCGGCTGACTTCCGCACGCGGGCTGGCTGGGTCGTGCGCCCGCCGGTGCGTTTCGTGCCTCTGGTTCTGGGGGGGGGGGGGGGTTCTGTGGCGGCTCCCAAGGGTCGTGCCATCATACTGTCGAACCCCTCGGCACGGGAGTGGTTCAGTCCGGAGACGGCCCTTAGCCAGAGGGTTTAAAGGCAGGGGTTTGGGTGCCATCTTTCTCTTGTTTGGTCTTCCCTACAACCGGGAGGAACATAATAAAAGGTGCCTCTCAAAACACTGGACTTCGTGCTTCCTTTTGAGACCCACGCACTACAGTATTGTGTTTTTTAAAATATATAATTTATGGTGCTTTTATAAGTGATATACTAAGATTTTATGTGTATTTTATGGTGTTTTTATATGCAATGTATTTTTATGTAATGTTGTCCCTTGTCTGGGACCTCGAGTCCAAAATAAAGTTGATTATTATTATTATTAATCGACAGGAATATTTATCTTTGACTTTATTTCATTAAACGAGATGCTGCGTTGCAAAGGCCAATAGTGAACCAACTTGAATATTTTATTGGAAGCTGATGCTGAAATCTTGAGCACAAAAAATATAGCCGCTGGAGTAACTCAGCGTGTCGGGTATGATCACTGGAGGGAAAATGAACAGTCAGCATTTCAGGTTGAGCCTTCATCTGAATGATCATCAGTCCAAATGACCTTCTGAGTTTCTCCAGTGGCTCCCCTCCTTTTCTAAGTGCTTTTGTTTATTATTAGTAACATTAAATATGAAGATTGTAAATGGGAACACAGCTTATCAATTTCTTGCCATACCTATATTTCTGTTACTCTTTGCAACAACGTTTTGATATTATCAGTGATAAACTAATTTATCACAGTACTTGTGGACATTTGAAAACAGTTACTAGCTTATATTATGAATTGAAGCAATTTTGTTGATTTTTGCAACTCTATCCCATGTAGGATGATGAAGCCAGGAAGGATTATGATTACATGCTTGATCACCCTGATGAATTCTACAGACACTACTATCATTATTACAAGAGAAGGCTGGCACCCAAAGTGGATGTCAGGATAGTTATAATAGTCACAGTCTGTGCTATTTCACTCTTTCAGGTAAACTATTTATTTGTAATTATACATTCTTACATTAAATCATTGCGATATTTGATAGATTAGACTACACATTCTCAACTGGTTTGCCCAGTTTCTGGCATCATCAGGCCAATGAGCTTTTCTGTTTTAACATGAATCATTACTTATTTTTCAATACAATCTAGCTGACACCCAGTTTTTCATTCAACTGTTTCCCTTTTTTGAAAATTTAAATTGATTGGTGTAGTTTAGCTTAGATTTGATTTTTGGATTCTTGTTTCAAGAAACTAGAAAATCTGGAATTGTTTTTGATACTAATATTATAGAGACCTTCAAATGAGAGGGATCGTGATTAGGTAAATATATTCCACTGGCCTGAGGATGGTTGGTAATGTAGATAAAAGACAAAAATAAAATCCTGTGAACGAAATGGGAATTGTTCATTGTTATTATTGGCAAATTGTTGAGATCTGTGTCGCCTGGACACTGATTCGGTAATTCCATAAGGTGTTTGCAGGGTTATGAATAATGATCCATAAAGTGGCCCTTGTGGCTAAGGGGATCAGAGGGTATGGAGAGAAGGCAGGTACGGGATACTGAGTTGGATGATCAGCCATGATCATATTGAATGGCGGTGCAGGCTCGAAGGGCCGAATGGCCTACTCCTGCACCTAATTTCTATGTTTCTATGATCAGGAAAATGAGATAATTTGTGATTGACTCCTAATCTTCTCAGTGGTTTTGTATAAAAAGTGCAATGCAATGCAAAGCAAAAAGAAAGTTAAAGTACTGGGGGGCACAATGGTTTTATAAGAACAGGCTATGGGAAGATTATGAATCACATAGTAAATAAGATATGAACGAGCAAATCAACTGAAAATATATATATTTTTGTGAGATATTGAATGTGGGTTGATTGTTCTGTGACAGCATGTCATATTGATAAGTTACTGGGAACTATCATTCTGGACGCAGAGTTACAGTGGTCTAAATGACCTTCCCAGTCTGGTAATGTCACACGTTGTTTGTCACAAATATTTACATTCTGGTGAGATGTAGCAATGTGATGATAACTGTTCAAATATATCCGGAGACATTGGATTCCATTTAGATTAAGGTGGTCAAAAGAAATAGTTTGCAAACCCATTGGGTTCATTTTTATAAGGCATTTGAAATACCAATGACAGATAAATGTCCTTTCACTTCCAGACTGAGTAAATCTCATGCAATTAATGGAAGATTACAAATACAATATAATGCAATCAAAAAGATTTTTTCGTTAAATTGATTTTCTGGATTTTTTTCTTGGGCGTAATGATTTGGTACTGAACATTGTCTTGAGACTTGTGTTTGTAAAATATTACACAACTGGTTTTGTTCTGTTCAGCTTCTGTTATTTCTTTGCATTGTGCTGTTGCAAATGTGTTGAATTTCTGTTTGTGTTGCAGTACTACAGCTGGTGGAGCAGTTACACAGAAGCCATTAATTATCTCACCACGGTGCCAAAGTATAGAATCCAGGCAGCAGAAATTGCTAAGCAGCAAGGTCTACTTAATAAAACTAAAGAGAAAGGAAAAAACAGACGCACTAAAGAAGAAATCAAAGAGGAGGAGGAGGAAATCTTAAAAAACATTATCAAAAACAACATTGATATTAAAGGAGGTTATCAAAAGCCAAGGTTATATGATATACTTCTGTTCCAAATTGTTTTGGTTCCTTATCACATATGTAGGTACATTATCTGGTACTGTAGGTGGATCTATCGCTTTCACATTCTCAGAGAAGAATATGGAGAAGAAGAGAAGTTGTACGTTATCCGAAGAAACATGAGTATGTCACAAGGCCAGTTTGATAGTCTTGAAGATCATCAAAAAGAGACGTTTCTTGAGAGGAAACTGTGGTTAAAAGAGAACTTTGAAGTAAGCATTGCCTATTGCAGTCTAAATCACAATGAATTATGTGAAGTAAGTTCAAAATTAAAATTGAGATCTTATAATTGCGGTAGTACTACAATGAAGATGTAGTTTTAAATATTTTCAGTATTCTATATATTGTATCCAAACAAAAAAGGCAAACGGCATTGGGGTATAATATTAGGATAATGGTTTTTATAATTTAAAAGACTTTGAATTCCTCTGTGATTTGGTATAAGAATGACCAATTTTATAATTTGTCCTTAAAATTATCTGATTTACATTTTGTCTTCAGGAAAAGAATTTAATGCATGGCTTTCCTACAATAATTCATCATGACAGCCAATTTTTCTTACCGGCTTTGTTAACTAATTGACTTCAGTGTTGAGTTTTAGCCAGCACGTGACAATTATATCCATGTAATTTGTCCCAAATGGCTACAGATGCTGCTTGCAGCAGGGATGCAGATCAGCCTTGATCAGGATAGGCTAGAGACATTAGCCTACTCCTGTTCTAAGTGATTGGGTTACAGTACGATGCGGACCATGTGCTGGCACTTCAAGCATGATTTATTGGATTGTACGCGAGTGGGGGACTAAATGTTTTACTCCACAACCAACCTTTATTTGTGATCATATAACTCAAGCCAATAGTCTTTCTCAATCTTAATCTGACTCATTTACGTGACTAACTTGATATGCCTAGAGGAACCCGCATACATGAGGTTTTAATCATGTCTGTGATTATTTAATTTTAGGTTTATAAGCTGGAACAAGAGGAAGAACTTAAAAAGAAAGTAGCCTCTGATCCACGATGGAAACGATATCGTCGGTGGATGAAAACTGAAGGCCCAGGGAGGTTAACCTTCATAGACGACTAAATACCTCCATCTTCCCTCGCTATTTATAGTGTACTTTTCTACAAAAAAAGTTTATTTTGATAACAGTATTGAATATCTTTAATCTAATAGCTCAGGATTCAGTTTATGCAATGGAATTGCAGTCCTAATACAACTTGGGCTCTTTCAAAAAAGGGGTTTGTTCTGAAATATTAGTGGGAATGTGCACTGATATTTAATGAAGAGACTCAATACATTATTACTGCTCAGATTATATTTTTAAACTGGTAGAGGAATGAGCAGTTTTTTTACAAAAAAAATACTGGTTTCTTATTTACATAGATATATTAATATATAGGCAAGATGAAAATTGTCAAGACTTAGTTATGTCATTCATTGATCCTTGGACATTGTAGAATTTGTATTTATAAATTAAACATGTCTTGAAATTGAAAAAAATCTATGTGAGATTTAAACATTTAATGGTTAATTAGCTTTCTAGATGGAATTTTACATGATGTTTCTGACTGAGGCAGACATCTTGGGGTGCCTGCAAGTTAGAATTAAGATTGTATATTAAATTTTCAGCTGCTCAATTGCATGCACTTGGCTTGTAAACAGATGCTGGATACAGTTTATATTAATTGTATTTATTGCTTATATTCCTGTTATTTTCACATTTGAATGCAATCGTTTTTGTGTTATTAGTTTGCAAAATCAACAGATCATACTGTTTTTGAACATTTAATTTGACAAGAGTTTGCTGCATTTGATAGAGTAACATGAGTTATCTTAGCTTGGGAACAAGCTTGATACGATTTACAAATCGATTAAATAATAGTTTCCTCTGAATTAGATATTTTTAGAAGGCAATTGCTATTGTTTGATATACAGCTATTAAAATTACTGTTTTGCTATGTACTTAATGTCTCTTCCTACCTGTTGGAGTATTTTGAAGTACATCTTCATTTGGCTTTTGATGTGCATCATACTCTGAAACTTTAATACATTTAGCAACATTTCAGTTTGAATGAATATCATAATTGTGCTCTGGTATGAAGCTGCAAAAATTTTCACTGTAAATATATAGATTGCCCCATTCACAGCTGACCTATTTTCTTCATAAAGATAGAGCTTGGTTCTTGCTGTGCTGTGTCTATCTAATACCTCTGAATGCAGTCTTGTTGTAATGGATCAGGAAAAGTTAGTCACAGACTAGTTTTCTAGAAAATGTTACATTATGTGAATATTCTTAAATAATGCAATCGGTGGATTATTTCAATGTATTGCAACTAGATATTTGGTTTAGGATTTTCCCTTGATGTACCCATTGGTATTACACTGCATTAAAATAGATTTTCAGTTACAGAATGCAACTTGGAATATCTATTCTAAACCCAATAACATGGCAAAACATGAGATTTTTCATTTCTTTATTTTCAGTCATTACAGATTTGGCAAACAATGTCAAAATCTTACACTGTATTTTTAATTAATTTAATATACAAAAAATTAAAAGCTTGATTTTTTTTTGCAGTTTTGTAGATAATTAATCCTACCTTTTTCTATTCCAAAGCTTTATTTGGAATAAAATTTGCATTCAAATAATATAAAGAATGATTCATGTCAATATGTCACCCAGTGCTCAATCTGTTTATATGTAATTGCAATTTTATTCTTTATAAATGTATCTACCCTTTAAGTGGCTAATAGTGCTTGCAACGTATTAGTAACATCACTACTGAAAACTGACAGGCTTCTCGTTTACCAATTATGTTGAAAATATTTTATCAATGTGGGAAGCTGTGTTATGTTGGCCACATGCATTTTTGTTTTGCTGGCAAATGTTAACTACTAAAAACTTTTCTTTCAAAAACTGCCTCAAGAATAAGTTTATATTATAGACATAATACATTGCATGGATTGTTTTTTAATGTCCCAACAATTGTTTCATACGTGAAGATAATTTGAGTGATTGCCTACCTCAAGTCTGAGATTTGATAATAAAACCTCACATTGATGTAATGCTTTTAATCAAATTGATTGCCCTGTTACAAAACTGGATACCAAATCACCAAGAGATGGCCAAAGTGTTAGTCATAGGGGCTGCTTCCAGATCCTATGAAAATGGGAATACTGGACTTCACTGAATATCTTTTGTTTAAAGAAATAATTGGTAACTTTAATGCTGCAGTGTGTTTTGGATGAAAAAAATAAAGTTCAGTACTCAGTCTTTGTAGCTTTCTCAATTGGGGTTTAGTATTGTATATTGCTAAAGACTAGAGGAGCACGTCAAATGAGCAACCAACTTTGAATGCCAGGCCACTATTTATCTTTCAAACCATTATCTGGTCACTGTCGCATTGCTGCTTATGGAAACCTGCTGTAAACACATCATCTGCAACTGCACTGCCAAAATATTTTCTAAAGCATTTTGTGATCTGAGGCAAGCACTACAATAATTCAAGATCATACTAACCACACTGCAAGGCATCAATGCCTTGGGCTGAGGAGGAAAACAAAACCAATAAGAATAGGATATCCAAGTCTGTTGAGGCTGCAAACCATACACTGTTTGGGAAAACCTTCAAGAAGTGCCATTGCTTTATTGTTCATGATGGCATTGCTTTGCTTATCTGTTTTTATGATGCAAGCACGTGTTTACATTGCTAATCAGGTTTTGGATGTTCGGCTAAGAATGAGTTTAAATTTGGATCAATCTCTTCCCCCTTTCAAAATATTTCCTGAATGTAATTAACTTTTTCTCCACTTTATACTCATTTTTAATTACCAAATTACTGCCAAAATGTATTATATAAAACAATGAAGTAGGAAAATGTCATGATTGATATTTGTTAAAATATTAAATGACCACACTATCCAAAGTTATTTTTTCTGGTGACTAATAAAGAACTTTGAACTTAGAGTACACTATTTGAATGTGAAATTGTGAATACATTTAACTCATTTTGTGTAATGTTATCTGAATTTCCCAGTAGATAATACTTTAAAATTGCATTTTTGACCTTTTTTAAATTAAATTTAAAAAAGGAACATTACATCTTCTATGCTGCCACCCTGCATGGTGCAATTGGAATCACAGAGATACAGCACAGATCCAGCTCAACTAGCCCACATCAAACATTCATTTACTCCCCCAGTTTTATTCAGAGTAGGGCAATTGAGAACTAGAGAACCTAGGTTAAAGGTGAGAGGAGAAAGACTTAATAGGAACCAGAGGGGTGATTTTTTTTTTTTTAACACAAAGGGTGGTAGATATATGGAGCAAGCTGTCAGAGGAGGTAGTTACTATCACAACATTTAAGAAAAATTTAGACAAGTACATGGATAGGATAGGTTTAGAGGGATATGGGCCAAATGCTGGCAGATGAGACTAGTGTAGATGGGGCATGTTGGTCAGTGGGCAAGTTGTGTTGAAGGGCTTGTTTGCACACTGTATGACTGATACTTCTAAAGAATGATTGTAGTGGGGAGGAGAAAACTAGAAGAGATAAGGTCAGGACAAAGCCTGGCAAATGTGAGGTGGATCCAGTTGAGGTTTGACAGATGCGCAGAGTACGTGACAAAATCTAGAGATGAAAAGGAGACAAAAGTGAGACAATGAGAGTAGAGGAGTGAAATGTTTAGCCAGAGAGATGGAGGGGGGAAACACACGGTGGGATGGCAGTGGTAGAAAGGTCACCTATCCATTTCCTTCACAGATGCTGCCTGACCTGAGTTACTCAAGATTCTAACATCTGCAGTTCTTATGTCTCGCTTTCACTCCTCTGCTGATTCCCAGTCTCAGGATCCTGCCTCTGCCCAGACTGGGACACATGCTGACAACTGAACCCATCATGGCCAGTCCAGCATCACTGAGTGTTGGGCAAAACCACTCAGCCCCTCCTAGTGCCAACCATTGTATCCTGGATCACTCCCTCTCCTATGGTTATCCAGGTCCCCCTCCTACTCTCCACCTTCCTCAGGGGGACCTCCACAATCTATAAAGGCTCTTAGTATTTATGGCACCATTTTTTGTGCACATTTAAAAATATTTCCTCTTTAAGGACTCAACATGTCCCAGTCCTAATTAAATTATTTAAAGTGTAAAGAATATATTATTCAATAAGATTGTTAAGGGCTTGGACACGCTAGAGGCAGGAAACATGTTCCCAATGTTGGGGGGAGTCCAGAACCAGGGGCCACAGTTTAAGAATAAGGAGTAAGCCATTTAGAATGGAGACGAGGAAACACTTTTTCTCTCAGAGGGCAGTGGAGGCAGGTTCTCTGGATGCTTTCAAGAGAGAGCTAGATAGGGCTCTTAAAAATAGCGGAATCGGGGGATATGGGGAGAAGGTCGAGCAGTTAGACTATGTGTGACTCAGAGGTGTCTCATTTCAAATCGATCCGTTTGGTTTTATTCCTAATCCTGGGACCCCAAAGAACAAATAAGGGGTCACTGTTAATTGTTCAAGTTTATTCAACCAGGGGGAGACTCGTTCCAAGTATCTGGGATTAGGGAGGTTCGTACAGTATATAATTCAGTGTAGTGCATTCGTTTATGTTCATGGCTGGTTTTAACAAGATACTGTAAATACTGGCCGTTTTTATTTGTGTTTATGGCTTCCATTTACCTAAAGTCTTGCAGGACATCCAAGTTCATACTTCCTTTTTCCAGTTTCCAATTATTTCACAATAAGTTAGGTTAGATTGGACCAGAGCCATAGTAGACAGATCCGCAGTAGGCAGCTATTGCTTTTCAGTGTCCCATTCCTTTCTGACCCATGTGATATTTCCTTCTGTGCAATTGGCAACTTTAAAACATGTATTGCCTGTTTATCCTTCAGCCATTTATCATTTTACCTGGGAATGCCCCAGATGGCATGGACTAATACCTTTTTGACCATGAGCTATAAGTTTTCTCGAAGGGGGAATGGTAGTAACTGTTCGGTGTGCACCTACATTCCCCACAACAGCGTGGTAGGCATACCATTGGTACCAGACCGAAGTTATGGCCGTATACTGCTTTCACAATGGAACTTCTACTAGCAGGTGCAGAGAGAACAAAAGGACAAATGGTGGGAAGATTGTGTATAACGACTTTAAAGATGGTACACTCCCCCATTTGAATCAGGTTGGAAGGAAGATGAGACCAAAAGTTGGAAAATACCCCGACTGAAACTAGCAAGCAATCCCTGTATCTCTGTAAATAGCACCTGTCATTGTAACAACAAAGGAAAAGGAGTGTATTTGGGAAACAGTTCTTGCACTTCATACCTCCCATTCTCTATTATGAGACCACCACGAGCAGTAAATGGACCAGACTTTATATGTGGATCATGGGCATACCCTTGGCTGCCAGGGATGCCACCAGGAGACAACTCCACTTTTGACATGAGGTTGGGTAAGAACGACAACTGGAGAGGATGCTGCTATCTGGCTTTACGTCGTTCCCCACATGCGTATGGTGCAACAACTAACTGAGTTGTCCGTTCCCTTAAGAACAAGATGGGGCATATCAGAATCAGAACTTCTTGCGTATGACGTGCACAGCCTAAAGTTGTAGGACAACTTGTTCTATTTGATCTTATTTGATTGTGCACGGTGGGTTGATTGCATTCGTCGAAACAGGGCGGACCACGTGAAGGTTGCAATCTTCCACCCCAGAATCAGAACAATTTTGGATGATTGCCTTCTCATTCTGGGGGACTGCTCGTGCCTCTCGAGAATTGATCAATATGGCCTCCGCCATGGAGACGTTGGCAAATGTAACCGCTAGTGCCTTAACAGATGTAAATAAGGCCATGACGCCTATTACAGCAGAGATGGTTGCCATCCGCACTATGGCCGTACAAAATCACATGGCAGAAAAAGGAGGCATCTGTACTATCATAAACCGTGAGTGTTGCACTTATAGCCCCGATGACACTACCAATATCACCGACCCTGCTGCCCACATCTCCCAAGCAATTGAGAAAATCCGTAAGGTTGACAGTGACAAGCATGGGTACAATTAAGTAAATGGGAGATGCTGGCCATTCAGTTGGCTTGATGGACTTTGGGATACTATATTACACTATGGCTCTTTCGTTTTAGTAATCATTGCTCTAATTTTTTATTGTTAATTGCTTGCGACCATTATGTACCTACCGGGGATTGTGAATGTTATCATAAACTGATAAAGAGGAAGGAATGTGGAAGTTAATAATGATTTAAAAATACAAAATGGATTCCGATGAAATTAAGACAAGCTTTAAACCTTCTTCTATTAAATTGCAAGGCCAGCGAAACGCACTAACCTTTGTTTTCAGTACATGAATAAAGCTAGCAGACTGTTCCCTTTCCAATAACATAAGTGAGATAACAAGCACAAGTTTCACGAATGTCTCCTCTATAACATAAACATAGGAGAAAATTCAGACTAATCCTTGTTCCACAAAATTATGATTTGCGTCATAAGTAGAAAAAAACCAAAATGCTTGTTCTGCAGAAATATAACCTTCTCATATAACCATATATGGCTAACCCTTCCTCTGTCAGAAGAACCAGTCAATCTTCTGTCAATCTTCTGATGCTGTCAATATTAAGGATCTGTCAATCTTGAGAAGCAAGAGGCTGTACTAAACTTTATAGATAACGTATTGCTGAATCGTCAAGTAAAGGGGTATATATACATGTACTGAAATCATTGTCCCTTTGTGTGGGACTTGGCTATATAGTATGTAATCAGCATACTGTTAAGAGTTTTACCACACCCGCCTGGCGAAATAAAGAGATTACAGCTTATACTGATTTTATTTGAGTTTCTGTCTGTTTAAACATATTTTGGCCACAACAATTTGACAGCTTGATCCTCAAACCCCCCCCCCTTTTCTCTGCTGGTCAAAGTGCTGGGATGTGGAGATCATCGACTTCTGCTTACACTGAAAGATAATTCCCAAGATATCAAGTTCAAATTTACATTTATTATCACATGCACCAATTGGTACAGTGAGATTGGAGTTACCGTACAGCCATACGAATAAAAAGAACACAATACACGATAGAATTTAACATGAACATCCCCACACAGCGGAATCAGCGTTTCCCACTGTGAGGGAAGGCAATAAAGTTAAGTCGTCTTCCTCTTTGTTCACCTGTGGTCGGGGCCTCGAGCCCTCCACAGTTGCCGCTACGGCGGCCCGATGTTCAGGCCCTCTCGCCGGGATGATCGAAACTCCGATGTCGGAACAGACGAACATTCTCAGCGGCTTGCAGTTTCCGAATCGGCCACTTCTTACTGGTGACCGCGGCTCCCGATGTCTACATGCCGAGCGGGGCGGAGATTCAACACTGGCGGCCCTCGGCAAAGGGATCCCAGGACTCCGTGATGTTAAAGTCAGCGCCGCCTGCGGCTGGAAGCTCCACAGACCACAGCTCCACGGTGTTAAAATCAGCAGTCCGAGCGCTCCGGAGCTCCACACGGCGACACCAGTAAGGCATCGCCCACTCCGCGATGGTACTTCAGTGCTGCGCTGCTGCTGAAGCTCTGGCCGGTCTCCAGCAGGATAGGCCGCGCCAATCCAGATCTTAGGCCGCGAGGAGGGGCGAAGATGCGGCTCGGAGGAAAGACGCATCCTCGACCAGGTAGTGACTGAGAAAAACAGTTTCCCCCTTCCCTCCCCCCCCCCCCCCCCCCCCCCATTCCCCACGTAAAATGACTAAAAGACCTCCAAAACAAAACTTTTTGACAGAAAAATTTAAAAAGGGATGAAAGGACGAACAGTTGCAGGCGAGGCTGCCATACTCAACGGCGCCCCTATATGTGGAATGGTCAATATTTCTCCCCATGGACCATATTTTGAGATCATTTTTTACAGCAGGTACATTTTTATTGTGGACCTTTGTTTTGTGGATGGTGATTATAAGATGCTACCTCTGGTATACCTCAGTGAACGAGTCCAAAATGACTTGAAACTTAGCCTCCAAATGTCTACAAATGTAAGTGTCATCTGCATAACGCCTCTCAACTATTAAGGCTAGTCTGGCCCTGGTTCCAGTGGTGAAAATTACATGAGTTAAATTGTTTTCCATTAGTCTTGAGTAACGTGTAAAATTCTTGGTATTTAAGGAAGGATATATTGACTTCAATACAACGTAGTGTAGTTTTACCAGGATGATCCCCAAACTTTAAGACTTGCAGAATGAGATTACCCAAACTAAAATTAAGTGCTGTATTATCTGAAGATTAGGGAGAGATTCGTTAGAGTTGACAAGATATTAAAGGGAGCTGATAAGTGGATGGATCGTTAGGGAATCCAATATTGGATTAGAGATCAAAAGTACCAGGCCTTCTGGTAGAGATGTCAGGAAACTGTTTACAGGCACAATGTGGTGCAAGTTTGTAACATTTGCAAATAACAATTTGTAATGGATCAAATGTTAATCAAACGGTAATTATAAACCTGAAGATTATTTTAACCAAAGTTTCAGTAAATATGGAGTTGGGTCTCAGATTACCCATGTTCTTGTTGAATAGAGGAATAGACCTGTATGGAAACATCTCTTACTCCAATGGACCCCTACATGCCATCCCTGGGTTACGGACAGCTGACCTATGGATACTCCTACATACTAACAAACTACCATAATATTATTCAATTCAGAAATCGGACATTCTGTACATACATTTGTTCATATGAAGGACAGAACTTACCAACTCTACTTTTAATAATTCATCTTTCTTATCACTCTGCTTTTGATGCTGTTCAATACAATTCTGTGGAGGTATCGTCACACCGAGTGATATTTGTGTACTTTTTGACAAAAATAGACAAAACTGATCTGGACATCTATAAGAACAGAATCTGTTCATTACTTGGTATAGGATTGTACTTACAATTAATAAGTATAGGAGCTGCCTCAAGAGTAATGTACAGCAATCAGACAGTTAAATGTTGGTGTTTCACTGATTATTATCTTTACACAGATTTTGCAATCTCAGTTTAATTAAGAAATACAACATGGAAACGGGTCCTTTGGCTCACTGAGCCCGCGTCGACCAGCAAGCACCCATACACTAGTTCTAATCTACACACTAGGGACAATTTGCAGAAGCCAATTAATCAAACCAACATATCTTTGGAATGTGGGACGAAACCGGAGCACCCAGAGAAAACCTACGCAGGTCACAGGGAGAACATACAAACTCCTGTACAGGGAGCACCCGTAGTCAAGATTGAACCTGGGTCTCTGGCGCTTTCAGGCAGCAACTCTACTGCTGCGCCACTGTGCCGCCACTAGTTGGGTGGTGACCGTGACAGTGCCTTGTGTCTCAAACATTGCCTGATGCGCTGTTTTTCCAGCATTTTGTGTCTATCTTCAGTATATACCAGCATCTGCAGTTCCTTTCTACACACTATCATTCTTCTGATTGGCATCAATAATACAGTAAATTGTATCCTTCTTGTCAGCACCCTAATGCAAATTCTCTATAGTTATTTTTAATGAAATTATCTGTATCCGAATTTCTGATTTGGTCTGTACAATATTTTCTTTGTTTCTAAAGATTATTAATTTCCTTTGCTAACAACCATTAATACCACACCCTGTTTTCCACTAATGCACCATATCTTCAGGAATACTTGTAACCTGAAAATTTAGACCCAGAATTCTGAAATATCCTCTATTTTGAAGATGTACCATTAACTAGTTTTGAGAGCCTGTCTTAGGTGGTTTGTATGATGTTAAATACTCATGCATATGTTTTAATCAGATCTGCTGCAAACTATTCATTTACCAACCACTAATGATGCAGAAATAATCAATAACTCAATATGATTATGCATTTCTAGGAATGTGGAAGCAAAATATCTAATGAAAAATAACTCCATTAATTGCTGTTGTACTCTACATGTACAGTACTAGTGCATTTCTGTTTCGGCATTTGAAATACAATCCAAAATGGTCAACCATTCCATTTTACAAATTAAAAATTTGTGGATATTGCTACTTTCACAATACTGTTTTTTATAAAATAAACCATATGAAGTATCAACATTTCAAAACTAAGATAAAGCAAAATGTGAACAGTACAGGAGTAATGCAACTGTTAATTGAAACAAAAAAGCCACTGGTGTCTTTGCAACGCATTTAATCTCCTAATGCAGATAGAGAACCCAAATTGCTGGTTTATAACGATATCCAACTGTAAAAGGAAAAGGAAGCTTTGATTGCTGCACCCAGATCACTTAATATTATTGTACTGGGTTACAAATTTAATGTTTCCTTTAGCAAAGGTTTTACCACATGTTCTTGTCATTTTGGTTCTGTAAAGAATATATAATATTCTTGAATATATGTTTAAAATGAAAATGCTCGATTAATGGAATTAATAATACTGAGCCGAAGATGCAAAGTCAAGTTTGGGAATGGTAAATAGGGAAATTATTAGGTCATCTTCTTCTTTTCGGATCCATCTTGTTATAAGTGTTAACCTCGCTGTCATCGTCTGTCCAGAAAAGGACACAAGCTTCCGGCGACAATCAGTGGAAGCTATCACTTGTCGCAATAGATGATGGTGGTAGCAGAATTAGCTCAGGATACTTCCAGTTTCCAGCTGCGTGATGTGGACGCTTCTGCTATGGGCCATTAGGTAATACAATCGTTTGGTTTATCCTCATAAGGAGAGAGTTCTGAGTTAAGAAATTCCTTGGATTACCAATTCATGAATGAATAAAATGGGAAGTGTCATTAATTTCAGAATCAGAATCAGAATCAGATTTTATTCGCCAAGTATGTTTTGCAACATACGAGGAATTTCACTGGCCAGGTCAGTCATACAATTAAAAGCAACAGACTCAAAAACACATTTTAACATGAACATCCACCACAGTGACTCCTACACATTCCTCACTGTGATGGAAGGCGAAATAAAGTTCAAGTCCTTCCTTTTGTACTTCCTCGGTCATGGGCCTTGAGCCCTCTGTTGAAAGGATGGTATTGACTCCCGTAGCCGGCGGCGTTCGGGCCTTCCGCGTTGAGGCGATCCGCTCCCGCTTCAGGGGGGGTGTCAGCTCCCCCTGCGCCGGGCAATCGAACCTCGCTCCTGACTAGCCTCTCCCGAGACTGCGAGCCATTGATGGTAGGTCCGCAGGCCGCGGTGAGAGCGATCCCAGGCAAGGGATCGCCTCCGATGTTAAGTCCACGCCCTGCGGTGGGGCTTACGACAGTCCGAGGCGGCTTCCAGCTCCATCGATGGAAGGCCGCAGAGCCCGGAGAATGTGATCCGAAAATTAATCACATCTCCGGGAAGGTAGGAACTTGAAAAAAAAGTTCCCCCCCCCCCCCCCCCCCACATAAAACAAACCGAAGTACATTAACTTAAACTTTTAACAAATGCTACAAATAACAAAAGATGAAAAAACGAACAGACTGCCGGCAGGGCTGCCATCTCCCTGGCACCCCTGGGGGTCAAAATTTGGACTTACAAATATTGTAACGTGCGTGGGAAGTTACTGGGTGCCAGCTTTAAAGGTGCAGTAGAAGACACTGGCCATTTGGGGGCAGATGGAACAAGGTAATCAACCATCTGTTATAAAACACGATGAGTTGGAAGAACTCAGCAGGTCAGGCAGCATTTGTGGAGGGAATATTTAAGTTTAGTTGAGAGATACAGCATGGAAACAGGCCCTGTGGCCCACCGAGTCTGCACTGACCAGCGATTCCCGCAGATTAACTCTACCCTACACACACTAAGGACAATTTTACAGTTATACCAAGCTACCTGTACGTCTCTGGAGGGTGGGACGAAACCCATGCAGATCATGGGGAAAACACACAAACTCCGTACAGACAAGCACCTGTAGTCAGGATCGAACCCGGGCCTCTGGCACTGTAAGGTAGTAACTCTACCGCTACGCCAAGGATGCTGCCGAATGGACAGATGATGTTTCAAATTGGGACATTTTTTGGATGGCTGTGGATCTTGTCTTAGATCTTGACTTAACTCCATCTTATTGCCTGTGATAACGGTGTAAATCCTCCTTCAAGCGGTGACAGGCACTACTTCCACACCATTACAGTATAAACTTTATTCTCTAATGAAAAGTAATTGAAAAACTGAACTTATGTCTGATCGCCCGGTTACTCAGTACTTCCCCCTCCCATTCCCAATCTGATCTTTCTGTCCTGGGCCTCCTCCATTGTCAGAGTGAGGCCCAGCGCAAATTGGAGGATTCCTTCGCTCCATAGATGCTGCCTCATCCGCTGGGTTTCTCCAGCATTTTTATCTACCTTCATATTTTGCTTGGGTAGTTCACACCGCAGCGGTATGAATATCGACTTCTCTAATCTTAGATAGCCCTTGTTTTCTTCCTCCTTCCACTCCCCCTTCCCAGTTCTCCCACGTCCTACTGTCTCCGTCTACTTCCTTTCCTTTTCCCGCCCCCCCCCCGACATCAGTCTAAAGAAGAGTCTCGACCCGAAACATCGCCAATTCCTTCTCTCCATAGATACTGCCTCACCTGCTGAGTTTCTCCAGCATTTTTGTCTACCTTAGATTTTTCCAGCATCTGCAGTTCTTTCTTATGTCTGATGTGTTGATTTTTTTTCCTCTTTAGCATCCATGTTGTATTACTCAATAGCACCTCTTCATCTCTGATTTTCAGACAGTATTTTGCTCTGGTGCAGATAACTTTCACTGTAATTCGGTGGGACCGAGTTGACCAAGCCGGCGCCCTGTCAGCAGCGTGTCCGGTTTTTTTCTACTTTTTTTGTTTTTTTAGTATGTTTTAATGTATGTTTTTAATGTTCCTCTGTGCGTTTTGTGTGGGGGATGGTGTGGGGGGGTGAGGGGGAAACCGCTTTGGTCGCCTCCTCCATGGAGAGGCGACTTTTTCCAGGTCGCCTCCCCCGTGGCCTAACATCAAGGATCGTTAACATGAAGCCCCGAGCGCCTTTCCAGGAGACGCGCCCTGGGCTTCAGCGGTGGGTGCAGCGTGGACTCTCGGCATGGAGCGGGCGAGCCCTCACTGGGGCTCACCGGTGGGGAGCGCTCCGTTTCGCTGGCCCGCGGCAGCCGGCAGCCTGAAGCCGCGGTCTGCAGAGCTCCAGCTGGCGCGCCGTCTGCAGCCTGGGATCTCACGTTGGGGACCCGGGTAGTAGAAGCTTCCACCGCCGGCCCACGGCCAACTTCTACCGCGGGCGTGGTGGCGACTTACCATCAGGAGCGGGGTCCCTAGCCAGGGATCCCTGGAGGGGAGCTTCGTCTGTCGACCCTGCGGTCTGCGGTGCTTCTGGCTGCGGCTCGAACTTAAATCTTCGACCGCCGGCCTGCAGCCTACACCAGCCTGAAGCTGCGGTCACCGGTGGGGAAGAGCCGATTCTGGACTTGCCTTGACTTTTACCTTGTCCTTTTACCATCTGGACGCCCGCAGCAACGGCTGCGGAGGGTTGAGGTCCCGACCACGGGGGAAAATGGAGGAGGACTGGCCAATTTTTGTGCCTTCCACCACAGTGATGAATGCTGTGGTGGATGTTTGTGTTAAATTCTTATTGTGTTTTTGTGTGTTCTTTATCATTGTACCGCTGCTGGCAAATTCATTTCACTTGCACTTTATGTGCAATGTGACGAATAAAACCGTATTGTATTGTATTGCAAATGCATCTACAGTATCTGAACAAGTGCTACAAATAGTTTGTTTTTTGATTGATTGAATGATACAGCATGGAAACAGGTCCTTTGGCCCACCGATTCCATGCCGGTTATCAATCACGTCTTCACACTGGTTTTATGTTATTCCACTATGTCATCCAATCTCTGCGCACCAGGGGCAATTTACAAACCTGCATGTCTTTGGGATGTGGGAGGAAACCGAAGCACAGGGAGGAAATCCATGCGGTCATTAGGGCATAAGGAATAGGAGTAGAATTAGGTCATTTGTCCCATCAAGTCCATTCCGCCATTCAATCATGGCTAATCTCTCCCTCATAACCCCATTCTCCTGCCTTCTCCCCATAACCTCTGACACCTACACTAATCAAGAATCTATCGATCTCTGCCTTAACAATGTCCACTGAGTTGGCCTCCACAGCATTCTGTAAAAACAAATTCCACAGATTCACCATCCTCCGACTGAAGACATTTCTCCTCATCTCCTTCCTAAAGTAACATCATTTAATTCTGAGGCTGACCTCGTCTTAAACTCTCCCACTAGTGGAAACATCTTCTCCACATCCACTCTATCCTAGCCTTTCACTATTCTGTATGTTTCAATGAGGCGCCCCCCCTTATTTTTCTAAACTCCAGCAAGTACAGGCCCAGGCCAAATTAGATTGATAAAAGTGTCAACAATATGATTTTACTGATTTGTACAGTTCTGAGTGTGTTCTGTTTGATCTGGTCTAACATAGATATATAGGTATGCCTGGTTTCATTCTGCAGAAGTGGTAGGAGCCCCACTCTCCCTGCAAATTATAGGGTGTTATATATTTGTTTGAAGATAGAAGAGCACAGTACAAGAATAGGTCCCTCAGGTCGCAATGTTTGTACCGAACATAATGCTAAAATAAACTAATTTCATCAGCCTGCACATGGTCTATATCCCTTCATTACCTACATATTCATGTGCCAATTTAAAAGCTTCTAAATTTCATCAGATCTGTCTCCACCATCATCCTTGGCTGCACATTCCAGTCACCGACCGTTCTCTGTGTAAAAAAACTTGCAGCACACATCGTTAAATGTTGTCCTCACATCTTAAACTTATGCCCTCTAGTCCTTGACATTTCCATCCTCTTCACACTTCCTTTTGAAGGCCATTTCCCTGTCATTATCCAACAATTCTTCCCAAGCTATTTCAACGCTTCACTCCACTGAGCCTTCTTCATTGCTTTACCTCCATTCTTTTCACAAAACCAATTTCACAAAACCAATGCTACATTGAAATACTTTTCTGTCGGGAATATCATTTTCATTACAAATTTTAAAGGTGTACAATAACACAGAATCTGGACTGGAAACACCGACTTTCCCTTTGCCTTCACCGATGCAGCCTGACCCGGTGAGTTCTAACAGCTTGCTTTTGGCAACGTCTGAAAATCAGTTCTTCAGAGATAAATGCAACAAAGCGTGAAAGGGTTAACAACACAAGCACATCTGTCGAGGGAATAAACAAAAGGACAAAAAAATGGAAACACTCAGCAGGGCAGTGACATCTGTGGAGGGAGATACAGAGTTAATATTTCATATCATTTTTTTGTCTTAATGTGCTGGGAGCAAATATTAATATTTTAGATCAATGGCCTCAGAATCTGAAACTGCAGGACTAGAGTGAAGGAGACAACAAACGTTGACAAAGTAGATACAAGGAACAGCAGATATTGGTTTACAGAAAAGAGACATAAAGTGTTGAAGTATGGACCCATCATTAGACTGAGGGGAGGGGGGTCGAAAAAGGCCGGTGTGAGACAAAAGTTGTGAATTGTGAAGCCAGCGTAAGGAATCTAGGTGGAAGGGGAGGGATGGGGAAAAATAGGCGCGAGTGCAGATGGGGCACAGGAGAGAGGGGGGGGGGATAGGGGGGTATTGGGGGTGGGGGGTGGGGAGAGGGAGAGGGGGAGGGTTTAGTAGTTACCTCGCTCTGGCAACGGAGACGACAGAGGGGTCGGTAAGGGAATGGGAATGGGAAGGGCAGTTAAAATGGTGAAGAACCAGGATGATGGAGTAACTCAGTGGGTCAGGCAGCATGTCCAGAGATGCTGCCTGACACGCTGAGTGACTCAAACATCATTGACATTGTGTCTGATTTCATGAGTAAAGAACTGGTGATAAAAGGTTGGGTGGGGGATAATGGGATAAACATGAAAACAATAGAAAGTTTGAGGTGGTGTACATTTGGTATAAGTACCTTCCAACAGTTTCCAGAGATTTGTTACCAAGTTTGTCAGCTGGTGGGCAGGTATAAATGTGGTCTTACAGTGGTGGTACAACTAAAAATGTCAATATATTAAGAAAGCAGGCTCTTTAAAGGGCTGGAATCAAGAACAACTGCACGCACCATAAGCAAGATATTTTCACCGGGAACACAGGGAGTGGAGGATTAAACATGAAATTCGTGTCCCATTCATTCTGAACCATTTACATAAAGTAGGTAATGAAAATATGGAACTGATGCACTACAATGCTGAGAACTATATTCTGCACTCTATCTTCCTCTTTGCTCTATCAATTGTACTTGCTTTTGACGTGATGGTATTTATGTACGGTATATCTGATCTGATTGGAAAGCATGCAAAACAAAACTGTGACCCGTGACAATAATAAACCCAAACCTAAATGTGTGTCTAATGGAGCTTGCCGGAGTCTGATCACTGTTCCTGGATGACATTGCTACCACTTCCAGCATTATCTATTTACGATTTAGATTTTCAACTACTGTGGTATTTTTTAACAATTTTATTTCCTTGTGCATGCTATAAAATTATAGAAATAAAACAAAGTATGGAAATGGAAGATTGACACAAAATGCTGGAGTAACTCAGTGGGACAAGCAGCATCTCTGGATAGGAATGGGTGACGTTTCAAGTCAAGACCCTTCTTCAGACTTCTCGACCCGAAACATCGCCCGTTCCTTCTATCCAGAGATGCTGCCTGGCCTGCTAAGTTGCTCCAGCATTTTGTGTCTATCTTTGGTTTAAACCAGTATCTGCAGTTCCTTCCCACAACGTGTGGAAATACTTTGGATAGAAGAAAATATTCAGGTCAAGGGTCTTTTTAATTGATTGAAAGATACAGCATGCAAACAGGCCCTTTGGCCCACTATGTTCATACTGAACATCAATCACCTGTTGACATTAGTTTTATTATCTCACTTTCGCATCCACTCCCGACACACAAGGTGCAATTTACTAAGGGCAAATAACCTACGAACCTGCATGTCTTCGGGGTGTGGAAGGAAACTGGATCACCCAGAGAAAACCCATGTGGTCACAAGGGGAATGTGCAAACTGCATGCTAACAGCACCCAAGATCAGGATCAAACCCAGGCATCTGACGCTGTGAGGCAGCAGTTCTCCCAGCTGCGCCACTGTGCTGCTTTAAAGCGCTTTCTCACGGGGTGACTTGACGCAAGATGTAACCAGAGTGAAGTGGTCGTGGTCTAGCACGATATCACACAATATAACGGGGGGTAGATAAAGAGTTCCCACGGGTACTCGGCATTTCTGTTATTTGTGCGAGTGACTTGTCCGTCTCCCGAGCTTTCCCGTTAAATCTTGAATGAACATTGTGAATCCCCATTTATAAAAGAGAAGGTAATTGCGCGGGAGGGTTAATAATTGACAATCTGCTGCTGCCTGCCCGCTGAGTTAAAAAGTTCCCACGGTCACGATATACAGTGTATCGTGAGTCTTGCATGGGAACTTTTTAACTCAGCGGGGCAGGCAGCAGCAGATTGTCGCTCCCTTCAGTTTCACCCAACCTACACCCCTCTGCTTCCCGGCCATGTGTGTGACCCCTTCCCTCCCCTCTTCAGCTCCCCGCCCATTGCACCGGCGCGGGGGCTTTGCACTGTCTTCACGTCGGCGATGCCAGCAGGTCAGTGCCAGTCACCGGAGACGTCAGGACCAACGGGACACCGACCCCCAGGCCCACTGCAAGCACGGAGATCCCAGAGACCCACAGCCAGCAGCAGCGCAGCCCCGTTCCAACTCCAGAGGAACACGCTCCCCGTAGGGACAGAAGCTGATGGTGTGCAAGGTACGTCTTGTTCTTGGGGTTGCGGATGAGGGGGCGCAGCTCGGGCTGTGACGTCTCCGGCCACCCCCCTGTACAGGAGCTGAGACTGGGAACTGTGGGGTTGTTTGCAGTTGCAGAGGGAGGGGGCAAGGGCGGTACAGTTCACAGTCTCAGCTCCAGTCCAGGGGGGTGGCCGGAGATGTTAGGACGAACGGGACACAGACTGCAAGCACAGAGATCCCAGAGACTCACAGCCAGCAGCAACTCTAGCCCAGCTCCGCCCCAACTCCAGGGGAACCCGGGTTGCGGATGAGGGGGCGCGGATTCCTCTGGAGTTGGAGGGACAGGGAGACACAGCGGCTTTTGAGAATGGTGGGCAATCAATTCCAAAGTTCTGCCCACACAGTCAGTACACCTCTCCTACACATGTCTCCCGCACTAAGATCATCTCGCAGAGAATGATCCCAGCCTAACAGCATGTTCATTCCAGATTACTCACCTTCTGTCCCCTCTGTCCAGCTTCCGGGTTCACCGTTCGCAGGAGTTCCCACGGTAAACGCAAGAGTTAATACGGATATCGCACTGGCCACTACGTGCATATGATGTTGCAATCTTCAACCACAAGTGTACAAGTCACTCTTGGAGAAATTCAAACTTGCTTGAATTTTCTCCCGAGTCACCAAGTTACACGAGTACCTGCCGTTAGCGCCACGGTGGTCCACGAATGCTGTACGGTTATCGCACGGGGTTCCCACGATGTTCAACTCTGGTTAACTCTTGCGTCAAGTCGCCCCGTGAGAAAGCGCTATTAATCAGAACTATCAAATTGACACCCCATCAAATTTTATGCATCCAGTGATTAACCTTTTGGTTTAAATTTAAGTTTATACAAGTAAAAATTATAGATATTTATCTTTCCAAAATAGAAATGTTATTTGACTACAATTAGAATTTCCGGGACAGCTTGAGACATATTTGACATTTTCTCAGCTCTGACATTTAATGATGTAATTTTTGCTCATCACTGATTGATCTTTCTGTACACCTTGAAAGGAAAAGAAGGCCCTCACTTTCAGAGGCACAGTGGCGCAGCTGATAGGGCATTACTCCAGCATTTTGTGTATATCTTCGGTGTAAACCAGTATCTGCAGTTCCTTCTTATACAAACATCTTTAACAGTTCGGCATGTCTGTATGTTGTGTGACCAGTGCCAGGAACACACCAGGGTATAAAAACAAAAAGCAGATACGGGTTAATACACCCAAATGCTGGAGTAATCTCATCGGGTCGGGCAGTATCCCTGGAGAACGAGGATAAGTGGTTTCAGGTCGAGACCCTTCCTCCGCCAGGGTCACTGGAAACTTACAAGCTGCAACATGCTCCTGCAATTACTCCAAAGATAGACACAAAATGCTGGAGTAACTCAACATCTCTGGATAAGAGGGGTGAGTGAAACGTTTCAGGTCGAGACCCTTTGCAGTTCTTTTTACAGTTATACTACTCTTCTACATGTTAACAAAAATGTAATTTTGTGTATTAATAATAACCCAATCCGGAAAATGTGACACCAGCATGTCTCGAGGGTTCCGGACTATTAGGGGTATTATTGTGGTGTAATTAACATATTTCCCCAGGCTATATTAATTCTCACTGTTGCAAACCTTGCAATCGGCCAGTAGGAGACACACTCAGAGCCTTATCTTCCGTTTGCTAGCCGGGAGAAACTCGGCATTTGCTCTCGAAGCCCCAGCCCTCTGGTGGTCCCCGTGACATCAGTTCCGATAGCGGGAGCCTTGGGTGTGGAGCGCAGCTCAGTTGTAGACCGAGAGCCACGGCAGCAACGTTTGAAAGAGAGAGAGAGAAAGAGGACACAAATAAAGCGCGTTTTCGTTTGAGAGGGAGTGAATAAAGATAGAAAGCATGACTTCAAACTCCAATCTCTCGACCATGCAGCGGACGGTGGAGCAGCTGAAGTTTGAGGCGGGAATCGAGAGGATTAAAGTGAGTTGAATGGGGGCGCGTGGGCACAATGGCTGCGTGGCTCGTGCCGCTCCGACAGGGTTCCATTCCCGGGACTGACCCGGGACTCGCGCTCCCCGGGACCCCCCCCCCCCCCCCCGGGTCCCAGCAAAGCCGTCCCCAAGCATGTATGTGGAGGAGGACTAAAAGCATTTGGAGGCACGGATGGTAATGGGTTGGGCGGCGGAATTAACGGATTCGCGTTGTGCATCGTGGGCTCTGGATTGCAATCGGCTACTCTGATCAAATGGCCGTGGGTTCAGTTGCCCCGCAGTTGTACGAACTTGAGTCAAGTGGTTTGCAGTCTCCGGATCGTTGTTCCAACCGGACAGTTATCGGTTTACGACCTCCTATCCGGAAGCTTCGCCAGCCTGATCCGAGGAGAGCGCCTGGCATCGCTGGGTTTACACAAGTGCACGCTTCTTCCAACAGTTTGTAACTCATATGAGCGGCAACATAGTGTATATTGTATTCACACAGCGCAATTCACACTCCCAGGGCGTCTTCCAGTCAGCGAAACACTTTTATTTTTGAATGATGGTCGCAGTTGTGCAGTCCTGTTCGGAGTGGTCCAGTCCTCGACCACAGGATGTTCTGGTTAATTGGAAATGCCACAGCCACGACGTGATACGGGGATTGAACCAGAAAATCCTGGGGTTTAACCTTCGCCTGTAAATCTTAAAAACGGATTCAGTAGTTTAAAACAAAGGCTTGGATTAGACACGCGTGCTGTGGAGAATGGGTCAGAACAAATGTAGTTAGACTCAAAATGCTAGAGTAACTCAGCGGGACAGGCAGCATCTCTGCAGAAAAGGAATGGGTGACGTTTTGGGTCGAGTCGTTTTGGGCTGAGTTACACCAGCATTTTGTGTCTACCTTCGATTTAAACCAGCATCTGCAGTTCTTTCCACTTGAGGGAGAACTTAGGTCAAGAGTAGCCAGTGGGACTGTGGTTCACATTGCAAATTCTTGGCCTAAGTGATCCTTCAGCCAGCTGCTTGCTCCAGGCATCCGCGGGTATAACATTTAAACCAAGAACCATTTCAACCATCACCCACCTGACTTTTTAGGATCACGATTTCTTTTTCTGGTATGGTCTGGTGTGCTGTGCATGTCCTCCACTCTTGCTGTTAGCAACACTACACAAAGAAACAAAGCCTCTCGACCCGAAACGTCACCCATTCCTTCGCTCCAGAGATGCTGCCTGTCCCGCTGAGTTACTCCAGCATGTTGTGTCTAACAAAGAAACAGGCACAACATACTGGAGTAACTCAGCGGGACAGGCAGCATCTCTGGAGATAAGCAATGGGTGACGTTTCAGGTCGAGACCCTTCTTCGGACAGAGTCAGGGAAGAGACAGTCTAGAGATACGAGAAACAAAGAAACAAAATCTGAATCTAGCTGCCTCTAACCCCTTTGGTCTCGCCCTATTGAAGAAGTGGGAGGGGGGAGGGGGAAGTGGCGCAGCTAATAGATCCGCTGTCTCTGCTCCAGAGACCTGGGTTCCATCCTGACCTTGGGCACTGCCTGTGTGGAGTTTGCATGTTCCACCGGTGACCACATCGCTCTCTTCTCGCACCCAAAAGCCAGGCAGGTTGGTAGGTTATTTGACCACTGTAAATTGCCCCTGGTGTACAGGTGAGTGGTAGAATCTGGATGGAGTTATGGGGACACAGGAATAATTAAAAAAGTGGGTATTAAATAAGATTGATGTAGAGAAGCCAAAAGGTTAGCATGGAAGTGGTGTGTTATGCGACAGTGTAACTGTTGTACCACTCTGACTCTAGTGTAACTGGGCAGTTCATAGTTGGCATAAACTTGATGGCCTGAAGGGCCTGTTTCCCTGCTGTATCTTTCTGTTAGATACTCCAATGGTTCATCCCTCCCCACTCCCTCTACTGAAAACAAATTTGTTTTCTCACTCTGGGTTGCTTTTCATAATTTTAAGTTTGGAGTGTGCTGGTTATAATAACTTTATAGGAGGTCATTGAAGCAGGAACACAATCTAAAGCTTGTCCGGACTCTTCTGCCACTTCCAGACACCCTGCCCTCTCATTTGCATGTCTCCCTGTTCCCTAATTCCTGTGCACAGCGAGCAGGGTAGGTTTGCAGTGTGGTCACTGCAACTTGTGGAGGAGGCGGCTCGTGTCAATACTGGGTGTGTATTGAGTTTGCCTCTGCTTTAGGTAAAAATTAAGAGCAATACTGCAGTTGCTAGCAATCTTAAATGGAAGCAGAATTTGCTGGAAATAGTCAGCAATCGCAGGGGAGAAAAAGAGCTAACATTTCAAGTTCTAATGAATGACATATATCTGTTTCTTTCTTCAAAGACTACATGTCCTGCTGAGTAATTGCGACATTTGAATTTTTGTTAAGTTTGTTTACCCTGTAAATCCTAATAGTAAAGCTGCAATCAAGATTCTTACCAGTTTGTAAACATTATAATATATGGTGGAAATTGAAGGGGTACATGGGAAAATGTCAGTCAGAATCATAGCCATGTTAATCATGCTTAACATCTTCATTCCTTCATCTCCCCAGGCATCTGTCCCAGAAAGGAGTAGGACTTGCCAGCCAATTACAAAGGGCAGCATTGGTTACTCTAATATTAGATATTAATTTGCTAATATGTTATCCTGAGGGCATACCGGTGAAAATTTTAGCTGCTCATTAAAAATCAACCACTTGTTGATGGGGGGAACTCTCAGCAGGCCAGCAAGCTAGGAATAATATAATTATTTCCTAAATTATGAGTTTGGCCCATCAAGCCTTATAGGGATAATAATCTCTTTTCATGGTTTGACTTGTTAACTGGTGGTCTCCCGAAACAGTTGCTGACCTGAAAACTAGACTTTGATGGAGAATAAGGCAGAAACCTCCACCGTTGCAGTGCCTCATCATTGTGCATGGGGCATCTCAATGCAACAATTGCCAGGTTGGTTCATAAACGTTGGCATTTTCTAACAATCAGGCACTTCACAGGAAATAGAAACATATTTAGCAAAATGCAATACATGTAATCTTTTGGTGTGTTTTTTCACTACTTCAGATTGACGGAATTTGAATGCATCTTATTGGGAATAATCCAGATCAATAACCCATTGTGCTGGTGCTGGGTATTTTGCAAAAGCTGGCAAATTAGTCTACTCCCTGTTCTTCCTCCCCCCCCCCCCCCCCCCCCAAATCCTTGCTCCTCAAATCTCCTGATCCTGTTTTGAATGTTATTCCGGAATTGGTTTCCATTTTGCTTTTGGGCAGCTCATTCCAGGTCAGTTTGGGAAAATACTCTAATTTACTCTTTTGTCCAGCCATTTACTATTCCTACTTGCCAACCCTCCTGCAAGGATCACTTCCTCATTTATGCTATCATGTTATTGAAAAATTATAATTTAATATCCCTTAACTATCTCTGCTATGACTCTGCGGAACATTCTCTGTTTCCTTAAGTTCCAAACATAACGGAAGCCCCTCATCCCAGGTAATGTCCGAGTAAATCCTTTGAGTACGAAGTTCGACAATAATATCCCTTCCAAGATGTGGCTTCTGTTAAAGGGCTGCCTACACTTTGTAAATTTAACAACCAGAAAGTATTAAAGGTGTTTTATAAGGTAAAAGGCCTTCTGAATTTGACTTGTGACTTTCAAAGCCTTGCGGATGTACAACACCAAAATTAATTCCCTTTTTAAACACCATACGACTGAGAGCCACAAACAACTGCATGGCCAGCTGAAAGGAGAGAAACTTGAACTTTTATAATGCCTTTTGCAAAGTCGGGTCCTTTCTAAGTGCTTGCCAGTTAATTAACTGTTTTTGTAGTGTGGTCATTGTAATGTGGGGAACATTGCACGCTTGCAGCAAACATTGTGTTTGTCATGTTGATTGGTGGGTAAGCTTTGGGCAAGTCGTGGGGGAAAGTTCCCCAGCTCTTTGAAATAGCAAACTGGGATCCTTTGTACATTTGTAAGATCTGGGTTTAACGTCTCAATGGTTATTGTCTGGTGCAGTATTCCCTTGTGGGAGTACTTAACTGGGTTTTAGATTTCAGGTCCCGAGAGTGGGTTATAAGGTCGAAAACCATTTTGCAGCGAGGGGAGGGATTCATAGCTGACGTCTGACTGATTGTGAATTGGTAATGCAGATACCAGCATTTTTAAATACAGTAGATTGCAAGGGAACAAAGAACTTCTGTCGTATATAAATTCTCGTCAATCTGACTGATACCAAGGTTTATCTCGCTATGTGTTGAGCCTTATAACTTGATGCATCATTTTTAGCACCGGAAAGATAACACACCCTTTATCAGGCTTAAAAAACACACACATTGTATTTGTAGCGAAGAAACAATGTTTTTTAACTCCTCTCCTCCCCCCCTCTTCCTCACACCCTGATTATGTTTGAACGTTTCAAGTGGGAAGTTGTAAGTTTAAGAATGATTTAGTTCAACTGCTGCACAGAATGTGTGTCACTGAGAGCACAGCACTAATGCGCCTCTCCCACTTAGGCGATTTTTCAGGCGACTGTCGGAGTGGAACACATACACACATCGCTTCCTTCACCAGCCAGTTATGCAGGCGGGGGACAGGGCAAGTGGGGAGCGCTGTCTGAATGAAATTCACATGGTGCAAGGTCAATGTGATACAGACACACACCACGATGAACAGGAAGGTTGGCGCTGTGATTAAGACGGTGAAAACACAGTGTACAGGAAGGGTCACGTAAGTCCTTTAAAAGGGGGGGGGGAAGGGGGGAGATGAGGTGGGGAGAAGGAGTGGAGACGGGGTGGGGAGAAGGAGTGGAGACGGGTGGGGAGAAGGAGTGGAGACAACTTTTAAGAAGCCAGAGATACGGCTGTGAAGCTCGGTGGACATTAACATTACCGGTCAGTTATCCTTGGTTCCGAAAACTACTGTTTACGTTTTTTTCCCCATTCAGCCAATGAAATTCACCGGTCAGCACCGGCAACAACCTACTACAACCTTCGACCTCTTGGCAACCCATTACCACTGCACCTACGGCATGAGAATTCTCGCTATTCTCCATGGCGGCTTCATTGTGTTCGCCGCTATTTTTTCAACAGGGAACTACTCACAACCATAACGGCCACTCCCCGGCAACTACCCGCGAACATGTGACAACCGCATAATCTCCTGTAGTCGCCAAAGTGGGGCAGGCCCATTAGTGTCTGTTTTTAATGGTCCCTGGGAGGATCATTGGTCCAGGATGATGTGAAGACCAGACTGGGTAAAGCTGGCAGATTTGGGATTCTATTGCAAACCAGCAGTTTCACGGCCACTTAAAATTGTAATTATTTTCTAGTTAAATGCACTGCTGTTGTGATGGGACTAGAATTTGTGTCCCTGGGCCATTAGTCTAGGTCACCGGGTAACTAATGCGGTTGTATTGCTGTGTCTCGGTATTTGAAAAGGGCAGCAATGAGCAGCATTTTGGGGGTTTCATTATAAATCACTTGTATTTATGTGCTGCCTTTATTGCAGTATGACACTTTGACCAGTGTCACAGGAGTGGTTGTTTAACAGCATTTCACACCAAGCCCTCAGGAAATCTTGCAACAAATGGTCAGCAGCTTGCTTGATGAGGGAGCTTTTAAGGAGCGTTGCACAGGAAGAAAACAGTGATTGAGAGTGGGAGTTCTGAGAGCTAGAAAACTCTATTTTCTTCATCGTATTATCATTATAGACATTTCTAGTACTATGATTTGAGCTTACAATGACAACCTTTTATCCTCCGACTGCCCATTCTAAACAAGTGTTGTAGAAAAGATGGCAATCAATTTATGCACAGCAATATCTCACACAGCACTAGTCTAGTGATGGCTTTGTGCCTGAATGTTGCTGGATGGATAGATATAGAGGAGGATACTGGTCCTGTTTTGCTTCCTGATCATGTGTAGGGTCTTTTGCATCCAGCTGCAAAGGTTGATGCTCGGCTGACAGCTGTGCTGGGGAATTCGTCTAGATTTTGGCACTGAAGTCTCTGAGGTAGGACTTGAACCCAAAACTTGTGATGAGAAGTGAGAGACTTCCCCTACAGGCCCAGCTGATATTTTGGGGAAACAAGAATCCAGAACTGCTGCTGCCCAAGGACAAGGCGGTATTTTTTTGAAGGAGTGGTACATCTGCCACAACTATCTGCTGAAGCTCAGATTGGGGAAGTGAGCAGCTCGAGACCAGTCTGTTTTGTGACACCGAGCGCCAGGGTGAACGGAGCTCGTATTACATCAGCCTGGTGCCCACAAATTGCTGTTGGAGAAAGTAAAGTCAATCGAAAACTGACATAACGTCAATTTCGCAAAAAAAAAAAGCACAATTGAAAACGGAGTGAAACTGTTTTGATGATTTATCACAGGCCTACAATGGGTCAATTGTCAAAGAATGAGCTATATCTATAAATTCCTTCATAAAATCTTTGAGTGATCCAAGAACTGCTGGTGGGGTAAACAGTATTGTGGAAACACATTAGCTCATTGCTTACACTTTGAAGGGCATTCCGACTCGCTATTCCCAGTGAGTAATGTTTATCAGTTATAATTGGGCAACTAATGGATTCTTCTTGCATACATGTTGCTAGTTTACCAAGAGAAGATTTTTAAATATAACTGTATGAAATGAACAATTGTGCATAACCTGGGGAGGCTGAAAACTAAATCTTTGGGAGATTATTTTAATTTGGTTATTTAATCATAATCATACTTTATTAGCCAAGTAGGTTTTGCTACATATGAGGAATTTGATTTGCTATACAATCGTACCAATAAAAAGGAACAAAATACATTTTAACATAAACAACCACCACAGTGACTCCTCCACATTCCTCAATGTGATGGAAGTCGAAAAAAAAGTTCAATCTCTTCCCTTCTTTGTTCTTCCGCAGTCGGGGGCCTCGAGCCTTCTGTTGACAAGACAATCTTGGCTCCCGTAGCTGGCGGTCAGGCCCTCCGCGTTGGGGCGAACAAGCTCCCGCGTTGGGGGTATCTCTGCTCCTCCAAGCCCGGCGATCGGACCCCGGGTCGGGGCTAATCGAACCTCTTGCGACTTTGGAGCTTCCCGACATCAGTCTCTACCCGAGACTGCGAGCTCCTCGATGTTGGAATCCGCAGGCCGCGGGTTGGAGCGTTGATCCCAGGCAAAGGATCGCAGGCTCCGGTGGTAAGTCCATGACCCCACAGTGGGGCTCAAAGTCAGTCTCGAGCAAGGCCGCCAGCTCCATGATGTTAGGTCGCAGAGTGACTGGAGATACGATCCGGAAAACAATCACATCTCCGGCATTGAGGAAAAAGTTTCCTGCTGCCCCTCCCCCACCCCCACATAAAACAAACCAGAGAACGTTAACACAAACTTTATAAAGCACACTAAAAATAACAAAAAATATGTAAAGACAGACTGTTGGTGAGGCTGCCATCGCTGACGGCACCACCCGGTGGAATATTAAAATAGTGACATGAAATATTCAAGATTAATTTGGTCCAAGTGGACTTCCCCTTTCTTTAGCTGGATCATGCATTTAATGTACTAAAACCTCCAGAGGTAAATATTGACACCAGGAAATCTGAGCAAAGGTTTGGTCAAAGGAGGTCATGTTAAAGGGAAGATAGGCACAAAATGCTGGAGTAACTCAGCAGGTCAGGCAGCATCTCTGGAGAGAAGGAATGGGTGACAATCCAGAGATGCTGCCTGACCCACTGAGTTACTCCAGCATTTTGTATTTATCTTCAATTTAAACTAGCATCTGCAGTTCTTTCCTACTCGTGTTAAAGGGAATCTTTAAGGAGAGAGTGAGATATATGGACGGCATTCCAGTGTTGTGCTGGATTTGGAAGTGTGATGTACAATGGTAAAGCAAGCACGGTCCGAACATACTCAAGGTTTTAATTGATACAGAAAGGGGAAAATTGATACATCAATATTTTTCAGGCAGATGGTCACCTTAAAACATTTTGGAAAATGACAAAATGTTAACTTTGTTTCTCTACTCCAGAGATGCTGACTGACTTGCTGAGTGTTTCCAACGTTTGTCTGATTTCAGCATCTGCTGTCCCATTTTCTGTTTCTTTTTCAGAGATCTGAAAGTTTTTTTTTTTTAAATGTCCAAGTTTTCCTGGTCAGGGAAGTTGATAGCTTTTGTAATCAAGTGCATTTCCTGATGAGTGTTTTCAAATGCAGGTTTCACAGGCTGCCACTGAGCTCCAGCAGTATTGCGTCCAGAATGCCTGCAAAGATGCTCTGTTGGTGGGACTACCTGCAGGAAGCAACCCCTTTAGAGAACCCAGGTCATGCACCCTTCTCTAACACCAGCCATACCAGGTAACCTTTTAACGTTAGTAAGTTTTGTGAAGCTGTATTTATGTTACGTGCTGTGGATGAGAATGGGCTAGCCTCCCATATCCACTTATCCCAACTTCGACAGACATTCTCTTCCTCATCCCTCATCACCCTTTCCCTTCACCCCCCCCCCCCCCTTCTTCCCCCCCCCCCCCCCCCCAACCCTCGCCCTAACCCCTAACCCTCCACAATGCAAAGCACAGAGCACCCCAATGCAAGTGGTCGTTGCCCAAACTCTTGCCTGCTTTCAGTTGTAGTTTTGAATAAAAATCCCACATTGATCATTCCCAGCTGTTCTCTGCAGTTCTTTTACTGATCAATCACCAATTGAAAATCTGGCCACCCAGCACATGTGTCCCACACAGTATCATTATCTGTTCTGAATCATATCAATTTCATGTTCACAATTTTGCGACAAATCGTAAGTCGTGCCAATGGTCTGACCTGGTGTACCTGGGTTAGGAATTGTTTGAGCTTCCCTTCTCTATACCTTCTTCAGAGGAAAGGTTCATTAACTACTTGTGAGGAAACGGGGTTTAGGGATTAATAATAATCTGCTGGAGGAGCTCAACCAGGGTTGGGAGAGACTGTCGATATTTGGGCTCAAAACGTCAGGACTGAGAGTACAGAGGGAAGATGGCCAGTATACAGAGGAGCGGAGGAGAGGTGAGAAAGGGGCCAGTGGTTAATAGGTGGATTCATGAGGAAGGAATTATTAGGGGAGGAATGAAGGGCAAATAGAAGCAGATTCGGGGAGGTGTGGAAATGGAATATTAAAGGTACATTGCATTTCCCAGTAAATTTCTCAACTTCTTGTGGAAGATCAAGTCAAAGGCTAACAATCCTGCGGCAAGTAACACTGCCTAATTCCCCACTCTATCCATCCTGTGCAAGGCTCAATTAATGGGTGTGTTCAAATACTCTCTAGATGCGTGGGTGAGTGCAGCTTCAACAATATTTAAGTCATCATAGCAACCTACTTCATAGGCATCCCATCCATATCCATAGGTTTTGGAAAAATACAACCTGGAAGTTGCTCTCCAAACTGCCCACCAATTTCCTATCCCTTCATTGTCACTGGGTCAAAATCCTGGAAAACTCAAATAGCATTGTGAGTATGTCCATACCTCAAGGACTGTCGCGGTTTATGATAGCAGGATTACGGGATGGGCACTTAAATGCTGGCTCAACCTGCAAGACCCACATCTCTTCATGAATATATATATATATTGCCCCATGGCCTGTGTAATAGGATTAGGACCAATGTGCTTTGGAAGCAGTTGGCTCGCATTTTGCGATTCCCTTCAGGGGGCTGAGATAAATTAAATGTGGCCTTAATTCAGTCTGTACCTCTGTGTGCAATACATTTCTTAACTGTGCTGCAGGTGGGAGGAACAGATGGATGCATAATTGCAAGTCTTTGTTTATAAAGCAACATTTACAACCCACTTACTTCCACTGAACATTTACAAGATGACACATTACCATGTGAAATATAGTGCAGGAACTTTCTCGTATTCTCCTCATGCTTGTAAGTCACTTTCTGCCTTAAACATGTATCTGTAATCAAGTAGTTATTTATTTCCTGGGTTGTATGTTTAGTTTTCATGATCTGTTTTCTCTTGCAGGATATTGGCCAAGCTTGACCTCGATTAATGCTGCCTTGTTACGAAGAACATTTTTTTCTTACTCATTCTTTTTATGTCAAAACAATTTTTGTATTTATTAGTGTCTTAGGATAGTTTTCTCCTAATGTGGCTGTATGCTTCATTTGGAGAAAGGGTTTGTACTAAACATACCTGGGTTATGACCAAAAGACATACAAATATTTCATTTTTAATTTGTAGTAATCTTCCAATGTTTGCAGAGCAAATTGGTGTTTACATGTAAATGATTGGGAATTTGTTGCAATCTAAAACAGGACATTTAACATTTTCATGGTTAGTTCTAATACTCGAGCTAAAACCAATGTGATTGGGGGAAAGAAAGGTCAATCACAATAAAATTTCCTATCAGCACTGGTTTGTTTGAGTTTCCACACTGCATTATTAGTGATGAAGTAACTTGGTAGACCTGGAGTTAACTGTACAATATTTTTTGTATATATCTGTATTGGCAATGCGTTTCAGTCAGCTTTTAAAACATTTTTTTAAAAGGAAAAGTGAAGCCATCCTTGAATGGCTGCTTTGTCCAGTCTAGACACTGAAGCACTGTTGATTACACTTTGTATATCTTCCCTGCTTATTTTTACTGCAATGGAAAGAAAATAACAGGTTACAGGCTCAGCTTTACAGTATTTATTTTACTTTTTACCAAAAGTAAAAAAGGTCATTTTTGAATTAAAAATGCTTGCATATATATCACCCTAAAGAAATGTAAGCAAATGCTACGAGTTGGATGAAAAAGTAACTGCCGCTAAATCTTACAATTTCTTTTCAATGTTTGTGTGACTAAATATTATGTAACACATTTGGATGTTTTAATTAAATATATTAAAAGTTGCTTTTTAAAAATGTATCCTATTGTTGTGTGTGAATATTCAATGACCGATAAGTACAGCCTGGCTTTTAAATTATATATGTTTTAAATGCTATCTAAAGATCAACTGGTTACCTTATTGTACATGGACGCTTTATTGTGTGTTACTGGACCAATATCCAAGATGCAGGTTCAAATCCAATCGCGGCTATAGGGGAATTTAAAATCCACATAATTAAGTAAAATAATACTAAGCCAGTGTAGGTAATGGTGATTTTGGAATTCTAGTGCTCTTTAGGAAATGGAAAATTTCTATTCTAACCTCTATATCTGGCTCCAGTTCATTGATAAAGCATTTGATACATGAGCTGCCTTTTAAATCATAACACATATGCACAGAATTAGGCCATTCTGCCCATTGAATTTGATCTTGGCATATATTTTTACCTCTCAACCCCATTCTCCTGCCATCTCCTGTAACCTGTGATGTACTTACTAATCAAGAACTTTTCAATCTCCGCTTTAAAAATACTCAATGATTTGGGCTCCACAGTTGTCTGTCGCAATGAATTCCACAGTTTCGTCACCCTCTGGCTAAAGAAATGTTTCCTTGTCTCCATTCTAAACGTATGTCTTTTGGTTCTGAGGCTGTGTCCTCTAGTCCTAGACTCTCACACGACTGGAAACCTCCTTTCCACATCCACTCTAGGCCTTTCATTATTTGGTAGGTTTTAATGATTCAGCATGTTTCTACCCTCATCCTTCTAAACTCTAGCGTGTACAAGCCCCGAGTCATCAAATGCTCTTCATATATTAACCCAATCATTCTCGTAAACCTCCTCTGGACCCTGTCCAATTCTCCGCAGATTTTTCAAAATTGATTTTTCTCCTCTCAAAATAGCTGCTCACTCACTCCTCGACTATTGAAGGTAGAGGGGTGGGAGATTGCAACCTTCACGTGGCCCGCCCTGTTTCAACAAATGCAATCAACCTGGTGTGCACAATCAAATAAGATCAAATAGAACAAGTTGTCCTACAACTTTAGGCTGTGCACGCCACACACAAGAAGAAGAAGGTAGAAAGAAATCTTAGTTCTGGTCCTTTTATCAGTTGGTGGCCTGATGTGTTGCCCCATTGAAGAATCCATAAAGATGTACCATAACATTGGGCCACTGATGCCTTGACCTCATTCCTTCTATATGTTTCTCAACATTGGAGGCCATTGAGGCTCTCGACTCAATGCTGGCTGTAGGGCTATTCCTATCAGGCTTAATCTCTCACTTATTTTCCTGTAACCTATTCTCTCACATGGCCATCAACTTCAGTTTAATGATTAAATGTAATATTTGTTCCATTCACAATGTATATGATTTTTAATTGCAAAATATTCAGTCGTTTAATGAATCTGTTTTTGAGTTTGACAGTTATTTATTAAATATTTGAACTGGTAAGATCAAACTATACTAACACCACTTTTTAATTAGCTTTTGTCTGTTCGGCTCCAAGCTCCTTTCATTGTGTGGATATCACACAAAAATATTTAGCTATGCTGTTGATATATAGGTCTGTTCATCCACACACTTCAATTGCACATTTAGTTATTCCTCCTCAAGGTCATCTTAACTTGTTCTTTTTCAACTAACTAGTCCATGCTTTTCCATTATCTTTTACAGTGATCCTCATTTTGATCAAATACTTTTTGAAAAATTGTTTTGCTTCTTATACCGATTTTTTTTCAGCGATAAACTTGAACTTTTACATTGGATTTCAGGACATCCTGAAGTGCATTGAGAACAGTGATTTGCATTTATAAAATGATGTAATAGAGATCCTGTGGGAGCAAGACTGGTATCTGGCATTATCCCTCAACAACATGTTGGCTGTCGGGGCCCTGGGTGTTTGGTTCTCGTTAGTTGACCAACCACCCCATCATTGGGTGTATTTGTTTGTTTCTGGACGAGATAAAACCTTCCGGTCGCCAACAGCACTGCTGTGTTTTCCAAAATAGCCTGGCCTGAAGCTGTGGTGCAGAGCAACCTGTGGCATTAGTGTATGAGTAACCTTTGGCCAATTGCCACCACCATGGCTTAGCGAATTTGCAAATGGTAGATAAGTAAATGTAGGAAACTGCAACCATTTTGCACACTACAATGGTCCAAACATAGATGAAATTTATTCTTCAAGATACCATCTGAGAGGATGAGCATGCCTTTGGTTTGCCAGATCTTAAACATTTGCACGTCTAAGTTTGTAGTCCTGCAATGGAACTTTGACCTTGACTTGTGCGACTGAATTGAGAGAAGCCAATGTGTGTTCACCATTGAGAAGTAGCTAACATTTAAATTTAAGTCATAGCCGTCCACCCCTATGCTGCTGGTAAGATCTGCGCCATTTAAATTTAAAGGGAACGGGGTGAGAGGTGGGAAGGAGAGGAAGTAAACAGGATTGGCTGTACACAAGGAGTCAATCTTAATGCTATTTTTAAAACTAGAATAGACGCTTAATTTACTTGGGATGATGGAATATGTTAAGAATACAGAGGAATGCCGGAATAGTACAGCTGTGTATTGGAATGTAATCGTTACAGACATGAACGATAATGTGCAAATGGCAGAACATGAATTATAATAATAATAATAATAATACATTTTATTTATGGGCACCTTTCAAGAGTCTCAAGGACACCTTACAAAAATTTAGCAAGTAGAGGAAAAACATGTAAGGGGAATGAAATAAATAGTAGAGACAAGACTAGTACACAAATTAAAGACAGAATTCAAATTCAAAACACAAGAATAGAATTTATTTGCCACACAACCAGGGTCGGTGGAATTTGGGTTGTCAGCAGCGATACAATAATAAAGAACACACAACCACAATAAAAATGTAACACAAACATCCACCACAGCATTCATCACTGGTGGAAGGCACAAAATATGGCCAGTCCTCCATTTCCCCCCCGTGGAGAGGACCAAAGTCCAGAGTCAGTCCAGGATCGGCTCTTCCTCACCGGAGACCGCGGCTTTAAGTTGGTGTAGGCTGCAGGCCGGCGGTCGAGATTTAAAGTCTCCGCTGCAGCCAGAAGCACCGTAGACTGCAGGGCCGGCGGTCGAAGCTCCCCTCCAGGGGTGATGTTAAGTCCACGCCGGGCCCGCGGTAGAAGTTGGCCGCGTGCCGGCAGTGGTGGCTTCTTCTTCCCCCGGGTCCCCCACGAGGGATCCCGGGCTGTAGACGCCGCACCAGCTGGAACTCTGCAGACCGCGGCTTCAGGCTGCCGCGGGCTTGCGAAACGGAGCGCTCCCCTCCGGCGAGCCCCAGCGAGGGCTCACCCGCTCCACGCCGAGAGTCCACGCTGCGCCCGCCGCTGAAGTCCCGGGCGCGTCTCAGTAGAAAGGCCGCGCCGATCCTTGATGTTAGGCCACGGGGGAGGCGACCTGGAAAAAGTCGCCTCTCCATGGAGGAGGCTACCGAAGCGGTTTCCCCCTTACTCCCCCACACCACCCCCCACACAAGACACACCGAGGAACATCAAAAACATACTTTAAAACATACCAAAAAATAAAAAAATTGAAAAAAAACGAACGCGCTGCTGACATGGCTGCTGCCAGAGCAGCGCCCCCTCCGAAGATCTGAGGCAATATGAGGCAATTCATGAACAGATGAAAAGGGAGGGGGACGTGGGGCTAAGGATAGGCAGAGGTGAAGAGATGGGTCTTGAGGGGGGACTGGAAGATGGTGAGGGACACGGAATTGCGGATCAGTTGGGGGAGGGAGTTCCAGAGCCTGGGAGCTGCCCTGGAGAAGGCTCTGTCCTCAAAACTGAGGAGGTTGGACTTGTGGATGGAGAGGAGACCGGCTGATGTGGATCTGAGGGGACCGTGAGGGTTGGTAGGGGGAGAGGAGGTCAGTGAGATATGGTGGGGCCAGATGGTGGAGGGCTTTGTAGGTGAGGACCAGGATTTTGTAGGTGATCCGGTGGGAGATGGGAAGCCAGTGAAATTTTTTGAGGACTGGAGTGATGTGATGCCAGGATTTGGTGTGGGTGATGAGTCGGGCGGCTGCGTTCTGGACCAGTTGGAGTCGGTTGATGTAGGTGGAGCTGATGCCAAGGAGAAGTGAGTTGCAATAGTCCAGTCAGGAGGAGATGAAGGCATGGATGAGTCTTTCAGCATTTAAGTTATTAATATTATTATTATTCCTACACATTAACTATTAATACTGATTCAACTAAATGGCACAGATTTTACTTCACAAAAAGAAGCTCACACTAAGTTGTGTACAGTCAGGAGTTTTAATTTAACACCCCTGAAACCACACTCACTTCCTTTTATGAGTCATGCTGCATAAGGACATTTTTTAACAATAAATAAAAGGAGCCAATCATTAGATCGTTAGATCACAGCTACGATAACTATTTTGCATCTGATCCAAATACTTGGAAAAACATTTGCATTCAGCATGGTTAATATTTTCTTAATCATTTTTTTAAACAGTATTTTTAATTATCCTGCAGAACATGCAGATTTGTCAAATGTGAAAGATATTTGGCTGCATTGCATCATAAAACTATGTTGCTGCTTTCATTTCTTCAGTATTTATTCCTGACCTCACCTGAATGGTCAACTCATTCATGTAAACCGCAAGAATTTTAATGGCGTTACTTAAGTTACATTTCGCAGCGGTGAAATGAAGGGCTAGTTCAACCTCTGGCAGTTTAAAGAGGAATTGGGCTCCAGAACCCTGTTGATTCACAAATGGTGCCTTGAGGACTGTACTGAACCACCAGAACATGCAGCTAAGTTCTCTCCATGCTATGAATGACAATGCCAATTATGTAGCCAGCCTCAATATTGCACTAAACTATTACCCAAAAAGATACAGGGCTTAAATGTTAAAGATACAAGGCTCCAAGATTCACTGGCCCCACTTCTAGTAAGGTTGGATCTTTTCTGATGTTGGGTCTGAATCCACACTGAGTGATACTAAGTAAATGTGGATGATGGTTACAGTGAAGTTGTCTATATAATTAGGGGGCAGACACTCCCCTGGCAGTAAAAGGAACTGGGATCATTCTGGTCTGGTTTTGAGTTTGGATCATAGACGCAGCAGGATAGTGTGCTTGTGTTTCTTGCAATTTGATTTTCCAGATGTTAAAATGCATCAATAACTCATCGGGAGTCTCGGCATTGCACATCTTTACAGTCCTGATATCAGTCAAATGCTGTAACTTAATGTTTCAGGTTTTGCCAATTTGTCAAGTTCCAATGAAAAGTAATTCACCTGAAAGTTTAACCATACCTTCTTCTGGATGTGCCTAATCTGCTGAGATTGAACGCAATTCCTTCTGGTTAAGATTTTTTTTAAATATCATATTTTATCCATTAAAACAAAACTATCTGGTTCTGGTTCCTAGCAAAATTAAACTCTTTTGATGTAATGGCAAATTAACAAGTGACATGTGGAAGTCACAAAAGTGATATGGATTCTTCGTGAAACGTGCAAGTAATTTACAAACAGTCCCTTTGATCATATTGCCCAAAGTGGAGATATGGGGCTGTACTGTTTAAGGCCTGAAAGGAAGAATAACGATGGATAGTCCATGGAATGCTGGGGATGTAGATGACAACAAATCATTGGTGTCCGTCTGATTATAATGATTGTTAAGTGAAATCAGATTTAGAAATATGTTATAACTCTCTCATTCTAACTCGGCAGAATATTCTATTCATGCAAAGAAAAGAAACTAAGTAAAGAAGGAAGTGATTTGAATGGAATTTTTCAGCGCTAAAAGGCTGAAAGAAATTTGTATTGCATTGTGATAGATATTTCAAAGTTTCTATAATGACACTCCTGGTAGTTGCAAAGGCATAAGTATCTCCAAACAACCATGCAGAATTATAATTTCATAACTTATTTACTTACATTTACATTACATGCAAAACTTAAAGTTCAATATGATGACAGAAAAATGGAATGTGTCATGAAAAGGTTCAACATACCTTTCAAAGATAATCTAATATTTTAACTGGTAACCTATTAGAATACAGTATATTGGTTAAATCTCAACTTTAAATTGCATTAACATTAAGTTAAAATGAATCTTGAATAAAAACTGAAGTTCGCTCCAAAATTGCTTTAAAAGAATATGAGTCGTGTCTGCCCGTCAATTCTTCCCGGGACCTTTTCGTATGTGAGTTTTCTTTTCTTCATTTCAGGTAAAATTCTGTATTTACGTTCTAATAATTGAAAGGAAAGTCTCTGAAATTATGCCAAAGGGTACCATCGTACAAATAGTTACACTGTACTTCAGCTACACTTTAAAAGGCGTAAATACTTTGTTACAATAGTGAAGGATTTAACAAAAACAAGTCTGTCGGGTCAATAAACATTATACTATTAAATAAATCCGTATCAATTAGTTAGTGGAGCATCTCAAACATACCATAAAATATTTAATAATTTATCTACATTTCAAATATCCTAGTCATCCCTCATTATGCATAGTTAGAGCATAGCTCACTACAACACAGGGACAGGCACTTTAGCCCACAATGTGCCAGTCACAATGCCAATTTAAGATAATCTCCTCTGCCTGCACATGGCACATGGTTAATATCCTTCCATTGCCTGCCAATTCATGTGGCTGTCTGGTAAGTGCCTGTTAAATGTTGCTATTGTATCTGCCACCACTTCCCTTGGCAGTGAGTTCCAGGAACCTACCATTCTCTGTGTAAAAACTTGCCTTGCATATCTTCTTTAAACTTTCTCCCTCTTCCCTCAAACTATTCAGAGAGCACTCTAGTATTTGACACTTCCACGTTGCAAAAATGACTCGACTATCTATGCCTCTGACTATCAGGTCAGCCCTCAGACTCCAGCATTCCAGAGAAAACAATCCAAGCTTCAAATGTCCTAATTAGTTCTATCACAAACAGCAGAGGGCCCAGCATGATTCCTGTGGAACACCACTGGTCACGGACCTCTATTTAGAATAACACCCCTCCACCACTACTCCCTGCCTTCTATAGCCAAGACAATTTTGAATCCAATCTACCAATCACCATGCATCACATGGGCCTAAAACATCTGAATCGGTTTAACTGGAGAGACCTTGTTAAATGCTTACAAAAATCCAACATCCACTGCCCTACCTGTATCAATCATCTTTCTCAAAATCCTCATGTTATAGAACATGACCTCCCCAACAACAAATCCATGCTAACCCTAATAAGTCTACACTTTTACAGATGTGAGTAAATCTTATCCCATGCCATCTTCTCTAATAATTTGATGTAACTGATTTAAGACTGACCAGCTAATAATTTCCTGGTTTGTCCCTTTTATCCTTTTCAAACAAAGGAACAACATTGACTGTTGTTCAAAAGGGAACTGCAGCATTGACTGTTTTCCTATCCTGTCGGAACTCACCCGTGGGTAAAGAGCATACAAAGATCTCTGTTAAAGCACAAGCAATCTTCTCTCTTGTCTTTCTCAATAACCTGGGAAAGATTCCCCAGGCCTAGGCACTTATCCACCTTCAAAAGACCCCACAGCTCCACATTCTTGATATCAACATGCTCTAGAATATCAGCTCACTATCATTCATGTCCTTCTCCATGGTGAATACCAATTACCAATGCAACTTACTCATTGAATATTTTTGCCCAGTTCCTCTGGCTACAGGCATAAATTCCCTCCTTTGTTCTTGAATGGCACTACCCTCTCCTTAACTAGCTTTATTTTTAAGTGCGTAGGAAATTCCTTGGGATCCCTCTGGCCAAACAGCTGGGTTTGCTTTTACATTACATTAACAAGCTAACTTTATATTCTGTCATACCTCTTGTGGCAGACTTTTATATTTTGTTGCTTCAACGTTTTTCTCAATGTACTGTTAAAAATATTATGTGATGAAGGGCAAATATTTTGCATTAGATGCATCATCATTTTTTCCCCACACTCTCCCTATTATCATCAGGCTGAAGAGGGGTCCCGACCCGATACATAACCTATTTGTTTTCTGCAGAGATGCTGCCTGACCTTCTGAGTGACTCCAGTATTTTGTGTCTATCTTTGGTATAAGCCAGCATCTGCAGTTCCATTGTATTAGAATTATAAAACCATTGAGAGGGTTAAATAGGAAAGAGTTGTTTCCTCGGGAGCATTTAATAACTGGGGCAAAGATTTAAACTAATTGCCAAATGTTTTTCTCAATGTACTGTTAAAAATATTATGTGACGAAGGGCAAATATTTTGCATTGGATGCATCATCTAACAATCTATAAACATTGAATAATTGGTATTTAAATATTTATAGCATAAGACTTTATTTAAGAAGGGCAATATTTTGCAGAGGTACTTTGAACTAACCAATATTTAGGGAACAAAACCCTTTTTTTCCTTTGGTAGCTAATACTTTTCATCTCCTGTGACGTTGGCATATGAAAATATACTTTTGCTGTTATATCATAATGTCTAAGTCTCCATTTTATGTGCTCTTGAATGTCTTAATACTTAAAGCTAACTTCTCAAACTGGATATTTTTACTTCGAGCCTTTCACCAGATACACTCTGGGCAGAATTTCTGATGATATAAAGTGCATTTTAAGTGTGATTTAAGCAAAACTTGCTAGAAGTGCTATAAGATGAATAGATCTGAATTATATCTTTAAAGATTTTTAAGATATTTTATATTTTGAATGAAACTGTTTTTATTGCTGCTTAATAAAAAGAATCGGTGAGTTGTGATGTGGTTCTTTTCATCTGTCATAGAATGACGTAGAACACATTGGCCTTATAACAGTGAAACTTATTGAATGTATGGCGAGTGGTACATAATGGAAATTCTAACCTACAGTGTAGAAGGGTGCAAACTTAGGATTTGAATAATAATACTACAGTGTGCCCTAACCACAGACTCTGAGCAACACCCTCCACTATAGTACTGAGCTTCTGAATTGTTTCATGGCAGCTTTGTGGTTTCTTCAATGCAAAATATAAAATTTAAATACGTATTTACATATTACACATATCACTGTTCAAAGCCACGAATAGGTTTGACAGTAACATCATATGAAAAACGAACTCACAGGAGATTCACTGCTGTGGATCTGAGTTTGAAACCTAGTTATTGAGTAATAGTTATGGGACATTTTTATGGTAGGGGACCATGGACACTTCTCAGATTCCAGGATCATGCTATGTTGTTTCCCTGGTGTCAGGATAACGGATACCGCTGATCAGGTGCAGAAACCACTGGGGCACAAGGGTAAACAGCCAGAAGCTTGGTCTATATCTGTATCAATAACAGGTGACAAAATAAATTATGTCCTGCACACATCTTTTAAGGAGTTGGGCAGGAGATTAAAAAGCAGGTCTTCAATTATGGTAATCTCCTGATTATTCCCCATTCCATTGCTGTTTGATTTCTATATACACACCTAATTTATAATGGGATAGGCTATTTAGCACTAAGATAAGGAGAAATTATTTCTGCCCAAGCATGATGACTCTTTGGAATTCTCTATCTCTGAGGGGGAGGAGGATCAAACATGGAGTTCACGCAAAGAAAGATTTCCAATATTAATGGGAACAGGATAAGGAGATGGTGCAGAAAAATAGCGCGAGTTAGAACATCTTGATGAATGCTGTTTGGGAGGTGGGAGGGAGCAATGTGCTCCTAATTCTTATGTTTTTATATTACATTATGTTAATTCTCTCTCCCACTTTTACCATCGTCTGGCTGTTGTGTTCCCCTCTACAAATGCATTGCAGTTACTCACCCAGACTAATCCAACAAAACCAAAGGGGTACAGTAGCATTGTAGTAAGGCTAATGAACTAGTAGCAAAATTGTTCAATTCATTAAACACATTAGGACCATGACAGTACCAGATTGTTTAGTTCTGAAATACAACAGAGAAACAGGCTCTTTGGCCCACCAAGTTCACTCCCACCATCAATCCCTAGTTCACACTGGTTGTATGTTATCCTACTTGCTATTTTCTCTACACCTTTGTGGCAATTTTACATGTCAATTAACCTATAAACTAGCACATCTTTGGGATATGAGAGGAAACTGGAGCATGAAGAAACCCATATAGTCACATGGAGACACCACACAAACAGTACCTGAGGTCAGGATCAAATCCAGGTCTCTGGCGCTGTGAGGCAGCTTTATCATACGGGCAACTGTCATGAAAACTATTTGATTCAATAGTGATATTCAGAGAATGTAAAATGTCTCTTTTGCCAAAGTTAATCTATGTATGATTCCAGACCCACAAATGTGATTGACTCTGTACTGTCTCCTCAGTTCAGAGATATATAGCATCAGAAAATAAATACCAGACTGCCAGTTATACCATAAACTAATAAATAAATGTTTAAAAACATCCCTAGCAACACACTGCCTTCTACCACCGAGGGCAAGGGTAGCAGCTGATCACCACCTGACCACATACCATCCCAACTTAAAAATTCCTTCATTATCACTGGATTTAAATCTTGTAAATTCCTACCCAACCGTTGTATGTAAGTACTTTCAGCAGAAATACTGCCGTGGTTCAAAAAGATGGTTCAGCACCATTTTTTCAAGGGAAATTAGGAATGAACAATAAATAATGGGTTTCCCAAGTTCATCCTGAAAACATAAATAGAAACAAAATCTTTTGAATGGAACCTAATGAAAGTCCAATGAAAGATCACATGGAAATTACCCATTAACCTTCCATCTACTTAATCACTGATTTCCTAAAAACATTCAATTAAAGCCACTCTGATCTGTCATCAGCTTTTTCCTTTGCTGTAACCACACTCTTAAACTATTCATACAAACAATGTTTATCATTGTCCAACAAAGGAATCATACATCAGCAATTTTGAAAAATTACCAGAGAATGTTGGGTAACCACGTTTATGTCAAATTAGAGAGAGCACATTATTATACAAGAAAAAAAGAATTATAAAACAAGACACAAAATGCTGGAGTAACTCAGCGGGTCAGGCAGCACCTCTGGAGAAAATGGATAGGTGATATTTTGGGTCGGGACACTTGATCAATTCAAGGCAACTTGTCAAGACCTTGTAGTCAAGATAGTTATCTCCCAGCCTGCCTCATGCAAACATTCTATCCTCTACTCTCAATCTCTGCCTCATCTGCTCCAAAGATGGGGCTTTCCTTATGAGGACATCCAAGATGAGTGATCGTGGCCATCATAGATGGATCCCTCACCCGCATCTCTTCAGTGTCCCAGAGTTCAGCTCTTGGTTCCTCTCCCTCCAGAACCAACAAGGACAGAGTTCCCCTAGTCCTCACCTTTTGCAGAACCAGCCTCATCTCCATCACATCATCTTCCGACATTTCTGTCGCTTCCAACATGATCCCACCACTGATCTCATCTTCCCGTCTCCACCCCTTTATGCCTTCAAGAGATTCCACTCCATCCACAACTCCTTGGTTCACTTACCTCTTCCCACCCAAACCACCCCCTCCCTGGGTACTTTCCCCTGCAACCGCAGAAGATGTAACACCTGCCCTTATACCTCCTCCCCCAACTCCATCCAGGGACACCAGCAGTCCCAGATGAGACAGCGGATCATATGCACCTCCTCTAACTTCATTTACTGAATCTGGTGTTCCCCATGTGGGCTCCAGTACATTGGCGATACAAAATGTATACTCAGCAACCGTTTCTCTGAACACTGACGCTCAGTCCACCAAGACCCACTGGATCTCCCGGGTGCCAACCACATTTACTCCTCTTGGCATTTCCATACTGACCATTCTACCCTGGGGCTCATACATTCCCAGAGTGAGGCTACACACAAATTGGAGGAACAGCACTTCATGTTTTGTTTAGGTACCTTACAATCCAATGGTATGAATATTGAGTTCTCAATTTTAGGTAACTTCTACAAATACTTCCATCACCCCTCCCCTCCCTCTTCCCCTCGTCCCTCCACTAAAAGTCTGTCAACGTTTGCAACTATGTGTCCCTCCTGGGCTCACATCTGACACTATCCAACAATCGGCTTATCAAGAAGCCAGCTTGCCCAAGGTCATCTGTAACCAGCTCTAATTTGTCCTGTTTTCTTTTGTTTCCAGTTTTTCCCCCCACACTCTCCCTATTACCATCAGGCTGAAGAGGGGTCCCGACCCGAAACATCACCTATTTGTTTTCTGCAGAGATGCTGCCTGACCTTCTGAGTGACTCCAGTATTTTGTGTCTATCTTTGGTATAAGCCAGCATCTGCAGTTCCATTGTATTAGAATTATAAAACTATTGAGAGGGTTAAATAGGAAGGAGTTGTTTCCTGGGGAGCATTTAATAACTGGGGCAAAGATTTAAACTAATTGCCAGACAGATTAAATGGGCAGAATATATATTTTTTCAATCCTTCCTCAAACCCTCTTTGTATTTATAACTAGTTGGATGCATCGTCAAATACAATACATCCAATTCTATTATTTATAGTATGTAATAGAGTATTATTCTGCTGTCAAACTCGAGGCTTGAATGTTCCTTTAATGGTTTTGGCCAAAACTGATCAACTTTCCAAACATTTATTAATTTTAAGAAAACTTATTTACAATTTATTATTTGGTCATATGACTTTATAACATGTGAAATTATTGTAATGATCTGACCTGGGCCAAAAGCAGCCATCATAATTTTTTTTTATTAGGATAATTTATAACAATCTTTTACTGTGAACAAGCATTCCTCTATTATCCGTGGAACTAAAATATTTTCCTTTTTAAATGTTACTCAGGATGTGTTAAGTTTAAGGCTCACTCACATTCATCCCTGCCCACAATTACTAAACAGCTTTAAGTTACTTAAGTGAATTTTCAAAAGCTGCCTTTGTTTCAAAATGCAGGACAATACATGGCCTTTGATAGTATTATGCATCTGCTGAAGGCTAATTCTTTGATTTCCCTTTAATAAACCTGGGCAATTGGAAATTTGGAATAATGATAGATGAAAATTTGAAACACAGGGCTCATTTTAACATGGAATTTATCGCATTCTGGATCTATAATGTCAGGAGGACATATTTGAACTGGATCTTGCAATGCTGTTTGCTATACTTCTAGAACATACTTAAATTTTAGTTAATGATATTTTAAAAAAAGAAAGAAGAATGAACAGTCAAATAGCAATATTTTTAAAAGACGGTCTTTTTGTTTTTGAAGAGTACACCAAAGTTACCGTCTACCATTAAAGCAAACAAATTGTTACCTGGTGAGCTTGTTGAGTGTCTATAAAATGCTTCAGTATCTGAAAAGGATTCCTCAATACTTTTTGAAGGAGACCTTGTCCATTCATTCATGTCTGTAGCTGTGTGCTGTCTTTTCCGTTCTTTTCTTCCAATAGATCCTTGATTGAAGGCCTGCTGATCCACGGGGTCATTGCAGAAGTCAGTTTTACGGTTAAAATAAATACCATTATAAATGTGAGAGTTATCAACCTGTGTACGCTCATTGCTAAGCAAGTTGTAATCAGTAAATTTAGGTCTAACAACTCTCTCTTCAGCTCTGTTCTGGTGACAAAAAGATTCATCAAATCTGTAAGATGAATTATCCAATTGTTTTCCAGGTAATAATTGGAAAACTTGACTAGAGTTCATTGGATGATATGTCTCGATCAATTTATTCTGCACTGTTACAAGGTTATTAGACTCCCCACTCAACCCATGGTGAAGAAAACCCATAGTTTGCTCAGGAAATAAGCCGTACTGTGAATTACTGCATGCTTTTTCATCGATTCCATATTTTCGTCTTTTCTCAAACATGTTTTCTGTTGTCTGTGTGTGGCCACCCGTGTTAAACTGATCCACTGGAGGCACTTCAGTCTTTTCAATGTAAGTGTCAATATCCCTAAGATCAGAGCTGTTCTTTGATACTGAGTGATTCGGTGGATCAAATAGTTTATTGTTCAGTGCACCAGACAGGTGAGAACTTGCAAATGGAAAACTGTTCCCTGAGACTGTGCTGTCCAAATATTTTATTTCGTTATTATAACCCAAACTTTCAAAACTATGATGTGGACCATCTTCCTCATTCATTAGGTTCACTGCCATTCCCCTCCTTACTGACTGCTTGCAATTATTCAACTGGTAGCAAGGTGAGAGGGCAGCTGTCCTTACTTTGAAATCTGGCTTGAAGTTCTGAGGTTGCATATCCAAGGAAATGCTATCAGATTCCCACCGATTCCTTGCCCCATGAATATTAGTCATTTTCAGACCTGATTCATTAGGTCTGTCTTTGGTAGAATGGATATTCCTCACCATTTCATTGTCCGAGTAGATATGATGTCCAGCTATTTCAGATGTGGAAGAGGGAAAGCTTAACATATTTTGTTCAGAAGGCAATTCTTGTAATTTTCTTGAGTCCTGGGATGAACTAAGCTGGTGTAATGCGGTGATCTCACTGAAAAGCTAGAACATCAATTGTCATTACAAATATACTCGACAAACACTTAAGAGAATTAAAATAGAAAATAAAACTACAGGGAGCATCTCAATTACAACTTGTCGCTTGTGATCTCTCACCTAATATCCAACATTACTATTCTTGATTTTTTTCAAATTTAAAATTAGTCATTATATTTTCAAATACATAATAATTATAAAATCAAAAAAGTAAAAGGTCACTAGCAGAAAGGCAATAGCACATGTGGTTTACATAATCCTGGCTCTTTCTTTACATTACAGTGTTGGTGGAGCAGAGGCGTCAGGAATGGACCCAATCTTTAAATTGTGGCAGTCATCTTTAGAGGTCGGTGTGGTGATCGACAAGGGGGTCGGTGCGGCGGCTGTTGAGGGGGTCGGCGGTTGAGGATGCACCATGTGGAGTAACATGGAAATGCTCCCCCATCCCATTGGCGGTAAGCCATTAACTTGGATCATTTCTAATTGGTATCAAGGTGACACAAGCCTTCATCCAGTTTGTTTAGGAAACAAGATTAACTGAATAACACAATCATGTAATAATATCCTGATACCATGTGCGCCTTTATCTGTATGATGTATTGCAATATATCTTTCAATGTATCTGAAGCCCTTAGCTTTAGTAAGTTTCTCAAAACTAAATAAATACCCAACCTTCAGAACTTTTCCTGGCACCTCAGGAAGGACTTCCTGCAATTCATTTAAAGATGCTGACAACAGCCTCGACATGGATGGAATTCTTCTCAACATTAATTGTGCCACAAGTGAGTTTAAACTAGGGAAATTAAGTAGCTGCTTCTCATCCTATAATAAAAGAAATGTATTTTGGAATGCAAACATATCTGGAACAGTTACATGATAAACATTTCTTTAAAAATCACAAAACACCATTTATAAGATTCATCTAATGATTCATGTAGCAGTACCATAACATGTAGAATCAAACTAACCACTAAATCTAGCAACATATTTATTTTATTAAACATAATTAATATAGAAATGTCACTACTATCATGCAAGAGATAACACTCCCTGTTAAACGTTATTTCCAACGTTTACTCATTGGGATATCATGCATCAACTATACTCAGTGCAAAGAAAAATTCGCCCTCATAAATGTTTATATTCTTTCACTGGGATATTATGGGCAAGATTGTATTTTACTATTCACTATCAGCTACCATTAAGTAATTTAGTTAAGGCAACCAGTTGCTGCCTTACTTTATAAGGTGGGCAATTTTTTCCATAAAGAGTGAATCAAATGAGCTTTTACAACCATCCAATTGCTTGGGTCATCATTAGTTTTATTAGTTGAAGTTAAATGTCCCAGCATCCAAAGTGTAGTTTAAACTCCTGTCTCCGGATTAATGGTCCAGGATACTAATGCTGTGTGCAAGAAGTTCCATCCGTGTGAGGATAACGTCTCACCAGCTTATGAACAGTTGGTATATATGGTTGAGTGTATGGAGATGGCGAGTTGGTTTGCCGGCTGCTGCACGTGCTGCAGGTGACTATTCTTGACACTAGGTGGCATTTTGCCACATTGAACCCAAGAGGAAGACATTCATGTTGATGTGCATTTTGTGAATCCTATTAAGAGATATACTAACTTGGTCAGCAGAAGGGTCCCCTTTAAAACTATCAATAGCATTTAAAACCTTGTTTGCACTAAAATGTTTCAAAAGAATATCATTATTAGCTTGAGATGGACTTGGGCTAAATTTGTTAATATCAGCTTTATATTATTAAGAATGGTAAAATGAGATTTAAAATATTTCTCAAGACTATCTACTCCTATCGGACAACCCAACACTGCAGGCAGCATCAACTGTGGGGGGAATTCGGTTGGCAGCCACATTTCCAACTTGGGAACTGTTCAGGTTATGAACAAATCTCAGGAACGGAACCCTGTCGGAATCTGAATGGGACCTATATTCCACATGACTGGAATTTAAATTAGAAAAAGGTATAGATGACAAGGACATATGATGAGAGTAGTGTGGTTATATGCAATTTTAAATGGTATTGATAAAGGCCACGTCATAGATCAGTCAGCAAAATTGAAGTCCATGGGATGAAAAGAAGAATTTCTACATGGCCACAAAATAGAAAAATCATATAAAAAGAGATGGGCAGTACATATTTTTATCCTAATGCAGGATTGAGAAAAGCAAGTCAATCTGGGAACTGGACAATTATATTGTTATTGCCATGAACAAGATGCTGTGAATTCAAGCCATGCTTTCAGACAAATATGTTGAAGCAGACAGTTTATGCCTCTCCAAATATGTTTGAAAAGAGTACACATATTCTACTGTTTTTCCCTTAACACTTTACACAAATAGTCAAAAGTTAGCTTGACTTTTGATGTCCAATTTTGATTTGTTTCATATCTTTCAATTAAATACAATCTTACTGATTTCCCTTTAGATGTCCAGACATCACTGAAGAGGAAATAATCCCACCTGTTAATAATAATATTTAACACAGGCATAATTTAAAGGCTGCTGTTTTATTTTGAGAGCTCTAAGCTTCTTTCCATGTTAGCTTGGAGAAGTGGGCATGCATTCTCCACTGTGTACTGAGGGTGGAGATTCCAGTGGATCTTCCATGTAAATCTGGAATGGATATGAATTGACCTCAGACAGCTACATTACACTACCAGAAAATATACATAAATTGTAGCGTGAAGCATATACCTCAGTTGGAACAGTGGAAAGCCATGATCTGTCAAGCCAGGTGAATGGATCTCGGTTGCTTGAAATCAAAGTGAAGTCTGCTATATGGCGAACCACCTGGGTAGTTTCTGTGACTCCTGGTGCAATGACCACCTAAAAGGGAGGCAAAAACAAAATTGCTAAAATTATAACCAACTTCGTAAACTGTACTTCACTGTTCTGAACTGAACAGGCAATAACATTGATCATGCTCGTAGAGTCCTGAAGTTCACAATTGTGTGACTGGGGCAGTTGTAGATATTGAGAGAAACTATATATTGGAAGATTCTCACCTTTACCTACTAAAGGTACATCTGTCCATCACTTCATTGATAGAAGTGATGATCGTAGTCTTAAAGGTTAGTCAGACCCATTGTTATAAGGAGACCATCCATTACATTATCCAACATTATCTTCAATGTTAATGGGATACATTCAGTACAGAATTAGGGCATGAAAATATAGGCATCCATGATTTGCAGTTCCATGAGGCATCAGTAGCAGTGGAACTGCATTCCATTGCAATCTGTATCCTCCAAGACAGGAGAATAGCTAATGTTGTCCTCTTATTTAAAAATGGCAAACTGGATACAAAATTGGAATGATGATTGAAGGCAGAGAGTAAATGGCCGTTTTTCTGACTGAAAATCTGTAACAAGCAGTATACCGCAGAGATCAGTGCTGGGACCATTGCTGTTTATATTATGTACAATTGATTTGGATGAGAGTGTATGTGAACTGATTAGTAAGCTTGCAGAAAGCATGAAATTGATGAAGCTGTAGATAGTGAATAAGGTTGTCTTTGGATATAGTGGGACATAGATCAGTTAGAAAGTTGGGCAAAATGATGGCTGTTGGAATTTAATCTAGACAAGTGGGACTAGTGTATATGGGCATTTTTGTCAGTATGGGCAAGTTGGGCCTAAGGGCCTGTTGCTGTGCTCTATGACTCCATGTGTAAGGTAATGTACTAAAGTCATATTCTGGTAGGCTTAGGCTATGTGGCAGAGACCTTTGGGGCATTAATGTACAGAAAGGCTTTGGAGTGCAAGTCCACAGCTCCTTGATACAATTGGATAGGCTATTGCAGATGGCACTTGGTATGCTTGAATTCTTAGGCCTAGACATTGAGTATAAGAGTTGCAGCTGTACATAACATTGATTTAACACGGTGTACTGTGTACAGTTCTAGTTGCCACTTTACAGGATGTGATAGTGAGAGAGAGAGAAAGTGAGAGGGTGAAGAAGAGTCACTAGGATTTGCTTGGATGAAGAGATGTAGTTGCAAGCAGGGATTAGATAGATTAGTTCAGTTTAGTTTATTGTCACATGTACTGAGGTATAGTGAAACGTTTTTGTTGCGTGCTAACTAGTCAGCAGAAAGACAAAACATGATTACAATTGAACCATTTACAGTGTATTGATACATGATAAGGGAATAATGTTTAGTGTAAGGTAAAGCCAGCAAAGTCTGAACAAGGATAGTCCGAGGGTCACCAATGAGGTAGATAGCTCTCTGGTTGTGGTAGGATGATTCAGTTGCCTGATACAAGCTGGGAACAATCAATCCCTGAATCTGGAGGTGTGCGTTTTCACACCTTTTGCCTGATGTGAGAGGGGTGAAGAGGGAGTGGCTAGGGTGCAACTCATCCTTGATAATGTTGCTGGCCTTGCCGAGGCAGCATGAGGTATAAATTGAATCAATAGAAGGGAGGTTGGTTTGTGTGATGGTCTGGGTTGCATCCACAATTCTCAGCAATTTCTTGCGGTTTTGGATGGAGCTGGTCCCAAACCAAACTGTGATGCATCCTGATAAAATTCTTTCTATGGTGCATCTGTAGAAGTTGGTGAGAGCAGTAGGGGACATATCACACTTCCTAAGCCGCCTAAGGAAGTAGAGGTGTTGGTGTGCTTGGGTTTATACTCACTGGAGTGGAGGAGGCAGCGGGGAGACATCAGAGGTTTACAAAACGATGAGGGGGAGAAATAGGATAGAAAGTCAGAATGGTATGCTTGCCTTCATCGGTCAGGGCATTGAGTATAAGAATCAAGAAGTCACAACACATCTTATAAGGACTTTGGTTAAGCTGTATTTGGAGTATTCTGTACACTTCTACGTAGACATAGAAACATATGGTTGCCCTATTACAAGAAGGATGTGGAGGCTTTGAAGAGGGCCCAGAAGAGATTTACCAGAATGCTGTCTTGATTAGAAGGTTTTAGCAATGAGAGGTTGGACAAACTTGCACTGTTTTCTCTGGAATATTGAAGGGGAAACCTGATAGGTGTATACAATTATGAGAGGCATAGATAGGGTAAACAGTCTGAACCTTTTGCCCACGGGGTAGAAATATCAAGGACCAGAGGGCATAGCGTTAAGGTAAGAGGGGCAAAATTTAAGTGCAGGACATGTTTTTTTTTACAGAGTGTGGTGGTGCCTAGAACACCTTGCAGAGGTGGTGATGGACACAGATATAATAGTGGCATTTAAGATGCTTTTACATAGACACATGCTATGATTGGAGGAATATGGATCATGTATTGGCAGAGGAGGTTAGTTTAACTTGGCATCATGTTCGGCACAGACAATGTGGAACAATGGGCCTGTTCCTGCGCTGTACTATTATGTGTTCTATGTTATTTTTCTTCAGGGCAAAGGAATTTAGAACTAGAGTGCAAAGGTTTAAGGTAAGATAGAAAAATGTTTTAAAGGAGATCTGAGAAGTTTCTCAAACAGGGGACAGTGGTTATTTGCAATGAGCTGCCTGAGGAGGTGGTGGAGGCAGATACAACTACAAAGTTTAAGAACATATTTGGACGTACAGTAGTTAGAAAGAAGGAAATTGGCCTAATGCAGGCAAAAGGAATTAGCATAGATAGGCATCACAGTCAGCGTAGAGAGGAGGGATTAAAGGGCTTGTTTTCTGTGTTGTACAATTCTCTGATTCAATGAAACATCTGGTGTTTTTGAATTGTTTCTCTCCTCTGGGGCACTTTTTCACGATAACATCTAATTTCACAATGAATCGACAATGACTAGGTCTGAGCATTGTAAAGCTTTCATAACAAGTTATATGATCAAAAAGTATTGACAAAAGATTACTTGTATATCTGGAAAATATGATGAGAACTGTGAGAGAACTATGAAAAATATACATTGGTCTCAATTTGGTTGAACTTAAATTTATTGCTACAAAAATATTGCCAGATTCAAACAATTTACAGCATTAGTGTGCAGATTTATCCATTGTAACATAAGGGGTTGGCCCATTTATTGGCATTCAAAGAGTTGTTAAAATCGCAGAAAATCAGTGTTTGTGAGATACACCCATTTATTTAGGTTTCTGTAGATCTTCTGCCAAAATTATGGCAGCTGAACAAGAGAACCATTGTGGACATTTCTCTTGCATGACTTAAAATATTTCTGACATGTCTGCATAAAGTTTTGATTATATACATTTTTAAACCTCCTCCAAGAAACAAGAGTCACAAGCTTGAGGTATGCTTATCATTTGAACAATTTATCACAGTTAAGCAGGATCTCCTTCCATGTGACTTCCCAATTTTATCAAAACAATTTTCTTGAGAGAATAGTTAGGTGTGCACTTGGGGTTTCCTTTTTAGACATTGTCTTATTCGATGGACTCTTTCACTTTACATGGAAATTTTTTCTGCAATGATTTGGACAGAAAAATAATATTACTAGCTAATTCATCGTTATCTGGTTGTACCTTCACTTCAGTTTCCTCAGATTTCAGCATGAATAGCACTAATGCTGCATAGATCAAGGTAAGATTGTGAAAAACCTTTGCATTGAAACAGTATCTGAAAAAAAAGGAAACAAGGATATATTAAAAAATAATTTAAAAAATTAAAAATCAAATAAATAGTTTATCCAGATCATTTCAAAATGCTCTGCTACCAACATCGGATCTCACTCTTGGCTGGGACACTGCATTGTAAATTTATTGCCCAAACCTGATTAAAGATAAAATAAATGTTTTACCTGTGTACCATGAAAAGAAAATGTAGAAATTGATGTTCAGTGCAATGAGAAAAGAACAGGCAAATGAACTTTTTAATGTGATACAAAATATTGTGATGTAGCAAAAGTATAATACGAGAAAAAGAATAAAGATGTTTCTGTAATTTACACAAATTTTGACAAATTTAAACAATTTATTGTATTGTTTAACTGCCAGTTTATGAATGCCAGCACGATTCCTCACCCTAGAGGGAAGACAAAGGATCAAAGCATAGGTATCTAGTACGTTTGTAAAGAGCATAACAGAATACTAGGAGACATACTTATGGAATGAGCAATAGTTGCAAATGTATTTCAACCTGAACAAGTGTGCTGTGTTTGGTAAAACTAATAATTACCCACATTCTGTTTGATCAGCAGCTGAGGAGCAAAGAGATTTTCACCAATAAAACACAAATCACAAAAAAGTAGTTGCACCTGAGAAGAAGGTGTTATTAAAATTACAAACCATGGATGTCCTCTTTTAGAATGATAGAATTGAAAAGCATGGACATTGTATAAATTTGTACAGCGCTCTAGTAAACCACACTTATAATCCATTAAACAATTCTGGTACAGAGGTGCTGGAGAAGATGCAAAATAGATTTATAAGGATATCACACATGGTTTAGGTTTATTACTGTCATGTGCACCAATGTACAGTGAAAAGCTTTGTTTTTGCATGCTGTCCAATCAGATCAAATAATACTCTACATGTATACAATCAAGTCAAACTGAAGTGCAATAGACAGAGTAAAAGGGAAGATACAGAGTGCAGAATATAGTTCTCATCACTGTGGCACATCAGTTCCCTAGACAAAGTCCAATGTCCGCTAAGGGGTAGAGGTACCCCAGGTTATGGGAGGACCATGCAAAATCCTCGTAACAGAGGGGATGAAGCTATTCCTGAATCTGGTGACCCATGCTCTCAAGCTTCTGTACCTTGTGACGGACCAGAGCAGGGAGAAGAAGGAATGATGCCGATGAGACTCGTCTTTGATTATTGGCTGCTTATCCAAGGCACCGTGAAGTATAGATGAAATCAATGGTGGGATGTCTGGTCTACGTGATGGATTGGGTTACATCTACTACTCTCTGCAATTTCTTGTGGTCTTCAGCAGAGCAGCCTGGGCTTGCTTGGATCGGGCACCACTCATAAGAACTAGAGCATGGACTGGACTTTGAAAATTGCTCCAAAACATGGCACCTCTTCAATACAGGCTCAGTAGACTATTTCTGTACATTTTGCTAATCGGGGTTGTGTTTAGGTATGGCAATACTTTACTGGACTGTATGTATAATAATTTCACTGTGCAAGTCGATAACTAGCTCTTTCACTCCCTCTGACATTGAGGGAGAAGTTATTGTCCTGACATCATATTACTAAGTTCTCTATCTCCTGCCTGTATTCCACCTCATCATTGTTCGTGATTTGACCCACCACACTGGCATCATCTGCAAACTTGTAGATGGAGTTAGAGCACTCATGAGTGTATAGCGAGTATAGTAAAGGGCCTGACCCACTTTCACGACCTAATTCACAACCTTTTTTATTCGTAGACATTTTTCATCAGGCTAGAAAAACGCCCCGACCTACTTGATGCCACGAGTACCTACGACTAGCATCACGGCCTACCTATGACCTACCTCCGACCTCCTACGACCATGCTGCGAGTATGAGTCAAGGGCAAACTCGGCAGAGGTCGTGAATTAGGTCGTGAAAGTGGGACAGGCTCTTAAGGGAATGAGAACACATCCTTGCGGGGCACCGGTGTCGAGATTTATTGTGGAGGGAGTGTTGTCATCTATCCTCACTAATTGTCTGTGGGTGAGAAAGTTGAGGATCCATTGGCAAAGGGTGGTGTTGATTCCAAGGTCCAGGAGTTTGGAGATAACCTTCAATGGAATTATGGTGTTGAAGGCGGAGCTATAGTGAATAAATAGATGTCTAACGTAGGAATCCTTATTGTCTAGGTGTCCCAGAAATGAGTTTAAGACCAGGGAGAAGGCATCTACTGTGGACCTGTTGGAATGGCAAGTAAACTCCAATGGATCAAGGCTGGCTGGGAGGCTGTAGTTAATGTGCGTAATCACCAGTCTCTTGAAGCACTTCAAGAAGTGGATGTCAGAGCCACTGGACATTAGTCGGTAAAGCATGCTTCTTTATGTTTCTATGGCACTCAGTGCTAAAACTAAGAGATTAAATCAACAGCAATAACTGTACATGCCAGTGTTTTTTTTACTCTTCAAAAGAGAAGTGTGGGTGATGACGTGATAGAACTTCTAAGACAAGTATTTGAATCAAACTTAAAGCACACAGTATTGGGGTTTCAGTATTGATGTGGATAGAGAACTGGCTGGCAAACAGGAAGCAAAGAGTAGGAGTAAACGGGTCCTTTTCACAATGGCAGGCAGTGACTAGTGGGGTACCGCAAGGCTCAGTGCTGGGACCCCAGCTATTTACAATTTATATTAATGATCTGGATGAGGGAATTGAAGGCAACATCTCCAAGTTTGCGGATGACACTAAGCTGGGGGGCAGTGTTAGCTGTGAGGAGGATGCTAGGAGACTGCAAGGTGACTTGGATAGGGTGGGTGAGTGGGCAAATGTTTGGCAGATGCAGTATAATGTGGATAAATGTGAGGTTATCCACTTTGGTGGCAAAAACAGGAAAGCAGACTATTATCTAAATGGTGGCCGATTAGGAAAAGGGGAGATGCAGCGAGACCTGGGTGTCATGGTACACCAGTCATTGAAAGTAGGCATGCAGGTGCAGCAGGCAGTGAAGAAAGCGAATGGTATGTTAGCTTTCATAGCAAAAGGATTTGAGTATAGGAGCAGGGAGGTTCTACTGCAGTTGTACAGGGTCTTGGTGAGACCACACCTGGAGTATTGCGTACAGTTTTGGTCTCCAAATCTGAGGAAGGACATTATAGCCATAGAGGGAGTGCAGAGAAGGTTCACCAGACTGATTCCTGGGATGTCAGGACTTTCATATGAAGAAAGACTGGATAGACTTGGCTTATACTCGCTAGAATTTAGGACATTGAGAGGGGATCTTATAGAAACGTACAAAATTCTTATGGGGTTGGACAGGCTAGATGCAGGAAGATTGTTCCCGATGTTGGGGAAGTCCAGGACAAGGGGTCACAGCTTAAGGATAAGGGGGAAATCCTTTAGGACCGAGATGAGAAGAAACTTTTTCACACAGAGAGTAGTGAATCTCTGGAACTCTCTGCCACAGAGGGTAGTTGAGGCCAATTCATTGGCTATATTTAAGAGGGAGTTAGATGTGGCCCTTGTGGCTAAAGGGATCAGGGGGTATGGAGAGAAGGCAGGTACGGGATACTGAGTTGGATGATCAGCCATGATCATATTGAATGGCGGTGCAGGCTCGAAGGGCCGAATGGCCTACTCCTGCACCTATTTTCTATGTATCTATGTATCTATGTAGAGGAAATATTTCCAATTTCAAGTCAAGAGAGTTTATTGTCATGTGTCCCAGATAGGACAATGAAATTCTTGCTTGCTGCAGCACAACAGAATATTTTAGGCATAAATACAGATCAGATCAGTGTGACCATATACCATAGAATATATATATATATATACACCCATAAATTCTATGGTATATGGTACAATTTGGTGGGAAATGAAAAATAGATACCTTAAGTACCACATTGTCTTTATTAAAATTATTAGCTAATTTAGCACTGGTCATAACGTAGAGTCAATCATTACAAGGTTTTACAGAGAAAAATATCATCAATATATTTATAGGAAAATGGGATAAATAATGTGGGAGAATTGGATAGAAAGGTATGCTGATACAATTGGACAAAGAGAAGAGTGGAAGCTCACATGTAGTAGTTCGGCAAATGGTTTATTCTACGCTGTGAGTTGAGCAGTGCTAAAATGGATAATATGCAAAATGAATCCAGTTAAATCCTCTTCTTTATACAACTTTCTTCTGAGGATGTCCCTCGGAATCGACAAGGCCTTGTTTCCACTCTTGTTTTGTAGGTTCTTTAATGGCTAATGAGACCGATGTGGGAATTGCAGACTTTTCCACGAATGGTTCGGAGGGTCATATTCAGTAAAATATTAACTTGCCAAGTTGATATTTTCTGATATGAGAAGATCCGATACTGAACTATGACATTTTTTTGGTTATGATAAAATACAATCATGTTGCAAAAATACACAAACCCTTTATTTTTGGAAATAATTGGAAATAATCGCGAAATTTGAAATGAGCTATATCAATGATTTTGAAAATATCGACATTGCTTGTAGTAAACAAGTGATTACTGTGTATTTGTAATAATAATGTTCTACTTACTGTGAGTTTAGATTTTTTTTGGGGTAGAAAACGAGCCAGCAACAGCTGTACTGCAGTGTCAGTGTTGTCAGTCTTTGAATAATAAAATCTGATGCTTTTTCAGTTGTCAACTCTTCAATATCCTAATAAATATAATACATTAATATACTTGAACTATTATTATTTGAAAGCTAATTGTCCAAAATATGTTATGACAAGGAACTACTGATGCTGGTTTATACCAAAGAAAGACACAAAATGCTGGGGTAAGTCAGTGGGTCAGGCATCATCTCTGGAGAATGTGGAAAGGTGATGTTTTCAGGTCAGGACCCTTCTTCAGACTGGAAAAGAGACCCATAATAGGTGAATACAGGCGAGGGGCGGTTTGATAAACAGACTATTGGACAAAGGCCAGAGATGAAAAGACAGATGTAAGCCCAAAAAGCATAAAGAGTTGCAAATTGTGAAACGCAAGTGTAGAAAAGTTGCAAATTGTGTAGCCGTTGGTAGGAATGCAGCTGGAGGGGGAGGGGAGAAACTGGTGCAAGGTCAGCCAGGGTTTAGGTGAATGGAGTGGGGGATGGGGAGGAAGAAATGGGGAGGGGGGGCGGTGGTCTTGAGAAAAAGAGCAGGGGTAGGGAGCTGTTTGTCAGTTAGTTACCCAAAGGTGGAGGTGAATATTGTCCAATACATTTGGTATATTTTTGTCTGTACACTGATCTTCAGTGATTTGTATACCATTATTCCCAAAACCATTTGCTGTGCTACAACTCCCATCCTTTCATCATTAGCAAAACATCTCTATTTTTCTTGGATTTAATCCTGGACCTCCCCCATTCGATTTGTTAGTTAATTTACCCATCTGTTTAATATTATTGTGTTCCACCTTCATAACTTATTGCTTTCCAACTTGCATATCATTTGAACACTTTGGTACATGACTCTTCTATTGGTTAAATATCTGAATTCTGCTGTTGTTGAAAATCCTTTTCATTTTCAATTCTGTGAACTTTTACACATATCCCTTGCATGGGACATAATCTGATATTTTCTGCTATAGATATTCATGACGTTAGGCAAATCTTTCATTTTTAATGTGCACTTATTTGCATGTTTAGTTACCATTAGTTACTGTGATAGATGCATGTAGTTGCCTTCTAATAACAATCACCAAGTCTGCAGTTATCTAACTTCTTCTCTCAGTTCTTAAGTAATGGAGCCAGATTTATCATTTTCCAGTTTAACAGCACAATTTCAGAATATAGAGGGTTTTGAAAAAATACAACAAGGCATCTTTGATTTCCTTGCCAGCTTATTTGAAACCCCTGTGTGGAAACTGTAAAGTCCTTGAGATTTGTCCATCTTAAGTATTGTTATTTTTCCATTACCATCTTTTAAATCTCCTACTGAAAAACTCTTTCATTTGAGTTATTTTTGCATTCTCTTGCACTTTGGTATTTTGGTGTTTCCTTTACTGCGAAAGTAATGCTAAATAAATAATAACAGATCTACCATATCCTTTGACCATAATACCAAAGTGCAAGAGAATGCAAAAAGAATTACCATATCCTTTGTCATCCATTAAATAAAGTAATATCTTCATGTTCTTCAATTCACTTACTTACACCCAAACTATTCTCTTTTAAAATTCACACACTTTACCTTTAACCCTTGTATCCTTTGTAAAGATAGGCTACAGGAAATTAAGTAGGGAAATGAGATTGCTCTGAAAGCTGATACAGACTTAATAGGTTAACTGGACTCCTCTGTTGTATGAAAATCATAATGGCACATACTGTATAGTCTTATATATTTTGGAGAGACACAGTGGCACTTATTATCTCAGAGCCCCAGTGATAGAAACATAGAAAATAGGTGCAGCAGTAGGTCATTCGGCCCTTCGAGCCAGCACCGCCATTCAATATAATCAAGGCTGATCATCCAAAATCAGTACCCTTTTCCTGATTTTTCTCCATATCCCTTGATTCCTTTAGTCCTAAGAGCTAAATCTAACTTTATCTTGAAAACATCCAGCGAATTGGCCTCTACTGCCTTCTGTGGCAGAGAATTCCACAGATTCACAACTTTCTGGGTGAAAACGTTTTTCCACATCTCAGTCCTAAATGGCCTACCTCTCAGTCTTAAACTGTGACCTCTGGTTCTGGACTCCCCCAACAGAGGTGAGAAAAAACGTTTTCACCCAGAGAGTTGTGAGTTTGTGGAATTCCCTGCCACAGAGGGCAGTGGAGGCCAAATCACTGGATGGATTTAAGAGAGAGTTAGATAGAGCTCTAGGGGCTAGTGGAATCAAGGGATATGGGGAGAAGGCAGGCATGGGTTATTGATTGGGGACGATCAGCCATGATCACAATGAACGGCGGTGCTGGCTCGAAGGGCCGAATGGCCTCCTCCTGTACCTTTTTTCTATGTTTCTATCGGGAACATTTTTCCTGTATCTAGCCTGTCCAATCCTATAAGATTTTTATATGTTTCTATCATATTCCCTCTCATCCTTCTGAATGCCGGTGAATACAAGCCCAGTCGACCCAATATTTCATCATATGTCAGTCCTGCCATCCCGGGAATTAACCTGGTGAACCTACGCTACACTCCCTCAATAGCAATAATGTCCTTCCTCAAATTAGGAGACCGAAACTGCACACATTACTCCAGGTGCGGTCTCACCAGGGCCCTGTACAACTGCAGTAGGACCTCCTTGCTCCTAAATTCAAATCCTCGTGCAATTAAGGCCAACATGCCATTAGCTTTCTTCACTGCCTGCTGTACCTGCATGCTTACTTTCAGTGACTGATGCTGATCCAGGTTCAATCCTGATCTCTGGCACTGCATATGTGGAGTTTTCACATTCTTCCTGTGACCACATAGGTTTCCCCCAGGTTTCCTCCCAGATCACAAGACATATGGATTTACAGGTTAATTAGCCACCGTAAAGTAGTTCCCAATGTATGAATGCTATAATCATTTGCAGTTGAGTGGAATGTTGGATGAACATACCTCATTTGGGGGTTTTTTGTGCTCTTCTGGATTTTAGCTTTTCTTGGACTTCCCACTGTCTGCTATCTAGTTTATAGCTGCTGGACTACAAAAGTCAACACCTCATGTGATCAAGCCAAAGAGGACATTTTGTTCTAAAATTCTACAGTTCCTATTTACTAATAGTATTATTTTTCTTCTTACTTGCAATATTATAGCTGTGCATTCATCCACTGTTATGACAGCATAGTGATCTGTTCCTCCAAGTAAGCGTAATGCGTCATTACTAGTTCTCTCCAAAAGAGTTATACTGTATCTGCCAAGTGAAGTAATATCAAGAATAAGTTTGTACATACATACATAAATATTTCACGTAACTTTAATAAGTATTAACCACTGGACGAGACATAATGCATTTCAATTTTTAAAAATCCAAACTGGATACCACTGCCTACCCCTTTATTGCCTCTTGCCATAGATTAAAGATAAAATACTTGTTAACTGTGTTTCATTAATATATAAAAAACAAGACTAACCAGACAATATTCCCATATACATTTCTAATGTATATTACGATAGAAAATAATTGTGAAGTTATTGAGTAATTGAAAACATGTTAGCACAAAACTGGCAACTGGCACAGTGACACAGCTGGTGGAGCTGCAGCTCACAGCGCCAGAGACCCAGGTTCAATCCTAACTTCAGGTGCTGTCAGTGTGGAGTTTGCACGTTGCACCTGCAGGTGATCCAGTTTCTGGATCACCTGCAGGAAAATGCAAAAATATAAGATCATGAACTTCATGCAGTGAAGAGGTCAAACATCAAAGACACTGTAGTAGGTTTGATGCTGATGCTAGTTTATACCGAAGATAGTCAAAATGCTGGACTAACTCAGCCGATCAAGCAGCATCTCTGGAGAAAAGGAATAGGTGATGTTTCGGGCCGAGACTATTCTTCAGACACATTAATTATTTAGACTCATTCTTCCTGGAAGTTCTAGATATATGTGTCTTTTAAATATATTATTAAGAATAAGAGTTTTTTAATCTCCATATTTTAAGTCATAAAGTATTTTATTTTTTCTCCTGATGCCAGGTTTTGAGTATTAATGGTTCTGCAAATTGCTTTCCTGAGGGCAGCAGCATGCACAAATGTTTTATTGAGAACAATTGTATCAATCCTGACTACATGTTAAAAGTGGTTGCAAAGTTTTCAAAATGTTTTACAAATAATATGCAATGTAAGAAAAATTATGGTTATCATTAATTGCTAGAAAACACCTCAAGTCAAATGTTACTCAACAGTCTTTCTGATATCCATCACACAGGAGCTATGTACACACAGTAAAGGCACTGACCCACACTTGAAAAATATGTTACCTACATTTACATTGGGATAGCTTTTGTTTTATTAAACGTTCTAATTGCAAGCCATACAGTATGTGCCTTCAAACTTACACTACCGTCAAATAAGATCAGACAAATTTTGTCCGAATCCCAGGTCGCATGTGTCGTGCAGAAGCTCACCATCTCAGGTTTGAAACTGCACAATCACTGAGCACCAACAGTTCACTGAGGAGCCAGTTCTAAAACATCAAAACCTGTCAAGTGAAGAAATTTCTCTTCAACTAAGTTTAGTTTAATTTAGAGATACAGCATGGAAACAGGGCCTTCGGCCCACTGATACCACACCAACCAATGATCACCCATTCAGTAGTTCTATCCTACTCACTAAGGGCAATTTACAGAGCCAATTAACCTACAAGCCTGCACGTCTTTGGCATGTGGGAGGAAACCAGAGAACCCGGAGAAACCCACGCATTACAGGGAAGTTTACGAGAATGATCCTGGGGATGATTGGTTCAACGTAAGATGTGTGTCTGACAGTTCTGGGCCTGTACTCGCTGGAGTTTAGAAGGATGAAGGGGATCTCATTGAAAATTACCGAATAGTGAAAGGCCTGGATAGAGTGGATGTGGAAAGGATGTTTCCACTAGTGGGAGAGAGTAGGACCAGAGGGCACAGCTCCAGAATAAAAGGACGTACCTTTAGACAGGAGTTGAAGAGGAATTTCTTTAGTCAGAGGGTGGTGAATATCTGGAATTCATAGCCACAGAATGCTGTGGAGTCCAAGTCTGGGTAATTTCAAAGCAGAGATTGACAGGTTCTTGATTAGTAAGGATGTCAAAGGTTGTGGGGAAAAGGCAGGAGAGTGGGTTTGAATGAAAGGTGGAGTAGACTTGATGTGTCGACTGGCCTCATTCTGCTCCTATGACATATGAAATGAAGAAAGTGAGCTCTGATCAAAAAGAATGTGACTCTGGGAATCAATGAAGTCAAATAAGGAAATCACAAATTGTAGATGAATTAAACAAATATTTTGCATTGGAGTTTAACAGGAAGTATAGAAGTAACATCCCAGAAATAGCTGTAAATCGGGAACTGGGAGATAGAGAACAAGCTCTAGAAAATTGCATCACTGGGGAAATGGTATTGAGCAAATTGTTGGACTTGTTGGCTGATAAAGTCTCCAGGTTAACAAATTTGCAGGTCCTCATGGACCTTATCCCAGGGTCTTATGAATGAGATAGATGATACATTGGTTTTAACTTTACAAAACTCCCTAGATTCAGAGAAGATCCTCTTCGATTGGAAGATTCAAAGAGAATGGGAATCCTGAAGACCAGTTGCCCCACCCCTACACCTTCCGCCCCACTCGGATTCAACAATCTCCCTCATCATCTTTTATTGGATGTCATGGGAGCTGCGATCTCTCCCTCTCCAAGACTTTCCCTAGATACAGCCTTCTCTATTATCGCAAGCTTTATGACCAGTGACCAAAATTATCAGAGCAAGTAGGTGAAAGCTTACTGTGGCTTGACTGCAATGTCCAGCTGGGGGTTGCAATCAGATTAATTGTGATGTTATTAAACGGCAAAACAGGTTCAAGAGACCAGGCAGCCTATTCTTGCTTCTATTTCGTAAGTTTGTATGTAAAAGGATCTTGTGGGTCCAAAAGCCCAAGAAGGAAAAAAGAACCAAATCTATTAGAATTCTTCCAAAATTAAGATTTAGCCCTTAGGGCTAAAGGAATCAAGGGATATGAGGAAAAAAGCAGGAACGGGGTACTGATTTTAGATGATCAGCCATGACCATATTGAATGGCGGTACTGGCTCGAAGGGCCAAATGGCCTACTCCTGCGCCTATTTTTATATGTTTCCTAATTCCCATCCAAGTATTTCACAAGTCAACAGTTGGTGAAGAGAACTGTAAAAACTACCTTGATTCTAGAATTTGGAGCATGGATGGAAAGTTCAACAAGCCATCAGACATCAGGAACGTATATGGAATCTGAAGTTCCATCAATGGGAACTTAGAATGAATGGCGAATGTATTTCCTAGAGAATATAAAATGAAATGTTATTCATTGTAATATTTTAATTATAGGCAAACACTGTACAAATGTATTTTTATACTGAATTAGGCAAAAGATGGCACCAAGTGATCGTCACAAGTTGTGAATGAGTTAAAAACATGGTTTGAAGTGATAGGATTGTTGGGATAGTTCTTTGTTTCTCATTGTTGCAAGTGCAGAAGCTGTGTTTAAAGTATCAATGTACCTATCAAAACTTTGATCCACTTTTTCTGCTTGATAGATGGAGGGACAGCAAATTTTGTACCATAAATTCCTGAGATTCTAAGATAGTCATTCTGCAGACTGCACCTGTACTGGTCAAAGAGCAGGATGTCAGCCACATCCCGTTATCCAATTCCTGTTTAGCTTGCAGGTTAGGTTAGTCATGCATATCCAAGTGCTTTCAAAATGTGATGAAGGATTCTGCCTGTTTAAAGTCAGTGAATTTCAGATATCCATTGCTCTCTGGCTGAAAAGGGTTCTTTAAATGGATATTTCTCCATGTATTGATGCCTCTACCATGGGAATGAAATCTTTCTATTCCTTTCATGATTTTGTGCACTTAGCAGCATCCATTGTTTAGGTTACTTGATGGCATTAAGTCGCCAGGGAAACAGTAGACTATATGTTTTCAATGGTAACTCCTATTATTTACACATACAAGTGAAAAATCTGTGGACGAAATAAGGCAAGGTTGACTTGAAGAAGTGCTCTGTAAGTGCATAAATTGATTCACGGTGTTGTAATAGACTTTCCTTACAGATATTGTTACCTGCTTCTGGATCTTTAGATACTAGGGTTTGAAAGATGATATGATTTACGTTCTGTTGCTTGCAGAGTTCACCCCAACTCGAGTTCTCCAAGTAATCATACTCTACCACCAAAGAGAACTGAACCCAAGGAAAATCTGTTCCAACGTGATGGCTGTAGACTACCAAACAGGAGTATTTTTCCAGACTGAAAAAGAACAAGACATGGCAAAACAAGAATACACATACAAACATAAACATTAGGAGCCCACTACTCCATATAATAAGATCATGGCTGACCTGATTGTTTCATAAACCGACATTCCTACCTGCCTGTGTTAACCTTTCACTCCAATATCTACTCTGCTTTAAAAATATTCAGAGATTCTGCCTCTATTACCTTTGAGGATGAGAGGTGTAATCTGAATAGCATTTAACCGTATAACTTCATTTCTTCTCTACCTTAAATGTGCGGTCCTTCATCAATCTGTAAGTAACTAAAGCTCTGATCTTGTTATCTTCCGGTTGCACGGTCATTCTATTTGCGCAAAAACGTTACGTGATAGCGCTGCATATTTTCGCCAGCTTACTCATCGATCCCCTGCGCTACGATTGCACCAAGTTTTGTTCCGATCGGTGGTCTAATGTAAACTTTAGCGAGGTTTAAAAATCTTAAAAGCCGCTCGTGCGCAGATCGATCTCCTCTCCTGGCGTTCAGCGCAGTCTTTCAGCGGAGTCTTTTCTCCTGTCACTCCGCGGGACGGTCCGCCCCTTCCTGCGCCATCACGTCTTTACTGGAACGGTGGATGACCGACGGGACACAATTTTCAGAGGGACTGGAAATGGCCCGGCCCAGCACGGGAAATGACGCCAATGGAAAGTGGAGAATCTGATCTCGACGGAGGAGAACCACCAGCGACCAGCGACCGCTGTGAGTCCGCTCCAGCCCCTTCCCCTCTGGTCCCCCTCGCTGGCTCCTGCCCCCCTCCCCCGTGATACCCCTCACAACCCCCGTATTTTCTCCGAACTCTCTCCCCCCCCGCCCCCACAACCCCCCCGCCCACACAACACCCTCCCTTCTACCCAGGTACCACCCTCTCCCCCTACCCACACCCCCCCCATTCACACACCTATCCCAACCCACCCCCTCCCCCACACCACCCCCCTCCCACACACACACACACACTCCTCCCCACCCCCACTCCCCCCTCCCCACACACACCCTCCCCCACACCCCCCGCCCCCACACACCCCCTCCCCCACACCCCCCCTCACCCACACATCCCCCACCCCCCTCCCCCACACCCACCCCCCCTCCCCTACACCACCTCTCCCCCACACCCCCTTCCCCCACTACCTCCCTCCCCCACACCCCCCTCCCCCACTCCCCCCCACACACCCCTCCCAACACACCCCACCCCCCTCCACCACATCCCCCCTCCCCCACACCCCCCCTCACCCCCCCTGCCCCTGCGCAGTAATACCTGCGTGTTCTACGTCACAATGGAAACTCAATGGGCGGGAATGGCTGCGCCGCCAGAGAGCCGCTAAGAGTGAATGGGGGGGGGGGGCAAGAGGCGGAGTGGGAGGGGTGAGGGGATGAGGGGGGGGATCAGGGGGGTCACAAAGGGAACCCGTCAGCCGCGCCTGTGCAGTTAGGGGCTATGGGTGAATGGTGGAATAATACATTGGGGGAACGGGTGAGTGGTGGAATATTGCGTTGGGGAGTGGTGGAATATTGCGTTGGGGGACCAGGCCTCCCGTGTGACTGGGAGCCAACGGGTCCTACTTAGTCCAGTTTTTAAATAATGACCTCTGGTGGTAGATTGTCCCACACGAAGAACAATCACCTATTCGCATTATCCATTAAAATCTCTCAAGATTTTATCTGTTTCATTCATGTCTCCTCTAAACTCCAGTGGATACAAGCTTATCCTGTCTAACCTTCCCACGTATGCGCACCTGCCCATTCCAGGTACACTCATTGAATTGTTTCCAATGCATTAACATTCCAATACAAAATACATCACCATCACCATGTGGCTAAACACTTTAATTCTCATTCCCATTCCCACACTGACCTTTCTGTCCTAGGTTCCTCCATTGTCAGAGTGAGGCTAAACACAAATTAGAGGAATAGCATCTCATATTTCGCTTGGGCAGCTTACAGCCCAGTGGTATGATTTTTGATTTCTTTAAATTCAAAAAACCCCAGCATTCCCTCTCTCCATCCCTCCCCCACCAAAGTCGCACCAGTTTCTCGATTTCACACAACAAACAGCTAAAACAAACAGCTGGTTTAAACCAGTTTCTTCTTACACATTAACATTCTCCTTGCAATAAGATGACGGCTCTGCCTTAGCAGCTGCGGCTCGCCTGCAGTTCGTTTGTTTTTTGTTTGTTCTTTTGTCCTGTTTTAGTTAATTTTTGGTTTTATTTTATAATGTTGTGTATGGGTGGGGGGGGGGGGGAGGAACGTGTTTTTGGTCTCTTCCTTCGGGGGATGCGACTTCTCTTGTCGTATCCCCCGTGTCCGTCTCCATCTGCGCCGAGGCCTAATGGCGGAGCTGGGGCAACGTTCCAGCGGCAACATCGGAGCTGTGGCGTTCCAGCGGCAACATCGGAGCTGTGGCGTTCCGGCAGCAACATCGGAGCTGTGACGTTCCGGCAGCAGCGGCGACCCGGCAGCGGAGCTGTGGCGTTCCGGCAGCAACATCGGAGCTGTGGCGTTCCGGCGGCAGCGGCAGCGGCGACCCGGCAGCGGAGCTGTGTCGTTCCGGCGGCAGCGGTGACCTGACCTCGGAGGATCGGCCACGGGCCTGCTGGACGACAACGTCGGGAGCTCACAGGTCGGAGCAGAGGGAGAACAAGGAGGGAAGAGACAAGAACTTTAAGATTTTTGCCTTCCATCACAGTGAGGAGGTGTTTGGTGAACTCACTGTGGTGGATGTTAAATTTGTGTTTATTGGGTGTTTTTGTCATTATTATTATATGTATGGCTGCAGGCAACAAAATTTCGTTCAGACCGAAAGATCTGAATGACAATAAAGGCTACTTTACATTACTTTACTTTACTTTACTTTACTTTACTAAGATGTACCAATGCTATGTTAAAAGATAATCAGCTTTTCGCACACCCAACTCTCAACTTAAACTCTCCAGCAAATTACTTATTTTAGGCCAATCAATACTATTCCATGTGTAGGAAGGAACTGCAGATGCTGGTTTACACCGAAGATAGACACAAAATGCTGGAGTAACTCAGCAGGACAGGCAGCATTTCTGGAGGGAAGGAATGGGTGACGTTTTGGGTTGAGACATTTCTTCAGACCCTTCTTCAGTTACTCCAGCATTTTGAATACTATTCCGTATTCCCTAGTTACTGACCCCTCCACCAATGGGAATTGCTTCTCATTACCTACTTTGTCTGCTGCTCAGTCAGATCCCTTTACAATCTTAACTGCTTCAAGGTGAACAACAGCAAATTCTCCAGCCCACTTACAATACATAACCTAAGACCGTTATCTATTACATTTTTGTAATCAATCTATTCTGACCCCTTTCCAAAGCCTTTACATCCTTCCTAAGATATGTAGGAATATATAGGATATTTAGGTCAGGTCGGGGGAGTTCCCCCCGCCACGGGTACCATGCAATCCCGTGCTACTTGCTCCATGGTCGGATAGTCAGCAACTAAACCATCTCCCCAACCTGGTTTGCCAGGTGAGGAGGGGGCTGTGGACACCCAGCAGGACCAAAAACAAGACCTGTCAAAGGGCAGATGGGCTTCTAGCGAGCCAACGGCCATCCACACTTCAGTGGAAGTTGCGATCACTGACGTACATAGCATTGTAAGGAATGATGATAAAGCACACACAACAAAATCCTATACTTCCAGCGGCGGAAGTCAAGTTCAAGTTCAAGTGAGTTTATTGTCATGTGTCCCTGTATAGGACAATGAAATTCTTGCTTTGCTTAAGCACACAGAAAATAGTAGGCATTTACTACAAAACAGATAAATGTGTCCATATACCATGATATAAATATATACACACATGAATAAATAAACTGGTAGTGCAAATAACAGAAAGTGGTTGCTAATAATCAGAGTTTTGTCCGAGCCAGGTTTAATAGCCTGATGGCTGAGGGGAAGTAGCTATTCCTGAACCTGGTTGTTGCAGTCTTCAGGCTCCTGTACCTTCTACCTGAAGGTAGCAGGGAGATGAGTGTGTGGCCAGGATGGTGTGGGTCCTTGATGATACTGCCAGCCTTTTTGAGGCAGCGACTGCGATAAATCCCCTCGATGGAAGGAAGGTCAGAGCCGATGATGGACTGGGCAGTGTTTACTACTTTTTGTAGTCTTTTCCTCTCCAGGGCGCTCAAATTGCCGAACCAAGCCACGATGCAACCGGTCAGCATGCTCTCGACTGTGCACCTGTAGAAGTTAGAGAGAGTCTTCCTTGACAATCCGACTCTCCGTAATCTTCTCAGGAAGTAGAGGCGCTGATGAGCTTTTTTGATAATTGCGTTAGTGTTCTCGGACCAGGAAAGATCTTCAGAGATGTGCACGCCCAGGAATTTGAAGTTCTTGACCCTTTCAACCAGCGACCCGTTGATATAAATGGGGCTGTGGGTCCCCACTGTGGTTCGCTACGCAGTCATGGGTATAGAGTGAGTACAGCAGGGGGCTGAGCACGCAGCCTTGAGGTGCTCCCGTGCTGATTGTTATTGAGGCTGACACATTTCCACCAATACGAACAGACTGTGGTCTGTGGACGAGGAAGTCGAGGATCCAGTTGCAGAGGGATGCGCAGAGACCCAGTTCTGCGAGTTTGGTAACCAGTTTGGAGGGGATGATTGTGTTAAATGCCGAGCTGTAATCAATGAATAACAGCCTGACATATGAGTTTTTGTTGTCCAAGTGGTCCAGTGCGGAGTGGAGGGCCAGCGAGATCGCATCCACCGTTGATCTGTTGTGGCGGTACGCGAACTGCAGTGGGTCCAGATTTTTGTCGATGTAGGAGTTGATTTGCTCCATGAGCAACCTCTCAAAGCACTTCATCACCACCGGCATTAGTGCCACTGGTCGATAGTCATTGAGGCACGTCACCTTACTCTTCTTGGGCACCGGTATAATTGATGCCCTTTTAAAGCAGGTGGGGACCTCAGACCTCAGAAGTGAGAGGTTGAAAATGTCCGTAAAAACTCCCGCCAGTTGGTCCGCACAGGTTTTTAGAACACGGCCGAGTATACCATCAGGTCCAGGTGCTTTTCGGGGGTTCACCCCTCTGAAGGATTTCCTGACATCGGCCTCTGTGACTGAGACTGAAATGCCATCACAGCGAATGGGGGATCGGGAAGGCACATCAGTATTCTCCCTGTCAAAGCGTGCGTAAAACGCATTGAGCTCATCAGGGAGTGATGTTACACCGGCATTCAAGCTGCCTCCTGGTTTTGCCTTGTAGGAGGTGATTGCATTCAGACCCTGCCACAGCTGCCGAACATCTGTCTCGTCCTCCAGTTTGGAGCAGAAGTCCCTTTTGGCCTTTTTGATGGCCTTACCAAGGTCGTATCTGGTCTTCATGTAGGCCACTGTATCATTGGAGGTGAATGCCCTGTGTCTGGACTTCAGGAGAGTGCGGATCTCAAAGTTCATCCAAGGTTTCTGATTGGGAAACACTCGGAAGGTTTTTGTAGGGATGCAATCCTCCACACATTTCTTTATGAAGTCTGTAACGACTGTGGCATATTCGTTCAAGTCCGTTGCCAAGTCCTTGAACATTGCCCAGTCTACAGACTCCAAACAGTCCTGGAGTTGTTCTTCTGCCCCCCCCGACCAGCTCTGTGCTGTCCTCACTTCTGGGGGTGCGCTCTTTAATTGCTGCTTGTAGGCAGGAAGAAGCAGCACCGCGGTATGGTCGGACTTACCGAAGTGAGGGCGAGGGATAGAACGATAGGCATTCTTGATGGTGGTGTAGCAGTGGTCGAGGGTGTTAGGTCCTCTGGTGCAGCAGGAGACATGTTGGTGGAAGTTGGGGAGTGATTTCTTGAGGTTCGCCTTATTGAAGTCCCCAGCAATGGTGGTAAATGCCTTCGGGGTAAGACGTCTGGTGTTTGTTGACCACGGCCTGCAGCTCCTCCAGTGCCAGACGGACGTCTGCCTGGGGTGGGATGTAGACCGCGGTCAGGATAACGGAGGTGAATTCTCTCGGGAGGTAGAAGGGACGGCACTTCACCACCAGATGTTCGAGGTGTGGAGAGCAGGAGTTGGACAGGACTGCCCCGTCGGAACACCATGCAGAGTTGACCATGAGGCAGACGCCCCCTCCTCTCCCTTTCCCAGATGCCAGTGTACGGTCCATGCGGTGGATGGAGAACCCTTCAGGCTGGACCGCCGAGTCTGGGGAGCTGGGGGTGAGCCATGTCTCTGTAAAACAGAACACAGAGCATTCCCTCAGCTCCCTTTGATAAAGCAGTCTTGCCCTTAAGTCCTCCACTTTGTTTTCAAGGGACTGTACATTAGCCAGTAGGATAGTTGGGAGAGGGGGCCGAGGTCCCCTGCACTTCATTCTGACCTGAAGTCCTGCCCGACGGCCACGTTTCCGGACACAATGGAGGCTTCCCCTTTGTTTCCTGGTACTGTGCTTGCTGTACCTGCTGTTTCTGCGGACCTGCGCTGGAACGGGGATTCCCTCACAGACGGCAGCTCCAGCTCCGTAACGAACAGGGGTTCCCTCAAAGTCGGCAGCTGCAGCTCCGTTGTTCCTGGAAGATCCAGCCCGTCGGCTCTGGGGGTCATCCCGGGGTTTCAAGGTACAGTACCTGGGATCCACAGTCGGGTCGGGAGTTGGAACTGGAGGACAGGAACTGGAGGACAGAGATGTGTGGTGCGTCCGTCACCATTCCCGTTGGAAACCAGCACTACTGCGTTGCTAATTTTTTCCACAATGATGAATGAATGAATGAATAAGAACTCGGCAGAACATTCCATCTGTGCATTTATAACCCTAGATTTCTTTGTTTCTGCTCCCATTTTAGTTTAGTTTTTTAGTTTAGAGATCCAGCGCGGAAACAGGCCATTCGGCCCACCGAGTCCGCACTGACCAGTGATCCCCGCACATTAATACTACTATCCTACACACAACACACTTGGGACAATTTACACATACACAAAGCCAATTAATCTACAAACCTGTACATCTTTGGAGTGTGGGAAGAAACCAAAGATCTTGGGAGAAAACCCACGCGGTCACGGGGAGAATGTACAAACTCTGTACACACAGCACCCGTTGGGATCAAACCCCGGTCTCCAGCTCGGCAAGCGCGGTAAGGCAGCAACTCTACTGCTGCGCCATCATGCCTTTTCATTTTTAAAGCTCTAGTCATTCTTCTTATCAAAATTTAACTTTCCCCATTTCTCAACGTTAAATTCCATGCACCATCTCTCTATTCATCCCTTTGGGAAGCTACTCGCCAGAAAACACGCCTTTCACTGCACATCTTTCATGTCTTTCATTGTCGCGTTTCTGATATCATCCCATCCAGTTCCTCTTCACCAGAATATCACAACCCAATCTCCAGTGCTCGATGATTTCCCATTGAGAGTAGGGAAGTTTCAAACAAGAGGACATGACTTGAGAATTAAGGGACAGAAGTTTAGGGGTAACATGATGGGGAACTTCTTTACTCAGAGAGTGGTAGCTGTGTGGAATGAGCTTCCAGTGGAAGTGGTGGAGGCAGGTTCGATTTTATCATTTAAAAATGAATTGGATAGGTATATGGACGGGAAAGGAATGGAGGGTTATGGTCTGAGTGCAGGTAGATGGGACTAAGGGAGAATAAGTGTTCGGCACGGACTAGAAGGGCCGAGTTGGCCTGTTTCCGTGCTGTAATTGTTATATGGTTATGGTTATATGAGTAACAACGACTGAAATAGAATTTCACTAACCAGTCTAAAACTCTTTGGCATGTCAAAGTGGCACCTTCTTCAGGAGAAACTGTGGCAGGTTTTAAGTCTGCAAAACAAAAGATTAATACATTTGGAAAAAGCAAGCACATGAACATTGAAAGACCTTAACAAGGATGGTGAAGAAATAATCATGATAAGGCTATCAGTGTATACTACACTAAATGAAACCTGACAGTAACCTTTGGAATATCTACATGGACATCCATAAGTTTCATTCAGTAATTTCCTGGTTCTCTGAATGGGGCACTATTTTAATGCCTTCTGTAGTATAGTCTGTAAACATTTACAATGATTAAAATGTTCTGATTTGTTGCATGGTACAAACTATATTTTTAATGACACATTGCCATAATTGCTGCTCAATAAAGTATTTGGTGCTTAAATAACAATTTTTCATGTGATTATCACTCAAACAAATTTGTGAAAAATTCAAGGAGACACAAGGAACTGCAGGCAGTACAACACAGGAACAGACTGTTCAGCTACAATGCGTGCCATTCATGACAGGGCTGCCAACTCTCACGCATAGAGAGTTGCAGCTCATGCCATGGAGCAGCCTCAGTGCAAGAGTCCCAGGCCGTCAGAGGCGTCGGAAGCGTTGTGCTGCGGCCATGAGAGTCTCTGTGCTGAATTCTCCCTGGTGAACGGCATGGCCCAGGCTGCGGCTCGGTGCATCCTGGAGAACAACCAGAGGCTCCTGGAAGTAGGTACCAAGCACTGGGTAGAAACGGTGGAAGACGTGGCCTTCAAATGGGGGTGGTTGGAGAAAGCATCCTGCTTGCCTGCTAGATTTTCACTTACTGTAACTGCAGGAAAAATGTTCCTGACGTTGGGGAAGTTCAGAACCAGGGTGTAGATTGGTTATTGCATGTGAACCAATCATAGTAGAGTAGCATCATTAACCCCACCTTACTGTATGCTTTATATTAACACCCACTTCCTACATTAGGTAGTCTTGGAAGCGGTAGTGATGAATTAACAACTAACAACCTGCTGTACCGCTATACTATGTATTACAATTAAAGATGACTTTAAACTCCAGACCTGTCAGCGTGAAGTAACCCACCGCGTTCCTATATAGAGTTTTATTTGTGTTTTATCAGTTTCATTTGTATCACTATGGCTCACTCGTGCCGCAAGCCAGTGCAGCTCATCTTCGATTCAGACATCGGGGGAACGATGGAGGCTATTCGAAATCGACTACGGGCACTATATCAACATTGTCCATCGTAACGAACCAGATGCTGTCAAAGCTTCGCTTCTACTAAACCTGGCGGGACCTGAGTCTCTGATGAGAGCACAGACTTTTGACTTCGCGCCAGCGGTTCTCGACGCCAACGATCAGGTAGTTGTACGTGACCCCAATGTTTTACTGCGTAAATTCCGGGAACTATGCGACCTACCCTCAAACCGTATCTTAGAAAGAGCAAAATTCGTCGCGAGACACCAGCTTCCGGATGAGCCTGTGGAAAGATTTATTTGCGATTTGAAATATATGGCTCAGCGATGCCGCTTCGGGGTTATGTCAAACGAATTAATCAGGGACAAGCTTGTCAGTGGCATGACTGAATAAAAGCTAAAGACTGAGTTGCTGCGGAATGCTGACTTAACCCTTGAACAAGCTGTGCATGCCTGCCGAACGTCAGAGATTGTGGCTCCACTTAGTGACCAGTTTGACACTCAGAAAAAAAGTATAAACGCCCAACACCGACAGCTAACAGAAGATTTATGAATGAACCGCCGCAAACGGCTAACCGGGGATTTATCAATGAGCTGCCGCAAAGATGTCCAAATTGTAACTATTTCCACAACAAGGGACCAATGTTCTGTCCTGCGAACGTCAAGCCATGTAATTATTGCAAGAAGATGAATCACTGCAGGTTCCGTGGGAACGGACCTTCCAGCTCAGCATCTAATCTGCACCTGTTGCAACAAGACCAAACATTTCCAGACACAGGACTAGCTGCAATCTGCCCACGAGGACGATCCAATTAGCGCATATGAGGAGTTCACTGTGCACACCCTCCTACACTCAGCTGGTAAGTTTTTGGATCCGTCTGTATCAATGTTAATTAACAACATGCCTGTGAAGGCCAAATTGGATACTGGTGCCCGCATGAATGTAATGCCTCTGCATGTCTACAACAAGATAAAAAAGAATGAGACCTTGACTAGAGACAGCTCTACCTTACATGCTTATGGGGGGGAGGTCTTGCAGCCTCTCGGAAGAACTACCTTTAAATGTGCTGCAAAACACCACAAGAAATCTGACTTTTTATATCCTAAAATCAGACTCTGTGACTCTTCTGGGCATCCATGCATGCCAAGACCTTGGGCTAGTCTCCTTCGACCGCTCCGTTCACAAGCTATTTTTATCTGAGGACCCGATAAAAAGATACCCTGATCTGTTCGATGGCAAACTGGGCAAGCTGCCTGCGACTTCCAAGATCGCCATCGACCCCACCGTCGACCACCAGCCGATCCACCTCAGGTGTTCAAACCATCTGCTGCTACCGCTATCACTAGTCCCAGCATGTCCCGTTCTCAGCCACGACCGGCGATTGCGTCTAATACCTCTCCCGTATGCTCACCCTACCGGTCGCCTAAAGCGTCCCCAGCTGCCTTCTCCCTTCCGGGTTCACTGCCTCCCTCCCCCACTAATTTTTCTGGTACGGAGGGAGAGGGGTTGGTTCGTACGCGTTCGGGTCGTATTAGTAGACCGCCTGACAGATACGGCGAGTATGTTTAAATTTGCACGTATTACCTGTGCTTTATTATATTCGCTCTTTACGGGGAAGGATGTAGATTGGTTATTGCATGTGAACCAATAATAGTAGAATAGCATCATTAACCCCACCTTACTGTATGCTTTATATTACCCACATCCTACATTAGGTAGTCTTGGAAGCGGTAGTGATGAATTAACAACTAACAACCTGCTGTACAGCTATACTATGTGTTACAATTAAAGATGACTTTAAACTCAAGACCTGTGTAACATAATCATTTACACAGGGGTCACACAGTTTAAGAATAAGGGGTAATCTGTGGTATTATCTGCCACAGAAGGCAGTGGAGGCCAATTCACTGGATGTTTTCAAGAGAGAGTTACATTTAGCTCTTGGGGCTAGTGAAATCAAGGGGTATGGGGAGCATTAAGGGATAACTTTTTCCACACAAAGGGTGGTGGGTGTATGGAACAAGCTGCCAGAGGAGGTAGTTGAGGCAGGGACTATCCCAGCAATGATAAAAAGATCTTTGTTTTGATTGCACTACCAACATGCATACATTATTATATTACAGTTAATATGTACCGAGGGCAAATTGTGCAACTCGGTACATATTAACTGTAATATAATAATGTATGCATGTTGGTAGGTGCAATCAAAACAAAGATATTTTTTATCATTGTTGTGTTATGAATACCACAGAAAATATTATGTTCTCTCAAGATCACATTTAATAGAATAATATTGATTAAATATATAGTTATTGGAATTTGCATTTTGGAAAGGTCCCAGCTGAGAAGAAGACAGCAAAATACTGAAAATATTGGGGGTGAAAATGACTTCAGGACAGTTTGTTAGGAAAATGAAGGAAATGGTAACAGAATACTTATACAGCTGAGTGAGTATAATTTTATGGATGAGAAATTGTGTTCAACCAATTGATGACTTCTTTGACAAAGTAACTTGCATGTTAGATAACAAGGAAGCCAATGGATGTAGCAAATTTTGTAATACAAAATTTGGTCTGTGAAGTGCCCCTTAAGATTACCGCATTAGATAAGCACCTGTGGACTTGAACGTAATAGGTTAAGTCCAGGGGGTCAGATATGGGGCTTTATGTGTGGGCCAGATATATTGTCAGTGCAGAGGAGCAAGGAGCAAGGCCAAGTGTGCATCCAGAGTCAAGGTCTGGAATAGTACTAGGTGTGCAGTCTAAGCTGGGACAATGGGAGTGTTCAGCACTGGGAACCTAAGCAGGTAAGCAGCTATGATCAGGGTAGAATAGAGGGGCAGGTGTAAGGCTGGACTCAGGATCAGGAATGAGAGAAGGTATGCAAGTGGAGTTAGGGTCAGGAGTAGTACCAGGTGTGCAGTGAGACCCAGGTTGGTCAACATGGGCAAAGTGTTTGATTATAATATGATTTCCATACATGAATATACAAAGATCATTCATGTGCTGCACCTGCTGATCAGAGCCTGGCTCTACTGTGGAATTTAATTAGGAATGTAATTTAGCCTAACCTTATTCATAGCTAATCCAATTTAAAGCATAAATATTGCATTCAAGTGTAAGTTAACAGACTCACTACAGTATGCACCAGATTGCACAATTTCAAGCTGAAAAATGCAAAAGCTCCATTCCCGCCGCCCCGCTCAGTCGCTACGCTCCCTCAGGCTTGGTCTCTCGCAATTTCTTACTCCCAACACTCACCCAATGCTGGCAGCCTTGCATTCATGATCGACTCTTATCTGCCTGCACATAATCCATATTCCTCAATTCCCTGCATATCCATATGATGATCCAAAAAGTATCTTAAATGCCACTATCACATGCATGATTGCGTAATTTTTACTGAGTATAAAGGAGGTTTTACAGCTAATATCTGACATCAGAAAAAGAGAAAACGATGCCAAAGATTATTATATCTTTCAAGGCAGCTTTCCAATGTGGACAGGCCTGTCATTTCACTGCTGACCCTAGAATGCTGCTACTTTCTGAAGCAAATTCTGTTGATTGCACGTGTGAACAGGTTTACGGAACAAAATTATATTATAATTATATTATAAAATTATATATCAACAAAACATTTTTAACACAACTAAACCAACCAGTACATGAACAAGAATTCAGAAACAATCAGGCAGACATGAATCCTCTGTCTCACCTTCCATGTTGGCGAGGCTCTTCACAAGCGTAGCTCTTACACAGTCAGAATCCATCCTAATGATGATTAATACCTGCTCAAGAACAGTTATATTTGAAGTCTTCAGAAAAGTTCAGGAGCATCAACAACATCAATGTCTCCAGTAAATAATATTTTAATTTTAAATGAAAGAAATCGCTTGCTTAATTGAAAAATGATCAGCAAATTCTTTTACATTTTGTACAACCAAAAGTTCTACTTCCAAAGTAAAAATTGCTTGATATAAAAAAGTGCCTGCCCTGTCACATTAGTAATACACTTTAATTCCCCTTCCCATTCCCACACAGACCTTTCTGTCCTAGGTGTCCTCCATTGTCAGAGTGAGGCTAAATGCAAATTGGAGGAACAGCATCTCATATTTCGCTTGGGCAGCTTATAGCCCAGTGGTATGAATATTGATTTCTCAAACTTCAGGTAGCCCCAGCATTCCCTCTCTCTCTATCCCCCTCCCCCACCCAACTCATTTCCTTTATCATCATTACTTTTTTGCATTACTTTCATTCATTGTTCTTTATCTCTCTACATCATCGTCTATCGTTTTCATTATCCCTAACCAGTCTGAAGAAGGGTCTCAACCCTCAACATCACCCATTCCTTATCTCCAGAGATGCTGCCTGTCCCGCTGAGTTACTCCAGCTTTTTGTGTCTATCATCGGTTTAAATCAGCTTCAGCAGTTCCTTTCTACACATTAGTATTACAATTCACTGGTATATTTTAAAAAGAGTGCCAAATCAAAACATTATGCACTTTCCATGCAACTGTTTGAGAGCAGATTAATTTCAAGGCCACAGTTCTCATGTTGCTATATGCACAAAGTGTGTTACAGAGATTAGGGAAAATATAGATGAAAATTAAAATGACAATGACTAATTAAATAATAAATGCTCACAGCCTTCCAATTTAACATTTGCCGAGAGTTTACTTAAAACACACCTCGTTATCAGAAATCATCATCATGTTACTTTGTCAGAATATGACATGAATAAATGTCACCCTCTATTGTAAATTAATGAACAGCTTCTAAGAAGGGTTCCTACCTTGCGCTGCCTCGTATGAGCAGCTTGTAACCACTTTGTTAACTGATTCCGAAGTTCAGCTACTTTGGGGTTACATTCTTGCTTACTCTGACTCACATATTGCACAATTCTTAGTTTCTTCCAGATATCATCTAAACTTGCACCCAATGTGCTTAGATACATTTCTTTTGCTCTGAATAAATAACCTGTGTGTGAAATTTAGAAAGAAAGATACTTAAGAAAATTGACAAGGTGGTGAGTACCAGTATTTAATACAGGGTTTAAGTTTCAAAATTAAGTAAGGCGCAAAGAGCTGGAATAACTCAGGTCAGGCGGCATCTCTGGAGAACATGGATTGGAGAACATTGATAGCTCAAGCATCTCTGGAGAATATGCATCTATCCATGTTCTCCAGAGATGCTGCCTGATATGCTGATTTACTCCAGCAATTTGTGTGCTTTCTTCAGTTTTATTTCCTTCAAGTAGTAATGGTTGTGTTGAAACTTAAAAAATTATATTAATATCTTAAATCAGTTTTGATGAAAGATGCTTCTCTTCTCAGATGATTTCCAGAATTTTCCATTTTTATTTCTATTTCCCCTATCTGCAGCATTTTGTTTTTTAACAACATTTTATATATTTTGCTTTAAAAGTCAATTTGCTCAATAATAACAAAATTCTATCTATATTTTGCTGACATATTTACAAGTAGAACACCAATTATAAACCTTTAGAAAACTACAGCAACCATTACGTGACAATCAGAAGAATCAGAAAATTAGAACATGCAACTGTTAATTTTGGGAGGACACAATTGAAAATGTTCCCATTGTGTAGTGAAATGTGATAACCACCATTCCTGGGTCAATTTGTGTCATGCTGGAAATTCGACTGAGCATTCCCGTCATGAGTCACACCTGCATATCTGAGATGATTTCCACATAAGATACAAGTCAATCATATATTCACCATACAAAGCTCCTCCTGGGTGTTAGTAGGAAAATTAATCCACAATGTCCTGGAAGTAACCGTTGTGTAACAACACTATATATATGATTACAGATTTGGACTGAGACCCCACTGAGACAAAGAACTATTGTACAGTTTAATAGCTGGCCTCTTTTATAGCTGTCAGTCTTTTTATATTTTTCCCCAATATAAACAATTATACACAACAAATAATTAATATTCCTTTGTTTGCGAGTCACCTTCAAGAATAATGTTCTTGAATTATTGATCTCAAATTTTTTTTATCCCCTCCTTATAAGATCTCTCTTATAACTGTACAGCCTTTATCTATACCTTCCCTTCTCCCCACCTGGCTCCATTTGCCCATTTCCTTTACCTTATCTATTTGTACCTACGAACCACCAACCTCTGATTCTAAACTCCTCTTTCCACCTTCCATAATTGGTTCCCTCTAACCATCTACCTAACCTGGTTCCATCTACCACCTCCCAGCCCCTGCCATACCCCACCTTCTCACCTCTCAATGCTGGCTATATTTCCACTATATTCTTAGTCCTGATGCAGGGTCTCAATCTGAAACATCGACCATCCCTTTGACCCCACTTCCTCCAGAGGTTAGTTTTTTGCTCCAGATTCCAAAAGCTGCAGCCTCTTGTGTATACATTTTCATCTTGTCAGTGGTTACCAAAACATATTTGCTGCTATGTACATACCGATTGCAGTGTCTAAGTCACACATCAATAGAAGATCACGAATGGTCACTAATAGATGAAGAATTGCTGAAAGCTTGTACAAGTGAATATCATTTTCATCATGCTTGTCTAGTACGGAAACAAAAGGAAATTATTTAATGCCACTGAATATCCTGACTTCAACTTTGGAGCAGATTGATACTGCTAATATTGCTTATTATTTTAATTTTGCCGATAAATATTTACTAAATAACATGTATCATGTTGTGAGAGTTTGACCAAGAACAAACAATCCAAATTTAAAATTATTTGTTCTATTTTAGTGCCAGCATAAACGTATGTCGTTCTAAGACTACCGGCAGAGCTTTAAATTCAATTACTATAATCTGTTTGAACCCATACCATGGAAATCAAAAATGTTCAAATGTGTTCAGATTCAAGAATGTAAACAATAATTAAAGTTCAAGTTAATAAAGTTGTAAAGACAGTCAGGTGGTTTTACTTGGTTCTCTATTTTTTTGTGCAAAATACATATAATGTAACATGCATGGTGCAGCAGGTGATGGGAAAGGTTTTCAATGAACACCAGAGCATTTATGAAAGTTAATGGGGGTGTCTTGAGGACAGTCTACGTTATGTCAAAGAGATGCTGGATGTCCTAAGATGTATGATAGATCATTTTTTTAAATTCCAAAAATAAACTTTATACTGAATTAAAAAAATATACAAAACAAAACTGTATAAAACTTTTCAAACTCTTCTCAGTGCCTAAATATTCAATGGTCAAACTCAGTGGCGTTCGCATTTGTCTTTAAACCAAAACTCCTGGCTTGGTCAAATATATCCAAGGATACTGTGGGAAGGTAGAGAAGGACTGAGATATATGAATTATAAATAGACATGGGTGAGTTGCCGATAGATTAGAGGGTGGCTAATGTTGTGCCTCTATTTAAGAAGAGCTGCAAATAAAGCCAGTAACCCTAATGTCTGTGGTTACAGATATATTAGGTAGGAAAGTTACTGGAGAGGATTTTGACGGATCAGAAATACATGAATCTAGAAAGACAGGGGCTGATTACAGATAGTCGGCAAGGTTTTGTGGGTGGAAGATCGTGTCTCACAAATTTGATTGAGTTGTTTGTAGCAGTAACCAAGGCTGATGAGGGCAGGGCCAAAGACGTATTCTACATGGACTTCAGCAAGGCTTTTTTTAAAAACATTTTGCATGGTAGCCAGCTCTGGAAGGTTAGATCACATGGGATCCAGGGAGAGCTAGCTAACTGGATACATAATGGCTTCATGCAGGGAAGCAGAGGGTGGTAGTGGAAGGTTGTTTTTCAGACTGGAGGCCTGTGACTAGGGAATGGGTGATGGGCCCATTGCTGTTTGTAATCTATTTCAACAATATGGATGAGAATGTACAAGACATGAATAGTAATTTGGCAGATGACACTAAAATGGATGATATCATAGATAATGAAAATGCTTATCAAGAATTACAGCAAAATCTTGATCTGCTGGGCAAGTGGGACAAGGAATGGCTAATGGAGTTTAATTTAGATAAGTTTGTAGTGGTGCATCTTGGGAAATCGAACAAGAACAGGACCTTCACAGTGAACTGGGCGGCACTGGGGAGAGTTGTAGACCAGAAGGATATCGAAGTACAAGTACATAGTTCCCTGAAAGTAATGTTGCAGGTAGATAGGGGTGGTGAAGAAGACATTTGGCACGTTGGCCTTCATCAGTCAGGGAATTAAGTACAGAGATGGGACATTATGTTACAGTTGTAGAAGACATTGGTGAGGCCACACCTAGTATATTGTTCACCATGCTGTAGGAAAGATGCCATTATCTTGGAACGGTGCAAAGAAAATTTAAGAAGATGTGACCAGGACTTGAAGGCCTGGGCTATTGGGATAGATTGGACAAGCCAGGACTTTATTCCCTGGAGTGCAGGCGGCTAAGTAGTGATCTTATAGAGGTGTATAAAATCATGAGGAGAATAGATAAGGCAAATGCACAGACGTTTTCCCAGGGTAGGGGCCTTGACTTAAGGAGAAAGGGGAAATAATTCATAGAAACCTGAGGGGCACCGTTTTGCTGTATACAGAGGGTGGTGGGTATATGGAACGAGCTGCAAGAGGAAGTAGTTGAGAGCAGGTAAGTTAAAATACATTTGGACTTGTACATGGATAAGAAAGATATATGCAGCAAACGGGCAAATTTAATCATCTTAGTTGGGGCATCTTGGTGGGCATGGATGTGTTGGGCTGATTATTTCAATGATACTTTATTGTCACATGTACCTAGGCATAGTGAAGTTTTTGCATACAATCCAGTAAAATCATAAAGCAGACCTCACCTCGGAAGTACACACAGAGTTGCCATGTTTCTGGTGCCAACAAAGTTACAAAAGTTCATCGAACAGTCTTTTTTTACATGCAATCATTATGAATTATTTTAAGAATGACAATAAAGCCCAAAAATCTCCATGTTATAGAAACAAATTGAGATGATTATAATTCCAGGATCACATATCAATCACATTATAAAGTAATATTTTGTTTATTTAAGAAATATTGTTTACTGGATATAGAAGTGCGTGATGGACTTAATATCTTGCCCACACCAATCTATTCCAGAATCAATGCTCCTTGAATCAATGCAATTTATGTGGTGACGATCCTGACACTATTAATTTTAGGATACAGAGTCAGTGAAAGCGCAACAATGATTATAAAGCTGCGTGTGTTGCAAATTTCTGACAAGGCAAATTTTAAAAGTTGAATGCTGATATTCTTTAGAGTGCTGAATGATCACAGACAATAGTCAGGACAATAAAGCAAATATTGTTGTTGCATCATAAATAAACAAATTGGTCAGTCAAGTAGACAGTTCTCTTTCAAACTGCCTCCAGTCCTGCTGCAGATACATCTTCCTTTGAAGGGTTAGGAGCTTGCCTCTGTTTATACTTATACCCTTGTCCCTGTTTATACTTATATCAAGGTTTATCTTCTGTTCAATGAAGACTTCCAAGTCATTGATATTGGAGAAATTGGCAACAATAGTGATACTAAAGGACAAAGGAGGAAAGTCAGGTTAGGGTTTTCCTGGTCAAGATCGTCATTGTCAGATCCTCGTCTTGATCCGAATATAATAAACACACTTCAAGGACACTGAACATAAATGCTTTGTTTCATTCATTTGTCATTCCTTTACATCCCAGCAACATGTGTCCTCTGACTTTTCTGACTCATAGTGACTCGGAATACATTTAAATTCAGTTCAGTTCAGTTTATTGTCACATGTACCGAGGTACAGAAAAAGTCTTTTGTTGTGTGTTATCCAGTCAGCATGATTAATAAGACATTGGTTACCATAACATCCCTCCCTTGACAAACAAAAAGGATATCCGCATCTTCATATTGTGAACTGAACATTCCAACACCATTTAGTGTATGGCATTTGTTACATTGATATCGTATCATTTTCACATGCAAACACATCTCATAGTCCTCGTATATCTTAGGTGGTCTTTTCTGACGCTTTGGTCTGGCCACTGCCTCTGTCTGCACTGGTGCTGGATTCTGATCTGTTACGTGCTGTTCCACCAGTTCATCATCTCGATTCTGGTTTTGCATCAAGCCATTTGATTTACAACTTTGTACAACCTGAAGGACAGATTCATAGCAAAAGGATTTGAGTATAGGAGCAGGGAGGTTCTACTGCAGCTGTACAGGGTCTTGGTGAGACCACACCTGGAGTATTGCGTACAGTTTTGGTCTCCAAATCTGAGGAAGGACATTATTGCCATAGAGGGAGTGCAGAGAAGGTTCACCAGACTGATTCCTGGGATGTCAGGACTTTCATATGAAGAGACTGGATAGACTCGGCTTATACTCGCTAGAATTTAGGAGATTGAGGGGGAATCTTATAGAAACTTACAAAATTCTTAAGGGGTTGGACAGGCTAGATGCAGGAAGATGTTGGGGAAGTCCAGGACAAGGGGTCACAGCTTAAGGATAAGGGGGAAATCCTTTAAGACCGAGCTGAGAAAAACATTTTTCAGTGGTGAATCTCTGGGTCTCTCTGCCACAGAGGGTAGTTGAGGCCAGTTCATTGGCTATACAGTATTTAAGAGGGAGTTAGATGTGGCCCTTGTGGCTAAAGGGATCAGGGGGTATGGAGAGAGGGCAGGTATGGGATACTGAGTTGGATGATCAGCCATGATCATATTCATATTAACCCTTTCTGGCTTAATCCCTCCTTTCACCACCTCCAGTTTAAATTCCAGTTGGAATATTTTGGAGGACCAAGTAACCAAGAACCAAGGTGCAGGCTCGAAGGGCCGAATGGCCTACTCCTGCACCTATTTTCTATGTATCCCTGATTTGATTTTCCAACTCATCTCCATAGTTGCAGCCCTCAGAAATTTGACACAATCTTGTGAGCAATGCTTTCTCCCTCTCTCTGTGTCTGCGGAGATACATGTATTTGAAATGTAGCATTTGTTTACACCACATAATACTTATTCAAAGCAGCAATAGCCATCACATAATCTGCTTTGCCTCCTGAAAGGGTTCAGTCTTTTCAGACTGGTCTTGCTTTAAGTAGGTGTGAAGTGATTGGGGAGGAGTGGGTGTAGAAGGGTCCAGTCTTTGCAAACTGGGGTCTGGCTGTGTTGGTTGGGGAGGGGGGAGGGGATACCAGGGTTACGTTTCTGCTTGTCAAAACTGCAGTAGAACTCTTTCAGGTCGTTGGTCAGCTGACGATTGTCCAAAAAGCGGGCGCTTTCCTCTTGTAGCTGGTGATTTCTTGCATGCCCTTCCAAACTGAAAAAGAGTCACTAGCTGAGAACTTGCTCCTCAACCTCTCAGAGTACATTTCCTTGGCAGCTTTGATTCCTCTTCTCAGCTTGTACTTTGCCTGCCTGTAGAGATCTGCACCCCGCTCCTGTAGGTTTCCTCTTTAGACTGTCGGAGCTGTCTGAGTTCTGCAGTAAACCAGGGCTTGTCGTTGTTGAACCAGGTCCGGGTCCTAGTTGGAATGCAACTGTCCTCACAAAAGCTGACATATGATGATACAGTGGTACAGAAAATTGCTGGGGAAACTCAGCGGGTGCAGCAGCATCTATGGAGCGAAGGAAATAGGCGACGTTTCGGGCCGAAACCCTTCTTCAGACTAGGCGACGTTTCGGCCCGAAACGTCGCCTATTTCCTTCGCTCCATAGATGCTGCTGCACCCGCTGAGTTTCCCCAGCAATTTTGTGTACCTTCGATATTCCAGCATCTGCAGTTCCCTTTTGAACACATATGATGACACAGTGTCTGTATACTCATCGAGGCTTGTGGTTGCTTTCCTGAACACATTCCAATCCGTGCAATCAAAGCAAGATTGTAGGTTCTCAATGCCCTCGCTTGAAGATTTAGTTGAAGATACATATTTGAGTGACTCCAGCAGAGATTTAATTAATGATCTCTTCAACTGTGCTATTATCCTTTCAGCCAGTTATGATCACAGGGAATTCTCTTGTTCCCTGGCAACTAGTCATTCAAGGGCTCTACAGCACCTTTAATACATGATCATTTTTTCCAATAACAGGGAGGTTAAATTAAAGGAGAATGTCTCTTTACTGGAATTTCACAAAGTGTATATCTCATTCCACAGCTTTTCTGAAGGGTAATTCCAATATCTTAATTTAACTGATTCAAAATTGTAGGTGTAATTTAGCCACATGCTCTCATTATATTCATTTTGAGATAGATGGATATAGAGAATGCTCTGGTTATCATCTTTCAAAATTCCACAGATCCTGGAATTATATTCTTTGAATCCATTCAAATTCTTTGAGAATGTACTCAGCAGAGCAGATTAGTTCTAGACCTGAAACGTTAAATGTTTTCCTTTCCACAAATGCTACCTGACCTGAGTGTTTCTAGCATTTTCTGTTACAATGTTCTAATCTACCAACCTGCTCCATCACACAGGCCTCTGACAATAAGAGTTTAGGATGGGACCATAAACAATGTGAACCACTACCCACGCCTTGGGAGTCATATTGAAAGCGAATGCAGATGGTTCTGCCATGAGACTTGAAAGGGATATATAGACAAGCTGATTGAATGGGTAAAAACATGGGAGATAAGATACAATGTGCAAAATTATGAGGTTATCTAATTCAATTTAAAAAAATCCAGATTAACTTAGTCCGTGGAACAGGGGACTCGTGGATCGTGGCATTGTGATGGGCTTGAGAAAGGGATGGGTGGACGTGGTAGGGACCCGAAGCATATTTGCAGTGAGGAAGGTTGAAAATGAAGGGCACATAAAAATGTTAAAGGCCATTAACCTGGAGGAGAATCCATGCATAAGAAACCATTGCCACAGAGCTAGTCAGGCTAGTCTCTTCTGAATAGTGTTGAAGGATGGCTGGCTTTTTGTGTATGTTAAAATTAACTGCAAGAAAATACACTAAAATATGCATTGAACACTCTTTGATAGTAGTGTATGCCCAGACACCTTTGTGCGTAAGCATGTCATATGCAAAGAGAAACTGCACCAAATTTGAGTCCCACCATATTGACATTCTGATTCATTCCTTTTCATTGCAAAAAGCTACTCTGGACTAGTATTTTCACTGCGAGCTCCATTAGACAGTGGTGACTTTCATTGATCCTAAGTGCAGCTCTTGACTAATTGTTTATATTCTGATTTAATTTATTGTAAGATTACAATATGTCTCAATGTCCTCCTTTTTCACAGATCATATTGACTACATGACACAATGAGCACTAGTAAGTACATCAAAGTAAATCTATTACATAATAGTAATATTGCAGGACCAACAAAACATAGAACTGCACAGTTAAACCATTTGCCATATAACATTTTGGTTGCATTGAGTTACTGGAGAAAATAATGGCTATGATAAGCAGACCACAAGCTAAAAAGGGAAAAGGGAATATGAAAATTGGGAATTTCAAGAAAAGTAAATATTAATTGTGTTTATTGAAATATGTGAAGCCTGTTTGCTTCATTTGTCAGCAGATATGTTCTGCTTTTAAATACAGCAATTTAAATCACAATTATTACTCAGCAGGATGTGAAAGCTTACCCACCTGCAAACAAATTAAGAAAAAGTAAAAATGAGCTAGACAAATTAATTTCTAAATTGTTCTCAAATGTATAATATCTACACAATATTAAAATAGCACAGATTAATTTGTGCTTTATTTTCATGAATTATTGATATCAAAAAAATCAAGCATTGAATAGAAATGACCATGCCTTTTGTCATTTTATCACATTACGCAGTTATGAGAAGCACCATATAAATGCAAATGTGTGGATGGATCAGCAAGTTTATTCCTATCCAATTGCTTTATATTATGCACTTAGGTTCATCAATTCATATTGAATGATGTCTTTTAATTTTAATTTAGATCTATTTGTTTTATAAATGTTTATAACCAAGACATTAAGTGCTCTTTAATTTAAGAATGATTTAAGTACTCGTGATGCCCATCTTGAATAGTATTACCACATTTATGAAACTAAATCCATTTAGACTTGCTAAATTGAGAAGATTACATAATTTCAACACAATATTTAGTTTAGTTTAGAGATGCAGCACGGAAACAGGCCCTTCGGCCCACCGAGTCCGCACCGACAGTGATCTCCACGCATTAACACTATCTTACACACACTAAGGACAATTTTACATTTATACCAAGTCAATTAATCTACAAACCTGTACGTCTTTGGAGTGTGGGAGGAAACCGATGATCTGGGAGAAAACCCACGCGGTCACGCGGGGAATGTACAAACTCTGTACAGACAGCTCCCGCAGTCAGGATCGAACCTAGGTCTCCGTCTCTGAAAGCGCTCTACCACTGCGTCACCATGCTGCCCTCATTTAATTTTTATATTCTTTACATTATTTTTGTCCATTTATCAGTATAGTACATTATTTGTTGAATCCAAATAGTAGTTCAATTTTTCTAAGCTACATTAGGAACCACATTATTCAGGATGTATGCCAGGACACACAATTTTATGAAATATAAACAATTGTTATGCGCTACCAATCATTTTCATAGTGGACTTATTTACAATATTTCTTAATTGGTGTTTCTAAGTAAATGCTTCTTATGTGAGTAAAGTTTTAAAACTAACCTTGTTTAACACTGTCACTTATTACCTTCTCCTGGTGCTTTAGGAAAAACCGAGTATGGTCAAAAGCAAGAGTAGTAAATGTCCCTGTCACAGCCACAGCCACAGAAACAGCACAACCTTTCAGGTCCTCCAGAACAGGGATTGCTGCAGCCTCCAACAGATGATATGCTCGACATTGGCTGGCTGCAAGCAGAAGAAAAATATTACCAGTCAACAAAATGATAAAATGCTGGAAATACTCAGCAGGTTAAGCAGTATCTGTGGAGATATAGAATTAACATTTTAGGTCAATGACATGTCATCAAAACCGAGAAAAGTTATAGATAAAACAAGTCCTTAGTTGCAGAGAAAATGGTGCGGAAGTGTTTGGCCGCAGAACGAGATATTAAATGGCACGTGGTTGTGGCTGTCGTTTATAAAGTGTGATAAGATATCAACATTGTGTAACCAGGATGAAATTTGAAATACAGGTAGTTCTGCAGTGACATCTGCTTCCAATAGCATGAGTTAGATATAGGGCAACTAATTAGTTGCATTACACGGGCCGAATTAATTATAACACGATTTCCTTCGCCCACCGAGTCCACGCCAACCATTGATCATCCGTTCACACTAGTTCTATGTTATCCCACTATCTCATCCATTCCCTCAGCACTAGGGGCAATTTTGCAGAAGTCAATTAATCTACAAACCCACGTCTTTGGAATGTGGGAGGAATCCAGAGCACCTGGAGGAGACCCACACAGTTAAATGGTGAATGTGCAAACTCCACACACACGGCACCCAAGCTCGGAATTGAACCCGGGTGCTGGCATTATGAGGCAGCAGAGCTACCAACTGCACCACTGTGCTGCCCCATGTTTTTTCTATGTAATTTTCTTTAACATGGTTTCTTAGGAATATAACTATAATGTTATAACAGAACTACCCATAATAAAAAAGGAGAAAAAAATGAATATTAAAAATGTCAGACAATCTACACACAATACCCCTGAATGGCTGAAGATGTGAACTTCAACACTGAGTCCTGAAGGCTTCATCAGAAGACGAGCTGTTGTCGAGAGAATGTAGACAGATACAGTGGGATGGAGAATTAAAGTGATTGGCAACTGGAAGCTCAAGATTATCTTTATAGATTAAATGGAGCTGTTCTGTAAAATGGTTACCTAATCTGTTTCGAATGCAGTTTGCCAAATTTAAATTGCTGCTTCACTTGAAATGACTACAGTGGATTCAGAAAGTATTCAGACCCCTTCACTTTTCCCACATTTTGTTACGTTACAGCCTTATTATAAAATTGATTAAATTCATTTATTTTATCATCAATCTACACACAAAACCCCTGAATGAAGAAGTGAAAAAAGGTGTTTAGAAATGTCTGTAAAGTAATTAAAAATAAATAACTGAAATATCACATTTACATAAGTATTCAAACCCTTTACTATGACACTCAAAATTGAGCTTAGGTTCACCCTGTTTCCATTGATAATTCTTGAGATGTTTCTACAACTCGATTGGAGTCTACCAGTGGTAAATTAAATTGATTGGACATGATTTGGAAACGCACACACCTATCTATATAAGGTCTCACAGGTGACAGTGCATGTCAGTGCAAAAACCAAGCCATGAAGATGAAGGAATTGTCCGTAGACGTCCGAGACAGGATTGTGTCGAGACACAGGTCTGGGGAAGGGTATAAAACAATTTCTGCAGCATTGCAGGTCCCGAAGAGCACAGTGGCCTCCGTCATTCTTAAATGGAAGAACTTTGGAACCACCAGGAATCTTCATAGAGCTGGCCGCCCGGCTAAACTGAGCAATCAGGGGACACAGGCCTTGGTCAGGGAGGTGACCAAGAACCCGATGGTCACTCTGACAGGGCTCCAGAGTTCCTCTGGGGAGATGGGAGAACCTTCCAGAAGGACAACTATATCTGCATCACTCCACCAATCGGGCCCTTATGGTAGAGTGGCCAGACGGAAGCCACTCCTCAGTAAAAGGCACATGACAGCATGCTTGGAGTTTGCCAAAAGGCATGAAAAACAAAATTCTCTGGTCTGATGAAACCAAGATTGACCTCTTTGGCCTGAATGTCAAGCATCACATCTGGAGGAAAACAGGCACCGCTCATCACCTGGCCAATACCATAACGACGATGAAGCATGGTGGTGGCAGCATCATGCTGTGGGGATGTTTTTCAGCGGCAGGAGTTGGGAGACTAGTCAGGGTCGAGGGAAAGATGAACAGAGCAATGTACAGAGAGATCCTTGATGAAAACCTGCTCCAGAGCATTCTGGACCTCAGACTGGGGTGGAGGTTCACCTTCCAACAGGACAACGGCCCTAAGCACACAGCCAAGACAACGCAGGAGTGGCTTTGTGACAAGTCTGTGAATGTCCTTGAGTGGCCCAGCCAGAGCCCGGTCTTGAACCTGATCGGACATCTCTGGAGGGACCTGGAAAAAGCTGTGCATCGACGCTCCCCATCCAACCTGACAGAACTTGAGAGGATCTGCAGAGAAGAATAGGAGAAATTACCCAAATACAGGTGTGCCAAGCTTGTAGCGTCATACCCAAGAAGACTTGAGGCTGTAATCACTGCCAAAGGTGCCTCAACAAAGTACTTAGTAAAGGGTCTGAATACTTATGTAAATGTGATATTTCAGTTATTTAATTTCTATTACTTTGCAAAAATGTCTAAACACCTGTTTTCGCTTTTTTATTATGGGGTTTTGTGTGTAGATTGATGATTAAAAAAATGAATTTAATTCATTTTAGAATAAGGCTGTAACGTAACAAAATGTGGAAAGGGTGAAGGGTCTGAATACTTTCTACATACGCTGTACTTAGGTTGTTCTATCTCTTCACTTTCTCAGCAAACAAAAACGTTTTATTGCTAATTGTTCTTTGTCCTGATGAAAGATTAATTTGCAATAGCCACCTTCCACAGATGCCGACTGATCTGCGTATTTTCAGTTTTAGAAACATAGAAAACATAGAAACATAGAAAATAGGTGCAGGAGTAGGCCATTCGGCCCTTCGAGCCTGCACCGCCATTCAATATGATCATGGCTGATCATCCAACTCAGTATTTTATTCAACTTTTATTTCCAGTTTCCAGCATTTTGTAGTATTTTATAGTATTTTGTAGTATTTTGCTTTTATGCATTAAAAATACTAATAAATTTGGAAACTGGCTTTTGATATTTGGTCTTTTATTGAATTAATCATATTCAACTACATATTTTATGATCCTATTTTAAATTTTCATTGCAAGATGCTTGAACCAGGGAATTGAGTAACTTACGGTAAATACCTTGACAACCTTACCTTTGCAGTATTGTTCTAATGTAGCCTAAAATTATTCTACACTCGAATGATAAAAAACCTAGCATAGTTCTACTCTCAGTGCAGCGATGGTTCTTCATGTTAATAGTACGCAAAAGCATTAATTTTTACACCAATTTGATGACAATTTCTATCTTCAAATGTTAAAGAAATTTGAATACCTGATGCTTGAACTTCTATTATAAAGCTACTTAAATCTTGCTGGCCACTTTCCTGCACCAAATCTGTCTTCGGTGCCTTCACTGATTCACTGCTCACTTCAATGTTGAGAGCACTTTCGTCATCTGAAATAGAAAACCAAATCTCTCAATTGCTGACAATTCAGAAAGCTAATTGAGGAACCTTTTCCAATAAATAAGGAAAGTAGAAATAAGTCAGAAATTTTGAAAATTATAAAATGAGTAGGTTATAATCTGTCCAACCCTAGACCTTGCATAGTGGGGAGGGGTGATGGAAAAAATGGCCAACATAGGGAACCTAAGGATGTTTGGAAGGTAATAAATAGATGTTATTTGTATATATTCAATGTATTTAGCTTTCACAGCACAGCTAGTTTAGTTAAAATAAACATTGGGGGTTGTAAATAACTGATGATAATTAAAACTAATACACACCGCTAAAAAATAGGTTTTCTTATCTTCGGGTGATCCAAGCATGAAGGAGGGATAATTATTCACAATTATGTCTAGGTTCTTATCCGTTGCAACCTTGAGATTACAGCTGCTCTTTGTCGTTGTACCCAGCAATTAACAGACTTTTTAAATAAACTGACCCAATTACTTCTCCATACAGGGATAATTACCTTTATGGTACAAATGGGGGGAGTGGTATACTAAATAACAGAAAACATAAGGTTGAAGATAACTCTGGGAAAAACGCAGGCAGGTGGGACTAGTGTTGATGGGGCATGTTGGTCAGCATGGGCAAGTTTCCACACCATATGACTTCATGACTCTATGTCACCTGTCCATGTCATCCAAAGATACTGGCTGATTTGCTGAATTACTCCAGTACTTTGTGGGGTTTTTTAAACTATACTTGTGAATCTGAGGTATATTTTAAGGAAAAATAAAGGTGCGGCCTGAAATTGCTCTGGGAACTGCGTATTTTCTTATTTGGCTTCAAGGACAGCCCAAACTTCACCCGAACAACAGAGCTTAAACAAAATCTATAGCAAAGAACAATTGAATAATTAGTCCATTTTTTTAAATGGGGTGGGGTTGTGTGGGGTTGCTGCAACTTACTGGCAGAAATCTGATTTTCCTCGTTATTATTTGTCTGACAAGAAGCTGCCACCTTCTTGGATCTTAGCATAATGAAGTTGCTGAGAGGATCACAGTCTTCCTCGTACGTTTTTGTCTTGGGACCACTCTTATCTTCAGAACTAATGGAATTCGTAATGGAAACGGTTGTTATATTTTGTAACTTCAAAGGTAATGCTTCACTTCCAATATTTATGTCTTGCTGTGCATCAGAATATGCTGTTTCTTCATCTTCAGAATATGTTTTAACAGTAACATTATTATTCCCATTTATTAAGGTTGGGCTTTCAGAACATTCTGTTAAAGAAAGTGGGAGATAAACATTATTACTGGAGCTTTTAAATTTAATTTGTTTACCATAAGGACTATGGTATAAATTTATGGTTGGCCTTTTCATAATTGGCCAGACCTTTTATGTATTGCAGCAGTACACAAGAGCATGAAATGCATTAGAGTCAGTTGAGATTACATTAAGACTGCAAATTCAGCACAATATGGGTTTGTTTTCTCCCTAATGCTGAATTTGTGCTTAAAGCCTAATCTGATTTTAGATTACAATTGCACCATTACTGAAGTGGCAAAGCTCCTGCAGTAGTACACAATTAACATTTCAAACATGACTACATTATATTCACAAGAGATGAAAATAAATAAAAATATATAATTCAATCACTTTACTGAGACACAAATTATATTTGAGGACTGAACTAAACCATTATGCTTTTTAAAATATATCATATGCGTGTCAAAGATTATATAACATGCAAAGTTTATGGATTTGTAAGTACTGAGAGATCTAACGATAAGCATTCTGAATTATTCTACGTAAAGGTAAATTAATTCTTTTCACAACATTGTGTGATTAGATACATTTTAATGTGGAATGTAATCAGTGAACATACTTTCCAAGTGAACCATGGTAACTGGTGAAAATTCTTCGAATTTAGCAGCTGGTAATTCTTTTGTTTCAATATGACCTAAGTGCAGTTGCTCCATTATGTCTATCTGAAGTGCAGCTATTTTCACATACTCTTCCCACAAACTTTTTACTGCAGCACTTATCAGCTCCTCTGGGGAGACATTTAGCATGTAAATTAACTCAGAAACTGGTTGATGATGGAAGACATGTTCTTTAATCCGAGGTTCTAAACAAAAAATAAAGAATAGCTATTAACAATATATTAAGAAAACCAGTAAGAAAATATTCTACAGAAAACCTCAACTTTGGGTTCCATCATTGCTTTCCCTGAAAGATTATTTGTTTTCTTATTTTCAAGAATGTATGTACAGTTCCCTTAAAAATTTCACAATCTCCAATGTGTTGTACACTTCAAGAATATCTCGAGGTATCTTTTCTCCCAAGATGATTTTTTATCAATCCCAAATTGACACCATGTCACAGAACCATCTATCAAAGCAAACATCCAAACTTTTGCTAAAGAGTTTGGATGTTTGGAGTTTTGCTAAAGAACTATGCATCTGAAAGGACAAGAGTGAGAGAGAGATTTGGTGAGGAACAGAGGGGAATGTGGGGTGCATTCCAGAGTTTAAGGCAAAGACAGACATTAACATCAGGGATTTGTAAGAGGTCATAATTAGAGCGAACACAAAGATTTCAAAGGGGTTTACATCCCTTAAAACCTTGCTTCCTTACATCTAAAAAAAAGAGGTAGAAGAAATGAAGACATGAGAGGATTTGCATACATAGATGGTAGTGTTGCTAAATCGGAAGCCAAAGCAGTTTAACAGTCAGTCAAATGAGTCGGCTGAGGTTATTAAATGAGGGATAGCATTAAAATCGTCAAGTCTTGAGGTAATAAAGCCTTGGAAGCAAAGATTTCAGGTCTAGTATCGGTAGGAAAGAAAGTAAACTCAATGCTAGCATTTATTTCAAGATGGCTTGTAAACAAAAACAGGGATGTAATGGTGAGGCTCTATAAGGCGCTGGTAAGGCCACATTTAAAATACTGTGAGCCATTTTGGGCACCATATCTGAGGATGTGCTGGCTCTGGAGAGGGAATGAGTAGGTTAACCTATGATGAGCGTTTGTCAGCACTGGGCCTGTACTCGTTGGAGTTTAGAAGAATGCGGGGGGACCTCATTGAAACATACAGAATAGTGAAAGGCTTGGATAGAGTGGTTGTGGAGAGCATATTTCCACTAGTGGGGAGTCTAGGACTAGAGGTCATAGAATCAAAGGACTTTCTTTTAGGAGGGGGAGTGAATCTGTGGAATTCTTTGCCACAGAAGGCTGTGGAGGCCAAGGCAGTGGATATTTTTAAGGCAGATATAGATAGATACTTGATTAGTACAGGTGTCAGATGTTATGGGGAGAAGGCAGGAGAATGGGGTAAGAGGGAGCGATAGATCAGCCATGATTGAATGGCATAGACTTGATGGGCCAAATGGCCTAATTCTACTCCTATCTCCTACGACCTTATGATCTAATGACCGAGTGAGCTAAGGTAGGGGGTAACTATCAAGCACAACACCAATGTTAATAATGTGATGATACATCACATAAAATGTTCCTTGATCTTTATAATTTTAATTTTAGGGCATTTAGGCTCTTGATTCTTTTCCCCAAAATCCTTCACTTGCCTTGTCTGTTGACAATCTCTACACTTGTCAGCAATTATAGTTCCACTTTCCTCACTCTCATCTAGAGGACACGCCACCAGACAGGCAAATATGGAGACAAAATAAAGATAGGAGCCGGACAGATGCTTAACTATGTTTAAAAACTCAATGTGTTATCAGCAAATATCAGATAGCAAAAGGTCACAGTAGCACCAAGTAAACCTCCACCAGTTGCAATGGAAAATTTCAAGCACCAATCTCTCATGGGATTAACGTGCATCCATACTCAAAAATGACTCTGATCTCACAATCTGTACCCTAGTTCGTTGAGCTGGTTTTATATCTCTTGATCTTTACCCCACCTAATGTACCTCATATTCTCTGCTCTCCTCCCACCACTTCTCGTAATTTCCATATACTTTCCATTGAGGCCCCTTTTAACATGACCTATTCTTCCACTACTCTCTCTTTTGGGGACTTAATTTACTCAATGACTTCTGAACTTATAAAGTGAATTTAATACTTAATCCTGGTGTTTCATGTGCTATTATAGCCAGGGGCGGAAAACCCGGGGGGGCCAGGGGACACACGTCCTCCCCATGTTTTGAGAGGTGGGGGACACCCCCCCCAAGTCTTTGTGATCCCGATTTTAAAATTGCCGTTTTTAGCGCTGGATTGAGCCTCCGAAGCCTCGCGCGTGTGTGTGAGCATACGCATGCGCGCGTGGCCGCCAAAAAATTGTGTCCCCCGTCCCCTCCATGTTTTGATAGTGAGTTCCGTTCTTGATTATAGCAGATAGTATAGAGACACACAGTTTCTTATCTCTCAAACGTTTGTAATTTTCCTTATTTAAAAAAGCTTTAATAGTTAGAAGCTGAAGCAGGCCACATTGTCCTTTTCTGCCCATTCCACCATTCAGCAAAGTTATGGCTAATCTGATTGTCACCTCAACTCCACATTCCTGTTTACAGCAGTACCTTTTCAGCCCAATAAAGTATTTAGATAGTTCTGCCTTATATTTAAATACCCTGTTTCCACCGCCTTTGAAAAAGAGTTCCAAAGAAATTACCCACCAAGAAATAATGTCATAATCTTTCTCTTAAATGTGTGATCCCTTTAAATTTTGACCCCCATCTTCTCTACATCCTCCCTGTCAAGACATCTCAATGGTTTTCAATAAGTCCCAGGCTAAATGAATAGTTTACGTTAAGCGCATTGAACAATTTTGGACAACACCTCACTTGATATTACTGGCGAGATTCTTCCATATGACTACACATAAATGTTATTGTCATGAACATATTTGGAAACTAAACCCTAATTATTGAAAGTGAAAGCATGAAATAGCATAATCATAACATTATCAAGAACCCTGTGAAAGCACAATTGATTTCTCAACTAGATTCTGTTGTTTCCAGAGACCTTTCTTTGAGTGCAGCAACTTTTAATTCTAGTCTTTATATCCTTTTTCTTTTCATCTCAAACATATTCATTTCGTGCAAACTCTGGTAATTCTTATGTAGGCTTACCCAGAGTTTCAATTTCATCTGGAGCAAAATATGTGCATTTTCCCCAGATTCTAATTATATTGAGTAAGTGTAAAGATACATTGTCTTCCAAACAATATTATTAATATGACATTTTTTGTTTCTCTGCATGGAATATCCATTTTCTCCAGCATAATATGTTCAAAAATGTGACTAGTCTAACATAATATTTGTTCTCATTACCTCGCAACCTCAGAGATGCAATAGAACTATAGAAATTTTCTGCCTGCCATATTTCAAACTCCAGAAAATCCTTTGTTGTTTCTGTTAAAATTGCACTGTGAAGTGGAATACAACCAAAATTTAGTCAAAATATTATGTTAACAGTTCTTGCACTGTACAATATTCTAGACCTAAAAATCATGAAAATTTGAAGATGGCTATAAATGTTATAAAACTTTCAATTGAAACATTTGATCTGACAAAATGTAACAGCAATTCTTTACTAATCAAAAACCAGACAATAGTATGAACTATGGATAAACATGTGAGAATATAGATTCCAGATAAAGTAAGTAAGTAAGTAAGTAAGTAAGTAAGTAAGTAAGTAAGTAAGTAAGTAAGTAAGTAAGTAAGTAAGTAAGTAAGTAAGTTTATTGGCCAAGTATTCACATACAAGGAATTTGCCTTGGTGCTCCGCCCACAAGTAACAACATGACATACAGTGACAGTTATGAATGACTCAGAAAACACTCAACATTAATAATAATAAACATTAAACATTAATGATAAAACACCATTGATCAAGCATGTGAACCAACAAAATACCAGATCAAAGGGAGGCTACAGATTTTTGACTTGAGTAGAGCAACTACTCGTGGATAAAAACTGTTTTTATGTCTGGCTGTGGCAGCTTTGACAATCCGGAGTCGCCTTCCAGTGGGAAGTGATTCAAAGAGTTTGTGGCCTGGGTGAGAGGGGTCAGAGATGATCTTGCCCGCTCGCTTCCTGGCCCTTGCTGTGTACAGTTCATCAATGGAGGGAAGGTTGCAGCCAATAACCTTCTCTGCTGATCGGACGATTCGCTGCAGCCTCCAGGTGTCGTGCTTGGTGGCTGAGCCAAACCAGACCATGATGGAGAAGGTGAGAACAGACTCTACGATGGCCGTGTAGAATTGGACCATCATTGCCTGTGGCAGATTGTGCTTACTCAACTGCCGTAGGAAGTACATCCTCAGTTGTGCCTTTTTGACTGTGGAGTCGATGGTGGCCTCCCATTTAAGGTCCGTGGAGATGATGGTTCCCAGGAAGTTAAAAGACTCCACAGATGTGACTGTGGTGTTGTTGATGGTGAGTGGAATGAGGGGAGGGGGTGCTCTCCTAAAGTCTACAATCAATTTCACTGTCTTAAGAGCATTGAGCTCTAGGTTGTTGCAACGGCACCAGGACGCCAGCTGTGACACTTCCTGTCTGTAGGCAGATTCCTCCCCTTCCTGGATCAGTCCAATCAGGGTTGTGTCGTCCGTAAACTTGAGAAGCTTGACAGAGGTGTCTGTGGAGGTTGGTGTAGAGAGAGTAGAGGAGAGGAGAGAGTACGCAGCCTTGCTGTGCTCTTATGCTGAGCGTTTGCGCGTCCGAGATGAGCTTTCCCAGCCTCACATGCTGCTTCCTGTCTGTCAGGAAGCTGGTGATCCACCGACAGAGGGGTTCAGGCACAGTCAACTTGGAAAGTTAGGAGTGTAATAGCTCTGGCACAATGGTGTTAAATGCAGAGCTAAAATCAACAAAGGATCCTCGCATAGGTCCCCTGGCGGTCCAGGTGCTGTAGGATGAAGTGCAGGCCCAGGTTGACTGCATCATCCACAGATCTATTGGCCCGATATGCAAACTGCAGAGGGTCCAGCAGGGAGTTTGTGATATTTTTCAGCTTGGCCAGCACAAACCTTTCGAGTGTCTTCATGAAGACAGAGGTCAGTGTGACAGGCCTGTAGTCATTAAGACAAGTAATCCTTGCCTTTTTGGGTACAGGGACAAAAGTGGAGACTTTGAAGCAGGCAGGGACAGTACATGTTTGCAGGGACTGGTTAAAAATGTCTGTATATACCAGTGCCAGCTGTTTGGCACAGAGCTTAAGAGTAGAGGGGGAAACATTGTCAGGTCCTGGAGATTTCCGCCTTTTTTATCCTCTGAAAAGCCTCTCCACCTCCTCTATTTGTAATGTTGATGATGGAGAAGTAATGTTGTACAACTCGGAGGGTGTGGGTGATTGGGTGTGAAGTGGTGATTGGAGGGGGGTGGGTGTAGAAGGCCCCAGTCTTTGCAGAATGAGGTCAGGCTGTGAGTGGGTGTGAAGTGTTGGTTGAGGTGGGAAATGGTCCAGTCTTTTCATACTGGAGCCTTGCCTTAAGTAGGTGTGAAGTGGTGAATGGGAAGGAGAGGGTGCAGGGTCCATTCTTTGTAGACTGGGGACTGGCTGTGTTGGTTGGGGACGGGGGGGAGGGGGGGACCAGGGTTATGTTTCTGATTTTCAAACCTGTAGTAAAACTCATTCAGGTCGTTGGTCAGCTGACGATTGTCCCAAGAGCGGGGGGCTTTTCTCTTGTAGCTGGTAATTTCTTGCAAGCCGTTCCAAACTGAAGAAGAGTTACTAGCTGAGAACTTGCTCCTCAACTTCTCAGAGTATCTTTCCTTGGCAGCTCTGATTCCACTTCTCAGCTTGTACTTGGCCTGCCTGTAGACGTCTGCATCAAAGATCTTAGAGCAGAGCAAGATGGGTTACTCTCATGCAAACATGTAGTACGCTCATGGGCAGATTCATGGGTGATAATAGGACCCATTTTAGCAACCAGCCCCCGCCATCTTGTTCCGCCATCTTGCTCCGCCATCTTGCTTCCGGCCAAAGATCGGATCTTTGTTTCCGCAGCGGGGAGAGGGAGTGTGGGGCCCGGGGCAGCGGGAGAGGGAGTGTGGTGCCCGGGGCAGCGGGAGAGGGAGTGTGCGGCCCGGGGCAGCGGGAGAGGGAGTGTGCGGCCCGGGGCAGCGGGAGAGGGAGTGTGGGGCCCGGGGCAGCGGGAGAGGGAGTGTGGGGCCCGGGGCAGCGGGAGAGGGAGTGTGCGGCCCGGGGAGAGGGAGTGTGGGGCCCGGGGCAGCGGGAGAGGGAGTGTGGGGCCCGGGGCAGCGGGGAGAGGGAGTGCGCGGTTCGGGGAGAGGGAGTGCGCGGCCCGGGGCAGCAGGGAGAGGGGCATAGGAGGGGGGGAGACATTGTAGTGTGGGGGCAGGCAAGGGAGTGCCGGGGGGGGGGGGGGGTGGGAGAGTTGAGGGGTGGGATAAGGCCTAATGTGTGTGAAGTTGCGGGGAGGTTTACAATGTTTCTTATTTAATGTCCCTTGTCTAGTCTGAAATAAAGTTCATCATTGGATCAGAAGAAATATAATTGTGTGTGTTATATGATTATATACATTTATATCACATTCATGTATGTGTGTTTATAAACATTTTATTCTTTAACAAGAATTAACAGAATTATGAATCTAACCCTATATCACACACAAAAACTTCCCCCGCAATGTCAATTACCCTGTGAGTCGGGTCGGGTCGGGTAGGTTCCGGTTACTACAAAATCAACTCAAACACTGCTTGTGAGCCATTTAAAAAGAAATGATTTAAAAAACATTAAAAAATACAATTACCAGAGTCAAATTTTATTCTTGACAAGAAGTATGAACTGTCAGAATTATGAATCTAACCCTATATCACACACACACTATAGCCCCGCAACATTGATTACACTGCGAGTCGGGTCGGGTCAAGTAGGCTCCGGTTACTAAAATGGGCGGTGAAAAATGCCCAGGATCCCCTCCGTAGCGTACTACACGTCAGCCCATTGTATTTCGCAGGAGTGGCCTATCTTGCTCTGCTCTAAGATCTTTGGTCTGCATCCCCGCTCCTGTAGACCTCCTCTTTAGACCTTCGGAGCTGTCTGAGTTCTGCAGTGAACCAGGGCTTGTTGTTGTTGAACCATGTCTGGGTCTTAGTTGGAATGCAACTGTCCTTGCAAAAGCTGACATATGATGATACAGTGTCCGTATACTCATCAAGGCTTGTGGTTGCTTCCCTGAACACATTCCACTCCGTGCAGTCAAAGCAGGATTGTAGGTTCTCAATGCCCTCGCTCGTCCACCTTTTCGTTGTTCTGACCACAGGCTTAGCAGCTTTTAGTTCCTGCCTGTAGGTCGGAATAAGGTGAACTAGACAATGATCAGAAAGACCCAGACCTGCCCGGGGAACAGAGCGATATGCGTTCTTGATTGCTGTATAACAGTGATAGAGTGTTCTCTCCCCTCTGGTGGGGCAGGTAACATGAAGTTTGTGTTTTGGAAGGTCTCGACTGAGGTTTGCTTTGTTAAAATCCCCCAAAACAATGATCATGGAGTCCGGGAAGTCACTCTGTACCCGCATTACTTGGTCAGCGAGTTGCATTTGCGCCTCATGTACGCAGGCTTGGGGAGGAATGTAAATTCCAGCGAGAATAAAGGAGTTAAATTCCCTCGGAGAGTAGAAAGGTTTGCAGTTAATAAAGAGGGATTCTAGGTTGGGAGAGCAGATATTTGACAGTACCGTGATGTCGCTACACCAATCCTGGTTGGTATAGAAGCATATTCCATCGCCTGTTGATTTCCCCGCTGCCTCCACTTTGCGATCTGCTCTGTGAAGTTGGAAGCCAGCCAGTTGCAGCGCGCTGTCCGGGGTCGACTCACAAAGCCAGGTCTCAGTGAAACACAGGGCAGCAGCTCGAGAAAAGTCCTTGTTTGTCCGATGCAGGAGTTGCAGTTCGTCCACTTTGTTCTTGAGAGAACGTACGTTTGCCAGGAATATGCTCGGGAGTCGTATGCGTGATCCTCGTCGCCGGAGTCGGGTGAGTGCTCCAGAGCGCTTCCCAGGGGTCCTCCTCCGTCTCAAGACCTTGAACGCAACCACAACCCCGCCGATGAATAAGTCCAAATAATCCAGCGTGTGAGAGAAATCCGGAACGATTTCTCGTTTGGAGATACTGTATGTCCGATGTTTATGAGTACCTCTCGTGAAAGTAATCTTTGTAGGGTTTTCACAGATGACACAAACGAACAAACACATACAAAACAGCAAGGAGCAGTACACCGTGGCCGCCATCGTCGGCGCCAGCAGCAGCAAGAAGCAGCAGCTACACTGCAAGCAGCTCAAAGAAACAAAAAAAATAAAGAACACAAAATAAGCTATTCCCATCATCTGATCAGAGCAGAATGGAAGAAAATCATCCAGTCAGCACAAGAAAATGACTTGTGTGGTGATGTCAAATGACAATGTTAATCCATGCATACATTAAGTTTCATACTGAGACACGAGATTGCATATACTGGCAAAAAACAAATGGCTAGAGGTACTCATCAAGTCAGGCAGCATCTGTGGAGGGACAGATAATGTTTTGGGTCCAAACCCTTCCTCAGAATGATAGAAGGGAGAAAGATGGTAAACAGAGTGATGGGTGGAACAAAGCCTGGCAAATGATAGGTGGATACAGGTGAGGAGAGGTGATTGGCCGATGGGTGGACATAGTAACAAAGGCAAGAGGTGAAATAGAGACAAAAGGGCATCCAATAAGGAAGGAAGAGTGAAATGTAAACATGGAGGGAGGGAGATGAGAAGAGAGGATTGGGGGAAAGGGAAAGAGGGGTGATAATAGTGAAATAAAGGATGGAGTAGGGAGGGGTGGAAGATGAGTGGAAGGAAGAGAGGAAAAGAACAGGTTGATAGGGATAGTGGACAAAAGGTTTGTGCATGGGGGGAGATAAGGAGGGGTGCTTAAAGTTGGAGATTCAATGTTCATACCGTTTGATTATAGGCTATCCAAGTGAAATATGAGTTGCTGGAGATAAGGAATAGGAACCGTTTTGGGTTGGAACCTTTCTTCAGATTGAAAGATGGAGGTGGGGGGAGGGGTGGGGGAACTGGTGGGGGGGAAACGACAGAACAAATCAGGGCCGGCAACAGTTGACCTCAGGAAGGATGGAGTCCATAATAGCCCATTGTTGGTTGGGAAATTTGTGCTAATGAGAAGGATACAAGATAGATGTTAGTTGGGAAGTTGATGAAATCAATGAGTTTTGCACAGCTGCAGGAGGCAGGCCCAGTGTATTCATCAATGAAGTGGGGATGGTAGTTGTCAGAATTTGAGTTGGTAACATTCAAAGGTTGAAAAAAAAAGCAATGATTCACTTTAGATAGTAATGGCCTTACATTATTTATTTCAAGTTTTTAAAAAAACACAGTAAAGTGGTTGGTATCACTGTCTTAGATTGTTTACTGTATTTTGTATGTAAAAACTATAGCAATGTCTTAACAAAAAAGTCTTCATATGCACAAGAAAGTCTTTATATGCGGGATGAGTAAAATAATTGGAATTAGCAGATGAAAAGTACTTTATGCTTACTCAAACGATGATGGACCAAGTTCCTCCACATGCAGTTCCTTGGTTGATAAAATAATTTCTCCACAATCTGAGTACGGAGGAGTCAATGGGGTTTCTACTTCCAAGTTTCTATAAATGTCGCAGCATACTGTGAACATATTTAATTCAACATCGGTAGAATTATTTCAACAAGAGTTAAGTTTTCTTTCTCTTTTCATTTCTGAATATCGTAGGTTACACTTAGCTGAAGAACTACAGTTGGAATGCTCAAAGCACTGGAGAATTCTCACCAATGCTGTCTCAATAGAATCCAGCAAATTCACTTCAGGATAGGTAAACCAACAAGCATCGAGATTGATCACACTGAACCAGCTCCATTATTCTGAATAGAAACCAAGCATTCTATGCAGAGGTCCATCATAGCCAGCCTCTACATCTACTTACATCAAGCCCCATTGTACACTGGTATCCAAACCCCTGACAGGAAACAGATCTTGTGGCAGGAACTTAAGCTTCCACTGTAGTATAAAGTAACGGAAGCTCAAACATTGACCATCAGATTTTGCGTCATGGTTAATTCTGTAAGTGTATTGATTGTAGTAATTACCAATTGCAAGGTGGAATTGATAACCTCTCAACTCAATGCACAGCCCTGTACCAAAGATGCTGAAAGCATCCATGCTACTTGACATTATGCTATCCAATACGCTGCCCACAAATGAAGAATTATGTTCATACGCCCACTAGCTCTCTTTTGAAGTGTGATTCTTCAGTCCTTATCTGAGTCCTCTGCAGAATTATGACTTTGCCATTCAGCAAGCTCCAGTAACTTGAGCAACCCTATCCCCAGCCCAGCCTTCGGTGTATTAGTGTTTTCCCAAGTGCAGATCTCAGCTTTAATTTATCCTTCAAATTACATGGCATTTTAGTGTCTGGGCTGATGACAGTGGCTTTGAAGACACAAGAGATTACAAATGCTGGAATCTGTGGAAAATACTAGCTATTGGACAAACTCAGTGGGTTAGGCAGAGTCTGATTGAGGCACAAGGATGTTTGACTGATGCAGGGTCTCGACACTAAACAATGACCATCTCTTTCCTGATCATTGATGCTGCCTGCCCTGCCGACTTCCTCCATCAGCTTGTTGGGTTTTTTTTTGCAGTGATTGGGAAATTGAGGAAAGGAATATATTCATCTGCACTTTTTATTTATTGTTCTTTCTGCACTGCCAAGGTAAGTTCCAGTTCTTTTCTGAAATGAGAAAATGCAGTGGCTATGTTGCAACAAGAGAAGAAAAAAATATAAACTACACGTTTACACTATCTGCAGAAGAAGTAGCAAGATAAGTGAAAAGTGAAAGAAAAAGAGAAGGAAAATCAGATTTAGAGAAACTCTCAACTTCAATGATTTAAGCTCAAATGAACTTAATGACATTTTTTCCTCAATGGTCAGCACCATCTCCCCCACAGGGTCTCAACATGCAATGCATCTCACTGCTATCCATTAGTTTCTGCAGCTGCTGGTTATGTGCCACTTTATCCTGTCAGAAATAGAGCTGTAACAACGCGTATTATACAAAATGTTTGTGTGATGTATTTGTGATAGTTGCCAATGTGTGGAAGTTTTTGAGACGTAGGTTTGATAGTTATGGTTTAAGAGTGGAGTTAGGCATATGAAGGTTAGTTCTGATGGATAGAGATTTTTTGGTGAGCGAATAATGATGGTGTGTAAATTGAAAAATTGATCAAATTATTAGGAAAGACACAAAATAGTCAGTACAGATAGTCAGGGAGCAACAGGAATCACAAAGGGGGGCAGTGAGAGAGGGTCTCACAGAACTGCCCTCAGAGAAAAGAGGAGAACTTTTCGACCAGTGGCTCTAACACCCATAGTAATGAAGTGTTTTGAGCGACTGGTTATGCAGCATATCAAAAATAGTCTACCTGCCGACCTAGACCCACTGCAGTTCGCCTACAGAGCCAACCGATCCACAGAGGACGCAGTCTCAACAACACTGAACCTCGTACTGTCACACCTTGATCAGAAAAATACTTATGCCAGGATCCTCTTCATAGACTTCAGCTCTGCTTTTAACACAATCATTCCGCAGCAGCTGGTGGAGATGTTGGAGCTATTAGGGGTTGATGCTGGCACATGTAACTGGGTCCTGAACTTTCTATCGCAACGGCAGCAGACAGTCAGGGTGGGCAGTAGGACATCAAAAACCATAGCCGTGAGCACTGGCTCGCCCCAAGGCTGTGTCCTAAGCCCCCTGCTGTTTAGTCTGCTTACACACGACTGTACTGCTAGACTCAACAACAACTTCATCAACAAGTTCGCTGATGACACAACAGTGGTGGGTCTCATCAGTGACAATGATGAGTTGGCATACAGGATGGAGGTGGAGCTGCTCACGGGATGGTGCAAATCCCACAACCTCATTTTCAACGTGGGAAAAACTAAGGAGATGGTGGTTGACTTCAGGAGGGCGGGAAAACAACACCATACACCTCTGCACATCGATGGAGCTGATATGGAAAGGGTCAGCAGCGTGAAGTTCCTAGGACTCCACCTGTCAGATGACCTGACGTCCACGACCAACACCACAGCACTGTTCAAGAGAGCCCAGCAGCGACTACACCCTCTCCGAAGACTACGGAAAGCAGGTCTCCCCACTACACACCTACGAACTTTTTATAGGGGGACAATCGAGAGCACATTAACCTACGGCATCACTTCCTGGTTCGGGAGCTGCAAGGCGTACGAACGGCACCAACTAGACAGGATTGTGAAGACCGCCAGCAGGATTATTGGTGCTCCACTCCCTTTCCTGCTGGACATATACAGGAAGAGATGTATCAGCAGAGCCATCTCCATCATCAAAGACCCCTACCACCCATCGCATCACATATTCTCCATCCTGCCATCTGGGAAGAGGTACAGGAGCATTAGCTGCAAAACCAGCAGGATGCTCCTCAGCTTCTTCCCGCAGGCTATAAGACTGATAAACGGACTTTGCCCCCTGCCAAAGTATCGCGCACCAACCACCAACCTGGACACACTGCAGCAGAGCCACTGTCGTGCCGCTGCCGATCAGAACGCCTGTTGATGTTTAGTAGAGAGTAGATTGTTTAATTTGTTCATGATATATGTATTTTTATTTCTATATATTTTTTACTGCACACTGAATGGACACTGGTTGAGCAACGTTTTTTTGTTTCCTCTGGGTATGTGAGTACTCAGGAAAATGACAATAAAGATATACTATACTACTATACTATACTAAACTAGGCATACCTTGAGGAGATTTTGCAGTGGAGCAGTTATCAGGATATGGCATTTGAAAGTGCATGTACGGAACTCAACAACTCACGTGAAGTTATTAGAATTCTTCCTGTGCTACATTTAGATCCTTAAATTTAAAACTTAAAACTCCCAATTTATAAATATATACTGTTTCAGATCAAGGCAATATAACGTGACATTACCTGGGTCACTAACTTCTGCTGTGAATTCACTGGCATCATTCTTATTTTCATTCAATGAATAGTTCATAGTTTCACACCATTGAAATATTTCTAATTTTAGCATGAACTTATCTTTAAAATCTATGGGGGGGAAAAATAATTTGAATGACAGTTAAAACCAATATATCAATCATAATTCAGTCTCTCTCTCTAACATAGGATGATAGTTTAGGTTTATATATCATGCTAATTGGATGATACAACATATTCCCTGCTATAAGTTTTGCATTTATTTTTCTATACTATCTATATACCAGGCTTGATAAATAAAGTACCGCTTGATTATTATCCACAAAAACGCATCTTTCAGTCAACAGATAAAGTTATATAATAAAAAGAGAAAATACTGGACATACTTTAACCCAAAGTAGTAACTCTGTTTCGCCTCCCACAGATATGCCCTGATGCGTATTTCCAGCATTTTAGATTTCCAGTATCTTCAGTTCTTTTGATTTCACAAAATTATATAATATATATATTATTTGATCTGATGTAATTTGAGGATACTAGAAATGCATCAATTTTTGTTTTCGCCTTGATATTTCAGTATTCATTTCAAAATAAGAACATCAGATAAATTCTTAAAGATAAAATCTTTTCTTGCCACTTTCCCCCTCCCAATTTTCTTCCTAGTTCTCCAAAAAAAATGGAGTTACAAAGAGCAAAATATGGTATTTAGTATGTGACCATTAATTTTGCCTGTGCCTTGAACAAAAGCATCAGTGGACTGTTATGGTGCAATAGAAATCATAACCAAGATTGAATCTGATCTCAAGCGATCTCCACAACATGTACTTCCAGCAAACAGACCAAATGTAGGAAACTTGGCCAATGTTCTTCTCATAACTCAGGTAACAGTGTTGACACAATAGTTCTTAAATAATAGGAAATTTAATTTGTAACACTGGCAAAGAGCACTATATTAAGTTCGCCAGCGAAGGTTTGTGCATTTTGCTCACCCCTTAGCACAAGATTAAAATTGCATCAGGATACAATATGCATCTTTGATTACTCATGCGTTTATCTGCTGAGGGGAGAACTATTCACTATTTCTTTGCCTACTCAACATCCAAGAGTCAAGTCAAATCAAGAGAGTTTATAGTCATGTGTCCCAGATAGGACAATGAAATTCCTGCTTGCTGCAACACAACGGAATATTGTAAGCATAAATACAGAACAGTTCAATGTGTCTATATAGCATAGATCATATATATACACATAAATAAACAGATAAAGTGCAATAGGCTGTTACAGTTCAGAGTCTACTTCAGAGTCTGTTTGTTGGCGAGTTTAATAGCCTGATGGCTGTGGGGAAGTAGCTGTTCCTGAACCTGGATGTACCAGATTTCAGGCTCCTGTACCTTCTACCCGATGGTAGTGGAGAGATGAGTGCGTGACCAGGATGGTGTGGGTCCTTGATGATGTTGGCAGCCTTTATGAAGCAGCGGCTGCGATTGATCCCTTCGATGGTGGGAAGGTCAGTGCCGATGATTAACTGGACAGTGGTCACAACTTTCTGCATTCTTTTCCGCTCCTGGATGCTCAAGTTGCCAAACCAAGCCACGATGCAACCAGTCAGCATGCTCTCTACTGTGCCCTGTAGAAGTTCGAGAGAGTCCTCTTTGACATTCCGACTCTCCGTAATCTTCTCAGGAAGTAGAGGCGCTGATGTGCTTTCTTTATAATTGCATCAGTGTGCTGAGACCAGGAAAGATCTTCGGAAATGTGCACGCCCAGCAATTTGAAGTTCTTGACCCTTTCCACCATTGTCCCATTGATATAAACGGGATCCCTATCAATGAGTAAGAAACTGCATGATGATTTTTCTTCAGCCAGGACTCATTGAAAAGTAGAACATTAACAAAACTAAAATTACACTCCATATAACTCACCTTTGTTTACAATATTTTTACATGAATCAACATTAACAGTCACATCTTCTGGGATCAATGGTAAAAGAAATTTAATTTCTGAAAGTGGTGAGAAGCCTTCATTCCAACTGAAGTCCACTGCATTGCTGATACCCAGTTTCAGAGGTGGCATCAGAGACTGTCAAAAAGTATTGTAATATTTAATTTATTATTATTTTCATCCTTTCTAATTTTTAAACATTGAAGCAGGGCAATCTCATTCTCCATAAGATTCAACCTGTCAGAATATTACGATAAGAATTCAGAATATTGCCAATACCTTTTGAATAATTTACCATTTTTGCATTCTTCGTTCCATCCCAATTATTCGTCTAGTTATGTCCTGCATCCTCCCCTCCTACCTTCTAATGCCTATATTCGATGACTCGTGCTTCCCATTCTTCACCATTCTCCTTTAACTTCACAACTCCTTGATTTTTACCTCTAAACCCTTATGTTTCCAACATAGGCTTAACCTCTAACACCTTGCAATTTGTAACAGAAAAAGAGATGCAGTAACCCTGAAAGATGAAGAAAATAAACACGGAAATTAAGAATTAAAATTATAGAAGAAAATAAAGCAAGACATACAAACATGCAGATCAAAAAGAAAATAAGTGCACAATTTCACAATAATGTGAAAGGAAAATTATGTTCGACATCAGGACATAGTTTAGTTTAGAGATAGTGTGGAAACAGGCCCTTCAGCCCATTGAGTCCACGCAGACCATCGATCACCCGTACACTAGTTCTATGTCCTACACACTAGGGGCAAATTTACAGAAGCCAATTAACCTAAAAACCCGCATGTCTTTGGAATGTGGCTGAAACACAGAGCTCCTGGAGAAAACCCACAAACTCCTGTGGTCAGGATCGTGGTCAGGATCGAACCCATGTCTCTGGCGTTGTGAGGTAGCAACTCTATCACCGTACCAGAGCCGCCCCAAATGTAGATTTTGTAACATTTTTGCAAATGTTCCAAATACGATAAACCTCTACTGATTCTGGATCACTTTAACAATAAGTACCCATGTCAGGATGCTATTCAATGACTCTAGCCTCAGCCTTCAAGAATGTAAACTGAAAAGTTGCATCTCAGCCTTACATGGCAACTGCTCTGCTCTGAACCTGCAGAGAATGGTGTACACAGCCCAGTCTGTGAAGAAGGGTCCCGACCTGAAACATCACCTATTCATGTTCTCCAAAGATGTTGCTTGACCCGTTGAGTTACTCCAGCACTTTGTGTCCATTTTTTTACAGCCCACACTATCACAGGCTCATCAATTCCATTCATACCATTCATACATGTTCAGACTTGGGAACATATTCTTCCCCACTGCTATCAGATTGCTGAACCCATTTCCTCTTTCTCACCCCCTTCCTGGAGGGGGTGCCACATACTCTCACTCTCATCTCTACCTCATTCAGTTATTCTATTATTGGAGTTTATTATTTTATTTGCACTGCTTCATCTTCCACTACAATCTTTGCAGCATTCTGCTGTTTTGTATTTGTTGTCACGTTTATTGTTGTTGCTGTCATTATCACATATACTGTGTACACTAGTGAACAAAAACTTTAATTGCATCCTGGTGTATACCACACTGAATCTGAAATTTAAACTAAAATTAGTGACAATTTCCTGTTCAATTTTCTGCAAGTCTTCTTCCTAAACAAGAGGGGGCAGCAAAGCACAAGACACTCTCTCAAAGAATACCATGAGTGTTCTCCCATTATTTATTCCTAACATTCGGACATTCTGGTTATTATTGCTAATATTGTGTGTTTGCTATTTGCGGATTGTTTGCCGAGCTAGTTTCTAACATCAGCGTTTATACTTTGAATGTCATTTAAGACGAATCTGCATGAATCTCCAAGAATCGTAAGAAAATGGGGCAGGTTTGTAATATGGTAACATAAGGATGGAGGAACTACTGTAAGACAATTCCCATATAAATCAATAACCAATCATCTACAGGACTAATTGGAAACTACTAACACGTCTCCACTCCAGAACCAAAATCTCCCTAACCTCTGTAGTCAAGCTACAGTACGCAAGTAACACTTGCATTTGCACGTGTTTGGAGGTTAAGTTCTGATTATCAACTCATTTGATGAAGCTTTGGAAGAATTAGCCTTACAAACAACATCTGGTTACATTCACCAAAATTAACACTTCCAGTTTGAGGTATGAATTGGCAATCCTTGTGAGTAGCATACAATGGCATTGTTATTACAAATCCTCTAATTCTGTCTTTCTCCCCTGCATATACACACAGTGTGTGTTTGTGTGGAGACAAGGATACAGACTCCTGCTGAGCTAGGGATAGAGGGATAGAGGTGGAAATGATGAGGGACTGAGGGAGATAGATGCAAGAAAATGTCAGAAAGATAGTGGCAAAAACCTGCTTTTTTTTCCTACTATTTAACCTTTATAACTATAAAACTCTGATCTTGGATGTGTGTGTGTGTATTTGAGTATTTATTTGTTTGTGTTTTGTCACATCTTCTCGAAAAAACGACGCGGTAACGGTAACATTTTTACATATTCCGGTAGAGATTTATCATCTTATCTGAAAAATTCATGCATTATTACTCGAGTTATTAATCAAAATATTCACAAATCTGAAATAACTTTGAATCTAAACGAGATTGTCTCATTGATGACATCACAATGGGGCTGCTGCACGCGGCCTGCACTGTATTTCACGCGCTGCGAGTGACGTCACCCCCCCCCCCCCGACTCGCAGTCCTTTGGTCGCCACCCACCCGCCCGCTCGCCGTCCGCTCAGCCCCCTCTCCCTCTCTAGCCCATCTCTCCTCCCCCCCTCTCCCCCACTCACTCCACCCTCCCCTTCCCTCTGACCCCCCTCCCTCCCCTCTCCCCTCCCTCTCTCCCCTCTCTCCCCTTCTCTCACCCCACCCTCTCGCACCCCCCCTCTCACCCTCGCCCTCTCTCACCCCCCCTCTCTCTCCCCCCCTCCCTCCCCCCGTCTCTCACCCCCTTCTCCCCGCCGCTCTCCCCCCTCTCCCCCAACTCTCCCCCCTCCTCTCTTCCCCTCCTCTCCCCCCTCTTCTCTGCCCCTCCTCTCCCCCCTTCTCTCTCTCTCCCCTCCCTCTCTCTCCCCTCCCTCTCTCTCCCCCTCTCTCTCTGTCTCTGCCCCTCTTTCTCTCTGCCCATCCATCTCTCTGTCTCTGCCCCTCTCTCTGTCTCTTCCCCTCTCTCTCTCTCTGCCCATCCCTCTCTGTCTCTGCCCCTCTCTTTATCTCTGCCCATCTCTCTCTGTCTCTGCCCCTCTCTCTGTGTCTGCCCCTCTCTCTGTGTCTCTGACACTCTCTTTCTGTCTCTGCCCTCTCCCTCTACCCCCCTCCCTCTCCCTCTCTAGACGTGCCTGCGAGTTGGGGGCTATGCATGAGTGGATAGGGCGGGGTTGGGGTAAAAGGAGCAAATGAATAATAGTATAATTTCAAGGGGGTTGGTTAGTGTGTGTGTGGGGTGGTTAGTGTGTGTGGGGTGGTTAGTGTGTGTGTGACGCCACAGGCCGCCCCTCCCCCCCGCAACGGGTCCTACTTGGTCTAGTAATAACTAAGATTTAAATACTACAATACTAGACTGATTGGTAAAAGTGGGTAACTTTGTCTAGAATCAGGAAGCTCACAATACCCAGCAAAAACAGATTCCTGTTTCTATTCACGTTTAAATGCTATTTTACCTCATCATCCAGCTGTGGAAATGGTTTGTAATCTTCCTTAATCAAAAGCTTTTCAGTTGCTCTGTCAGTAACATCTTTCTTTGAGGGATAGAGCAGGCAGGAGCTGAAATAGTGCAGCAAATGATTGAGAAGAGAAAACAGTGCATATTACTTTTAAATTGTAATATTTGCATCCCAAAAGATACATTAAACATGTAAGAATTAGTGCCTGGAAATTATAGTTCAGCTTATTTTGGTATGCAAAACATATTCTATGATGTTAACATCCTCTGAAAACACACTGTAAAATTGAGCAAAGTTTTATAATGCTTTTTTTGCACTTTGTAATCAATTTGTGCTGCAATGCTTAAGTCCCACTTACTGGACAGCAATGCTCATTCTTTTACCTGAAAAACATCTCCTCAGTTAAAGGCTCTCCTTTAGAATTTATCAATGGATCTTTCAGGGAAATAATTTTCAATCTGCAACTGAGAGAATGCAAATTGGGCAGTTGCTTGTGAAACTCTGACAGGTAATCTGCAAACACGATTTCATCATGCAGAAAAATATCTAAAATGAAAATTGAACATAATTTACACACCACAGCAATTTTGATCAGAATTTCATCAGACCTTGAAGTCACATTTTTCACAAAGCGCAAGATAATCACATTGTAATATCCAAAGTAAATGATTTGATGACTGATTCTATTAGTACTTGGGAGGTATGTTGGATTTTCCACAAAACATAGAAGGGAAGTGATAAGGTTGTGTTCTGATTCAATTGTTGAAAAATTCAAGACAGAAAACCTTTCCTTGAATTTACAAAATTGTTAAACTTTACAAGAGGTTCATGAAAACCAGAAGTGCAAGCCTTCTGACTGCTGCCTTTTTGAAACTGAACAGAATTGTGCTTTCAGCATATCATCAATATTCATACTCAGCACTGTATCAAGTGTTTTTGCCTACATGAGTGCAGTCTGATACACAAATCAACGTTAGGGTAAAAGCGATGACTAGCCAAATGTGGGGTGGGATAGATGGAATAATCAGATTAGTAAAAAGCTGGTGACAGCGTTCAATGTGCAGGTGTTATTCATTGCCATTTTTAACTCAGTTGCCAATTATTATAGGAAGAACTACTCTTGTTGAATTCATTGGAAGTTCTTTAACAATCAACAATATTCAATTTTGCCAAACAATGATAAGCAAAGGTTGTCAGAAAATATAGATATATAACACAGCAATTGAAAAACTCCCAAACTAGTGTCACATTTGTTTCAGGGTTAAGCCTTGTGCCATCAAGAAGAGCCCTTTTTTCCACTCCTGTAACATCCACACAGAGCCTTGCATGGAGCCCATTTACTGCCAAACCCTTCATCCATGCACTTTTCAAGTCAAAATATGCCTGAACTAAATTACATTTCCCAAACTTTACCATGGTATTAGTAAAGCAACAATTCAGTATTAGAATTCTTCCTCTATTAGAATTTTTAAAATTCTTCTCTGGTTTCACCCATTTTTATTTATAATCCCCCCCCCCCCCCCCATTATGTCAATTTAAATCAATGACATTACAAAATAAAGTTTACATACAAACAATTTTTTTAAAATATACTGACATTCATTTTATGAAAGTAGTTGGATTCAATGCAAGCACATTACCTGTTCCTGTCTGTGTATTTACATGTTCAGGATCAACAACCTCAAACTTGTCCTGCTCATCTTTCGCAAGGTGCAAATCATCTCTCCTTAACAATGAGCTCACTTCTTCTGTGACATTCTGAGAATTCGGATTTGAACTGGGCACAATCTCTAAACTGTCAGTGCCGATTTAAGATGGCATGGAATAAATATATAGTATAGAAAAATTTAAAATATGGTAATAAAAAATATAATGAAACACATATACACAAAACTAAGATTCCATATGGTTTATGAAGAGGCGGATGAAGCGGAACATCTTCATATCTTCCTTCATAATTTGTCCTGCTATTATTTCTGGTTTCAGTACAGAAAAAATAGAAAACAATGTAATACTTTGAGTTCTGATAAATGGCCTTTGACCGGAAACATTGACTGCTTCCTTTTCCATTGACGAGACCTGTGGTGGTATTGGTGTATGTCGAATATGAAGACATTCCGTTGACCCTTTATGTTATAAAAAGAGACAAAATGCTAGGTTTTTCCAGCATATTTTGTTTTCACCAAAACAAAATTCTGTGCCGTAATGGTTCCAACTTTCAAGATAGAATGTAAACATACGGAGATATTTCACAAACCTGGTCTCCCCAACCAAGAGTTTTTTAAATCTTGCTCTCAAAATTTTGTTAGATGATCATGTGTTATGGCCATTCAGCTAATGGAATTCGTCCTTACAAAATTCACAATACACTACCCAAAAATTTGAGATAGAAAATAATATTCGCCCTCAATGAATTTATGGAAAAAAGAAAAATAAACAGAAATTGTTATCACTTGCATTTCTTAATGCAGATGGATATTACGCAGCTTTGCTTAAAAAAACCCATATTCACGAAAAGCAACCCCACCAGCCATAACACGGGGGTCACCTGTATTCTGTTGCATTCATGATTCTCGAGAGTGATCAGCATTTGTGATTTCCGAGTTGTCAGAGCAGCATTTTTCCAATCGAGTGCTGGTACAATTTAATTCCTTCATTGTTGCATTTATGCTCGAAGATACCAGATTCACACTCTTACTTTGAAAATAATAAATGCCAATGCAGTCAGAAACAGGAATTACTAATTCAGTCCCACAGCTTGTTCTGCTTTTCACAGAACATGGCTGATCTGGTTCTTAATTCCATTTCCCCATTGGGTTTCCAATATCCCTGTCATTAAATAATACAGCCCAAATTCATCTCCCTGATTCTTCAATTGCAGGGGCAGAAATCGCTGTCAAAACATGGGACACACACAACTTCTTGGTGGCCACGCGCACACACACACACACACACACACGTGAGGCTTCGGCCGTGGGCCCAGTGGACGGTAACATCGGGAGCTGACCTGATTTGTGACTGACTGCGAACTCCAGCAACAGCAGCTTCGTCCGTCTGAATCGTGGGGCTTGAATCGGCCTGTTCGCGGGGCCTTTCATCGCCCGGCACGGCTTAAAATCGGCCGGCGGGGGCTTCAACATCGAGAGCCTTGATCGTCCTTGACGCAGCAGATTGATTTTAAGCCGCCGGGCGATGAAAGGCCCCGTGAACGGGCTGATTCAGCCTTTAGAAAGCGTCTGATACCCGCTACAATGGATCACAATGTGATAAATAACACTTAAACTAAAACTGAAGCAAATAAAGGCAAACAGAAAAACCAACCTTGGTGGGTGGAGAGAGAGAGGGAGATGGGAAAAACATACTTAATAGCGTGAGTGACTGTGAATGAGGGACTTACCTGCAAGTCAGCCAATTAACCTGTTCGGAGCCCTTAATAATCCGATACCCGTTTAAATCTTTCCCATCCACCAATACATCCAATTAGTTCAAATGGTAATTATACCCACAGCAGACAGCTTTAAGAAATTCTCCGTGAATACCTTCAGTAATACTTGAAGGTCAAAACACAATTGGTGACACATCGTGTTAATACGATGTTAATGGAGACATTTAACAAGCGCTTAACAGTGACACCCCCACTGTCTCATGGAAAGCGGAGATTTTAATAGTTTTTTTTTCACCAAATTTCTATATCCAGATTACAAAACATGGGGAGGGATTGTCTCCCACCTCTCAAAACATGGGAGGGACGTGCCCCCAGTCCCCCCCAGGAATTCTGCCCCTGCTCAATTGCAATGTTCCAAAAACACTGGCAGTCCCCAAAATGCTGAGAGCATATATTCCCCCAAACATGAATGAATCTCATTCTCTTAGGGTAAGAGCGGGTGGGGGAAGACAGGGTGCGGGGGAAGAAAGGCTTGGGGGAAAAAGGGAGGAAGGAGGGTTGGGGGAGAAGGAGGGATTGGGAGGGTTGGGGTAGAAGGGGAGAGGGAGGGTTGGAGGAGAAGGGGGGGCGTGAGGGTTGGAGGAGAAGGGGGGAGGGAAAAGTGGGGGATGGGGGGAGAAGGAGGGGGAGAAGGAAGGGGAGAAGGAAGGGGAGAAGGAGGAGAAGGGGGAGAGAGGGGGGTGAGGTAGGCGAGAGGTAGGGAACGATGAGAAATAAGCACAGAGGAAAGCAAAGAAAAAGAAAGCAGAACAGGAGGAGAGATGAACAGCAAGGGGAGAAAGCAAAGAGGAGAAACAAGAAAGAGAATTACAAGAATCTGTAATACTGTAGCTATTGGCAATTCTATACCCATCTAATAATTTAGTCTAAGGACACCATAGATGCAAAGTTCTAGTTACCTGAAGCACTTTTCCAATACTCACACCAGCCCCGAGGGTGTTCTCAAATTATTGTAAATGAGAAACAAATATGTGGTCATTACCTTTCAAGGAAATTTTCCAACGTGATATGTTTTTTCCATTCAGTGAGTACAGAATCACAACTCATCAGCTTGCATGCAGAAAATACTTTACCTGTCGTAAATAATTTAGAACAATGTAATGACAAATTATATAACACTTGCCAAATTGTTCCAAAGGTTTCACAGGAAAATTGTTAAACAATGGTAGTACAATTAAGCTCAGGGAAGTTTGTGAGGAAAAAGAATACCGATATAAGGGCGTGAGCAGATTACTGAAATAGGAGGAGGGAAAGCGGAGAGATGATTTTGAGAATTTTAATAATGAGGTGTTGCTTAATTGAGGGCGAGTTTTAATCTGTGAAACAGCAGTAATGGAGTCGCAGTATTTAGCTTCAGTCAAGACACAGAGTTTTGGATGATATCATGTTTGCAGGAAAATAGAAAGAGGGAGGTCAACCAGGATTGCTTTGGAATAGATAAATCTTAATATGTTCAAGGGCCTGGTCCCTTTTTCAGACTGATTGTGGAGGGGGAGGAAATCTGGAAGAGAGGTGGGGGCAGGGCGAAGCATGGCGAGTGAAACGTGGATATAGGTGAGGGGGTGTTTTGAGGGAGGGGTATAGGCACATAGTTGGGCAAAGGCCAGAGATGAAAAGACAAAAAGTGTGAGTTAAGGTTCGATAAATGTAACCGTGAAGCCCGAGTAAGGAACATAGGTGGAAGGGGATGGGGAGGAAAAGGGGGGAAATGGGTGCAAATCCAGGTGGGGAACTGGGAAGTATGGGGGAGAGATTATTTATCTAAAATTTGAGGATTTAATGTCCATTCCATTGGGTTGTAAGCTGACCAAACAGAATATGAGGTACTCAGAAATCTCCCAATTTTGTTAGCCCTTGCTGTCTCCTCCCCTTCCTTAGCCCTCGAGCTGTCTCCCCCCATCCCCCAGCCCTCGGGCTCCTCCTCCTCCCTTTTTCCTTCCTTCTCCCCGCCACCCCCTATCAGTCTGAAGAAGGGTTTCGGCCCGAAACGTTACCTATCTCCTTCGCTCCATAGATGCTGCTGCACCCGCTGAGTTTCTCCAGCATTTTTGTGTACCTTAGAATATGAGGTGCTGTTCCTCCAATTTTCCGATGGCCTCACTCTGGCAATGGAAGTGGTCCAGGACACAAAGATCAGCATGGGAATGGGAATGGGAAGTTAAAATGGTTAGAAACCGGGAGATGCACTAAATCTGAACTGGCGGACTGATGCAAGCGTTTGGCACAAAAGTCACTTAGTCTACGCTTGGTCTTAATGATGGAAATCTAGCAGGCCTTGGTGGACCAGGGATTAGATGAAGAGGCTACTTGGCCCCTTATGCCTGCACCACCCTCATTTAATAAAATCACATATAATTTGATAGAAACCTAAACTCTAGATTCCCATCTACCCCTTAGTACTCTTCAACCACTACTTACGAGTACCTATCCCGGCCTTACAAATATGCAAATATTCTGCTTCCACTTCTCTTTGGGGAAAATCCAAAGGCCCATGATCCTCTTGAGAAGAAAATTGCCTTGGCTGGGTTTTAAATGGACTTCCCTTTGGACATTCACTCAGTCAAAGCTCCCAAGGAGCATGCGTGTTTCAATCAAGATCCATCTCTCTCTTCTAAACACCAGAAGATACAAACTTGTATTGTCCAATTTTTCTTCTAAGATAGCTTGCCATTTCCAGATATTTGCCAGATCTTTGCAACTCACTTAATTTATCTGAACACTTTTCTAGCTTCCTTAAGTCCTTTTCACAACATATTTTCTTACCTACCTGTATGTCAACAGTAAATTTAGTAACCATATTTTCAGTTCCTTCAAACAAGTCATTTAGATAAATTATAAAAAATTGTGCCTTCAACATCAATCCACTCATTACATCTCACCAACTCTTTATTTCCAGATAGTTAAGGGGCTGTCTCACTGCGGCGAACTAATTGGCAAGTTTAGAAGAGTTTAGGAGAGTTTGAAAAAGTGTCATGTTGAAGACCTCCTTCGACTATGTGGAAAACCTCCTTCGACCTCCTTCGACTATGTTGAAGACTAGCTTCGACTAGCTTCGGGAAAATTGGACACCGAAGAGTGAAGAGGACCTCCTTCAATCTCCTTTGACCTCCCTTCGACTATGTTGAAGACTATCTTCGACTACTTTCGATTACCTTCGACTACCCTCGATTACCTACGAATAACATGCCGACCTACTACGACCTACCTTGACTAAACCTACGAGTAAAAAAAATATCTTTTTTTTTCCATGGCGACCTTTTTTTACTCGCGGGCATTTCTCAGCATGTTGAAAAATAAGCCGCGACCTAGATGAGGCCTCGAGTACGCGGGGACTACTCTCCAGCATGAAGGAGATTTACAAAGACCTCCTAGGACCTAGTGTCGACCATGCTGCGAGTATGAGTCGAGAGCAAACTCTTCTGAACTCTCCAATTAGGTCGCCACAGTGGGACAGCCCCTTGACCAAAATGCAACTCTCTGTTTTCCAGATTGCCAAAAAAAGATCTGAGATAAAAATCTATATTTCTAGAGATTACATAAATAATCCAGCAATCCTGCCAGGATTAAATATCACTCCAAAATCGTTTTCAAATTTCAGACAGCAGGGAATAGGATTGAGTCAGTGACTAGGCAGCAGAGTTCATGATGAGGACTGGAAATAATGGTTTCTATCAAGCTGATACATAAATAGTAGAATTTTTAGATCATTCTGTCCCAAATGTCAAATATAGACATTTTCAAACTGGTGGAGCAATTGGGTTTAGAGATAGACAAAAATGCTGGAGAAACTCAGCGGGTGCAGCAGCATCTTTGGAGCGAAGGAAATAGGCAACGTTTCGGGCCGAAACCCTTCTTCAGACTGATGGAGGGTGGGGGGCGGTGAGAAGAAAGGAGGAGGAGGAGCCCGAGGGCTGAGGGAGAGCTAGGACGGGCTAACGGAATTGGGAGAATTCAATGTTTATGCCGCTAGGATGCAGACTGCCCAAGGTGCTGTTCCTCCAATTTCCGGTGTTGCTCACTCTGGCCATGGAGGAGGCGTGGGACAGAGAGATCGGATACGGAATGGGAGGGGGAGTTGAAGTACTGAGCCACCGGGAGGTCAGGTTGGTTAATGCGGACCGAGCGGAGGTGTTCGGCGAAACGATCGCCAAGCCTATGCTTGGCCTCACAGATGTAGATCAGCTATGTAGGGTTTAGAGATGTTTGAGACAAAATAATTGGAAGAACACTGGTATCCTGAAGTACTATACATTACAGACATCGATATTGTTGTCCATGGGCAGCAGGCAGAACTAAGATAGACCCATAAGGAATACAAGAGTACTGGTCAGTGTATGGGAATGAATAGTTTCAATAATGATTCTATGGCTACAACTGGATGATGTTAGAGAGGTTTTGTACATGAATACACCAACAGAATGGTATCAACCCAACTAAACCAAATCATACTAATTTTATTTGGTTCAAACCAAGCAACAATACTCCATGGAAAAGACTGAAGAAAAGAAGAGCAGTCACTGCAAGTAAGGAATGCCATTTCCTGTAATCACATACAGAGTATAAATTATTGTGGGCAAGAGCAGGCTTGAGTAAATCAAGAATGAAAGTCTGGTGCTGGCATACAATAAATCAATGCCCAAAATGAAAGAACAAAAGCAGGCAGCCCTTGGAGGAACATTGTTTCGCTCTTTGACACCTTTCTATGATCTTTTCCATCAAGTGAGTCAATAAAGGAGAAAGATAAAGAACAAATATATTTACCTCTAGTCCACGGCCTCCTGTAAATATCATCGTTGAGTCTACCTTTGTAACAGTACTTGTCAGAATGATCCACGTTATGAGGTGATGGAAGTAACAACCAATTTACCGTTAGCTTCTGTCTGGTCAAAATCTACAGGCACAAAATTATTGTTAATGCTACATGTAATTGATTTATCAAAGAGGATACAAACAATCCACCCTCTCCTTAGGTACTTTATCCTGCAACCACAAGAGATGCAACATCTGTACCTATACCTCCTCCCTCACATTCATCCAGGGACCCCTATCTTTCTAGGCGAGACAGAGGTTCACTTGCACCACCTCATCTAGTGCATTCGGTGTTCCTGATGTGGCCTCCTTTACTTCGGTGAGACCAAGCATGGACGAAGCGACCATTTCACTGAACACTTATGTTTAGTCCACCAAGACCTGCTGCATCTTTGGATACTAACCATTTTAACTCCCCTTTCCGTTCCCATACTGACCTTTCTGTCTAGACCTCCTCCAGTGTGTGAGTGAGACCACACTCAAACTGGAGGTATAGTACCTCATATTTGGCTTGGGTAGCTTACGAACTAACGCTGTGAATGTTGAATTTTCCAAATGTAGGTAGCTAGCCTAGTAACATCCACCTTTTTCTCCCCCTCCCTGTGCCCCACCTGTGCACACATTTTTACCTTTCCCCTTCCACCTCTGGCTTAGTTCCACGCTTCTTCTATCCTTATCTCACACTTTTTGCCCTTTCATCTCTCGCCTTTGTCTAAATATCAGTCAATCAATCCCCGCATCTATATCCACCCATCATTTACCAGACTTTGCCCTCACCTCTCTTCCAGCTTTCTCCCTCCTAACACAATCAGTCTGAAGAAGGGTCCCAACCCAAAGCATCACCTATCCATGTTCTTCAGAGATGCTGCCTGACCGGCTAAGTTACTCCAGCACTTTGTCTTTTCTTTATACACTTTACAACTGCCAATTCCTTCTCTTTGGTAATTCATATATGAGCTAAGACATCATAACAGTTATGCCTCGATTCCTTAGCTTCTGTGATCTCTTCAGAAAAAAACAGATGGGAAATATTCATTATCTGCCCCACCTCTTATGGTTCTACCATGCTAATACTTAAGGGAATCTATTCTTTCCCTAGCCACTCTTTTAACCTTAATATACCTGAAGAATCTCTTGGGATTTGCCTTTACCTTATCTGCCAGCTCCATTTCATGTCCTCTTTTTGCCTTCCTGATTGCCTTCTGAAGGGTATTCCCACACTTATACTCAGGGAGGGATTCTCTTGACCCTGCCTAAAGCTATATATGCCTTCTCCTTTTACTTGACTACAGCCTCAGTAACTCTCGTGAACCACCATTCCCTAAATTTGCCAGACTTATGGGCCTGTCCCACTTAGGCGACCTTGTAGGCGACTGCATGTCGCCTAGCGTTTTAGGCGACTATGCGGTCGCCGCATGGTCGCCACATGTTCGCGGGTGGTTGCCGGTTAGTCGCCTTCATGGTCGTGAGGAGTTCCCGCATTCTGGTAACTAGTCGCGGCCTCATTATGGTTGCCGCAAATTTTTCAACGTGTTGAAAAATTAGCGCCGACCAGAATGAAGCCGCCATGGAGAGTAGCGAGAATTCACATGCCGTAGGTGCAGTGGTAGTGGGTTGCCAGGAGGTCGTATGTTGTCGTCGGTTCTCGTAGGTTGTAGCCGGTGCTGACCGGTGAATTTCATTGGCTTTTTGGGGGAAAAAACGTAAGCAGTAGTTTTCAGAACCAAGGATAACAGACCGATAATGTTAATGTCTGCCGAGCTTCACAGCCGTGTATCTCTGGCTTCTTAAAAGTTGTCTCCACTCCTTCTCCCCCCTTCTCCCCCCCCCCCCCCCCTCTTTTAAAGGACTTACTTGACAGTCGCTGGCAGTCGCCTGAAAAATCGCCTAAGTGGGACAGGCCCATTACCCTTCACTTTAACAGGAACATGCTCCCCCTATACTCTCCCTAACTTACTTTTGAGCCTCCCAATTGCCAGCCATCCCTACTTGCAAACAAACTCTCCCAATCTTCTACAATCTTCTACGTTCCTACCTAATGCCACTAAAATCAGCCTTGCAACAATTTAGCACCTTAATTTGTGGGCCAGTCCTATCCTTCTTCCACGTAACTATTTGAAAACTATCAGAATTATGGTAGCTGATCCCAAAATGCTCCGTCACTGACATTTCAGTCTCTTGCCCTACCTCATTCCCCAAGAGGAGGTCCAGTGTTCCACCCTCTCTAATAGGGCCCTCTATATATTGATTAAGGATGCCTTCTTAGACACATTTAACAATCCCACACCATCCCAGCACTTCACACTATGGGATACCCTATCAATATAAGGAAAATTAATACCCGCTAATACCACATTACCTTTACAGCTACCCGCAATCTCCCTTCACATCGGCTCCTCTAATACACAATACCAATTGAGGGGGAGCCTGCAATATAGTCCCATCAAAGTAATCATTCCCTTCTTATTTATCCCTTTCCTTTCTATGACATTGGCTGTTTTTCTTCCACATAAGCACAGGCATTTATTAAAATATACCCCACAATCCTGCTACTTGCAACGCATCACACTTTGTTTTGTATTATCATCCTCTCACTGCCTCCATTAATCCATTTGACCAGAGGACCTCTACAATTTTTCCCAATGGCAATTCTGGTCTCACTTCATTACAGCTATTCTCTTCACCCTATGCATCCCAACCCTCCATATCTTCTTGAAAACTGAAAACAAATTTGTGTTTAAGTTGAAGGGACCTTGACCTAAAGTGTTCACTTTATTTTGCTTTCCACAGATGCAGTCCTGCTGATTGTCACTATCTTTATTTCAGATTTTCCGCATTTACAATTCCACTATTTTCATTAATTGTCAGGCTCCCTGCAGAGTATTGTGTACAAAATGCTAATTTATTGATGTACCCAGTGTTGTGTCACAGCAAGCAAAATGTTCAGCACTTCCTGTACCAATTTTATTCTATCTGGATGATGGAAATACTTTTTTTCTTAACTGATTTTCTGTTCCACTGTTGTTTGTTTTTGGGCCTGAGCTTTACAATGGCAATAAGCAAATTCGGTATTCCGACTGCGCATGCCCAGGTGATAGGTCACAAGCGAAAAACACTCTCGGCAGCCGTGCCGCAGCATGGACATAGACCTGCCCCTCGTCCACAGCCAGGATCGATCCCGAGTCTCCGGCGCCGCAATCGCTGCCGAACCGACACTGGACCATCCCCGTCCCCTCACGAGTGTCCGGGGGCAGCCAGAGACGTCGGGAGTCAGACGGGAGCGGCGCCCCCAGGCTTAGAGCCAGCACGTAGAAGCAGTGTTAAATCCAGCTCAACTCTGCCTGTTAACCTACCAGCCCTACCTGGACTTAAGAGAACGATGGCTCAGGCTTACAGCGAGCGTAGAGAAGCAGGGCTAAATCCAGCTCAACTCTGCCTGTTAACCTACCAGCCCTACCTGGACTTACGGGAACAACAGCCCAGGCTTACAGCCAGCGCGGAGAAGCAGAGCTAACTCCACGGCTCCAGGCTGGTGTCCCGTCAGTCCTTGCGGGGATGTAGGTTAACCTGGTGAGACCCGCAGAGTTGAGCTGGATTTAGCCCTGCTTCTACGCGCTGGCTGTAAGCCTGAGCCATCGTTCCCGTAAGTTCAGGCAGGGCTGGTAGGTTAACAGATAGAGTTGAGCTGGATTTAGCCCTGATTCCACGCGCTGGCTGTAAGCCTGGGCCGTCATTCCCGTAAGTCCAGGCAGAGCTGGTAGGTTAACAGGCAGAGTTAAGCTAGATTTAGCGTTGTCTCTCTGTGCTGCCTGTGGACCTGGGGGCGCCGCTCCCATCTGACTCCTGACATCTCAGGCTGCCCCCGGACGGGGGTGGGGGCCACACAGGAGGGGACGGGGATGGTCCAGTGGCGGTTCGGCAGCGATTGCGGCGTCGGAGACCTGGGATCAATCTTGGCTGTAGATGAGGCGCAGGTCTATGTCCATGCTGCGGCACGGCTGCCGAGAGTTTTTATCGCTTGTGACCTTTGACAAATCCCATGATTCCTTGTATTGTTCGGAATACGGAACTCGCTTATACAATAGAACCTGCTTTGTCTTACACAAAAAATGGTGCAAATACCCATATGTAAACGGTTTTGGTTAGAAAATTGAGCAGATGCTCTTCTTTAAAGTCAATTTATAGATTCTTGCTGTGAAATATTTGAAGCAACAGTGTAAGATTATCATTTTAATTAAATTGTGCTCCCATTTTCACTAATTTTACTTTTGATGCGATTCCTGGCTGGCAGATTTTCATCCTCTCCAGTGAGCAGAAGCAGGGCAGTAATGATTAAAAAAGCAGTGTAGCCTTTACTGCACTGTTTCTGCAGCCATTTGGATATGTATCATTTTTCCAGTGTTCTAAACTCTTGTTGGTTCAATCGGTAGAAAATGAATTTCACTGGTAGGGACATCATCTACATTTATTTACAACTGCCATGAAAATCAATAATCTCAATCAAATGCAAAACATTAAGTGCTGGAGAAATTCAGCAAGTCAAAAAGCATCTGAGGAGGGAACCGACAAAAAATACTTTGGGTCTGGCCCTTTCTTCAGACTTTGGAGGGGAGAAGCTGGAAAGGAAAGAGGTGATAGGACAGAGCCTGGGAGGAGATAGGTGGCTTGGGCTGGTTCTCAGATGGGTGAAGATAGTGACAAAGGCTAGATGTGAAAAGGAAATACAAAGGGTGTTAGATAAGGTAAGAAAAGAAGACTGAAATGAAGAGATATGGGTGTGAGGGGACTGGGAGAGATACAAGGAAATATGGGACTAGGAGATGGGAGAGGAGCATGCGGGGAGAGGAGCATGCGGGGAGAGGAGCATGCGGGGAGAGGAGCATGCGGGGAGAGGAGCATGCGGGGGGAGGAGCAGTGACTGGGATGGTGGACGTGTTGGCTGCACAATGAGATGGTGTGGGGGGGTTGAGGAAAGTGAGGGGGGGAGGATAGGGTTGGTATTACTTGAGATTGGAGAATTCAAATGTTCATACTATTGGGATGTAATCTTTTCTTCCAATAATCAAATTCAGCCCAGACAGTGAGTTAACATTCAAGGTACTCGATTAACTTTTTCATATAAAAGATTTGAGTGTACCAACACTTCAAAACACTGTTACTTCTTAAGTATTTCCATTCTCTTTACCTCATGAAGATAGTCTACGGCATGGTATTTAACCACAGCAAACATAATGAAATTCCTTAATGAATGTACTTCTCTTGGGTTCCTGCATTAAAGGCAGAAATTATAGACTTTTAATGGTGTTAAATGTGAATTAAAATTGCCATTTATTTTGGCAATCATAATTAATATAGTCCACAAAATTATACTGTGTACATGTTTAAATACTTTCTTACTAACATGTGTTACCTCAGTTGTTAATTCTATACAAAACACTATGGTAAATAAGGTGAAATAACATAAAATGCTAGGGTCAAAGCTCATTTTATGTAATTCAAAAGCTTCATTAAAAACAAAGATGACGGGGCAATAAAATAAACCTATTTTTTGTTTTTATCACCCACAACAATATTCCAACAACTGGTAAGCAGTGAACTGCATTTGACTGAAAGGTTGATAAGTTGCAAAATAGCAGCTAACTGGAATAAATGTTAAGGTCACAATGGCAAGGATTAGAATTAGGCCATTCGGCCCATCAAGTCTACTCCGCCATTGAATCATGGCTGATCTAACTCTCTTTCCTAACCCCATTCTCCTACCTTTTCCCCATAATCATTGGCAGCTGTACTAATCGAGAATCTATCTATCTCTGCCTTAAAAATATCCATTGACTTGGCCTCCACTGCCTTCTGTGGCAATGACTTCCACTGATTCACCACCCTCTGACTGAAGAAATTCCTCCACATCTCCTTCCTAAAGAAACATTCTTTAATTCTGAGGCTATGACCTCTAGTTCAAGACTCTCCCACTAGTGGAAACATCCTCTTCACATCCACTCTATCCAAGCCTTTCACTATTCGGTACGTTTCAATGAGATGCCCCCTCATTCTTCTAAACTCCAGCGGGTACAGGCCCAGTGCCGTCAAACGCTGAGATGATTTATTCTGTACAATATCATAACAAACCAAAACCAGCATGGATTCAGAAAGGGAAAGTACAGTTTAGAAAACCTTCTTAGCTTTTTGTTGAGTGAGATCACGCGGGCTAGGGAAAGTCCTGAAATGTCCAACAATTTCAAAAGCATTTCACAAGATTTGACACACAAGATTGGTGCTTATGATCAAAGCTGATATAGCTTTGATCATATTCACTAATCGTGTGCATATGATCAAATGCACAGGATTATTTGATGCATAATCAGAAGAACAGCATTAATCTTGAGAAAGGCTACAAAATCAACTGAAGGAATAACAAAACAAAAAGAATTGGAAAATAAATTTCAGACGAGATAATTAAAAGTTCTAAACCCAGGATATTATAAGCGAGTGAACCTTACAGCAGTGGTAGTAAAATTATTGGCTAAGATTCTTAGGGTTATGATCTACTCATATCTGAAAAAGCATAGACTTATTTGAGACAGTCAACATGACTTTGTGTGTGGGAGTTCATATCCCACAAGAGTGAATTTTTTGAAATGGTGACAAGGATGATGGGTGAAGATAGGGCACTAGATGTTGTTTAGTAAAGCTCATGGCAGGCTGGTCCAGAAAATTCAAACATGGGGGATGCATGGAGACTGGGTAGATTGGATTCAAAATTGGCCAAGCTGTATAAGACACAGGGTGATGGTGGAGGGCACATGCTGACTAGACCAGTAGTATTTCTCAAGAATCAGTACTGCGGTGCCTGTTGTTAGTGGTGCATAGAAGTAATCTGGATAAAAAATAATGTAGGTGGGCTGACTAGTATGTTTGAAGGCAACACTAAAAATAGCGGAGCTGTGGATAGTGAGGGAGGTTGTCAAAGATTCATCATAGATCATTTGGAAATTTAGACAGAGAAATGGAAGAGGGAGCTTAATCCACACAATTGTGAGGTGTTGCATCCCAAGAGGTCAAATGTAAGAGGAAAGTATACAGTAAATTGCATGATCTCTAACAGCATTGATGTGGAGTGGGATTTGGGGGTGCAAACACATAGTTCCCCGAAGGTTGGGTCACATGCTGAGAACTGTGTGTAGCTCTTGTTGCTGCATTACAGGAAGGAGGTTCACCAGGATGTTGCCTGGATAAGAGACTATTAGTTATAAAGTGAGGTTAGACAAACGTGGAATGTTTTCTCTTGAGGCCAAGGGGCAACCTGACAGAAGTATACAAGTGTTATGGAAGCAAAGCCAGCTAGTCAGAGCCCAATTTCCCCCACGGTGAAAATGTTAAATTCTAGAGGGCATAGTTTTAAGATGAGAAGGGGAATGTTGAAAGGAGATTTACATAGCAAATTTTGCTTTTACAGTGGTCGGAACCTGGAATACACTGCAAGGAGAAGTGTTGGAGGCAGATACAATCGCAGCATTTAAGAGGCACATATATGAACAGATAGGGTAATAGAGGGATATGGACGACATGCAGGCAGATGTGGAATTTAAATTGGCATCATGGTCAGCACAAACACTGTGGCCCAAAGGACTAGCTCCTGTGCTAGATGGAAACTCTATACCATTTTATTTTCCACATTCTGCTGAGAACCATGGCAAAGAATATGATATGGGCAAAAGGGCTTTTTTGAAAACAGCCAATTTTTGCACAAGCTCATAAACGCAACAAATAAATGAAAAATCAATAGGTGTGCAAATCAAAATCTGCATGAAAACTTTTTCAAACTTTAAGAGTTTTAATTAAGTCATACATGATATTTACAACTTGCAATATTTGATATATAATCTTTCCTATTTTATGCATTTTGGTGATATAATTTTAATGCTGAATTTTCCCCCTAAGAGTGGATTTTAACATACTAAGATGTTTTCATAATCACCACGTGTGGATGGGGTGTTGGCATTAAGAATATTTTGCATTTTGTAGGGAAAATCTGATGGAATATATCAGGGAGATTATAAATAGCCACCTACATTATTTTGTAGGTACACAAAAAAGCTGGAGAAACTCAGCGGGTGCAGCAGCATCTATGGAGCGAAGGAAATAGGCAACGTTTCGGCCCGAAACGTTGCCTATTTCCTTCGCTCCATAGATGCTGCTGCACCCGCTGAGTTTCTCCAACTTTTTTGTGTACCTTCGATTTTCCAGCATCTGCAGTTCCTTCTTGAATACATTATTTTGTAAATGGATAGGGAAGCTGAATGTTTTGAATGGAAAAACTCGGGACTATTAAAACTCTAATTAGGACGGAAGCAAATGCTTACTCACAGTACGTTTTATAGATATCTCACGGAATTTCCGTGATGTGGGTATTACAACCTGAGTCCCTGAGTCAAGACCAAAGATACTAGATTTGGTCAAGACCGAACTGAATGACAAATGTCCACCGGCCGGTGGCTCTCTGCGCACGCGCCACGGGGAGGCGGCAGCGGTAGCGGCGGCGGCGGATTGGTGACGCATGCGCGGTGGATTGGTGACGCATGCGCGGCACGCCGCAAGGACACGCCGCCGTCTCCCAGGCAACGCGGCCGCTTGCAGGGCTGCAGGCAGTTATTTTAAAAGGGCGGTGTGGAGTCACGTGACCGTGCATCAGGTCACCGTGGCCGTCTTCGGCAGCAGAGTGCGGGCCAGGTCAGGCCGGGCCACTGCAGAGGCAGAGAGAGGTCTCTGGCCACTGGAAGCAGCAGAATAAAGGCCGGGCCAGAGTGAGGTCTCTGGCCACTGGAGGAGGCGGCAGAGTGAGTGAGGCCAGGCTTGCGGCCGCGTTACTTCAGGTAACCCCTGCAGTCCCTCACTCTCCCTCCATCCCTTCCTAGTTCACCGACCAGTCCCCCCCCCCCCCCCCCACCCGTTACATTTTATCTCTGTATGTGTAAAAAGGAACTTCAGAAGCTGGTTTAAACTGAAGATAAACACAGAGAGCTGGAGTAACTCAGCGGGACAGGCAGTATCTCTGGAGAGAAGAAATGTGTAACGTTTCGGGTCGACACCCTTTTCAGACGTTGTCACCTTCCCCAAGCTAACTATGATCTATTCTAAATTTCCCTTTGATGTCTCGTTATCACACATTGCACTTCCATATCTTTTTTATTTTATTTATTTTATTTAACCTTTATTTAACCAGGAGAAGTCTCATTGAGATAAAAAATCTCTTTTACAAGAGAGTCCTGGCCAAGATAGGCAGCAGCACAGTTCCACAGTTACAGACAATAATTTAAAAACAACAGAGAACATATAAATAGAGTCACAGTCAGAACATCATCAAACAAAGCATGTACAGACAGAAGAGCCCGCTTCAACATCATTAAGAGGGGATTTAAATCTGTTTATAGAAACCAGCTCCTTAAGTTTCAGTTTATTCTGCAGCTGGTTCCATGCGAAGGAAGCAGCATAACTAAATGCCCTTTTCCCCAGTTCAGTACGGACTTTAGGTACAGTTAGTAAGAACAAGTCCTCAGAGCGGAGCTGATAAGTTCCTGTGCTTTTTCGAATTACATTCTTCTGCAGGTATGAAGGAAGAACACCGAGGATAGTCTTATAAATAAGGATATGCCAATGATGGAGTCTGCGGGTGGACAGGGCTGTGTCTCCCTATCCCCTGACTCTCAGTTTGAAGAAGGGGCTCGACCCGAAACATCACCCATTCCTTCTATCCAGAGGTGCTGCCTGTCCCGCTGAGTTACTCCAGCATTTTGTGTCTATCTGTGACATCTCCCTCTCAACTCACAAATATCACACTGTAGCACTGAAGATGGCTGCCCCATGCACCGTTCAACGTGCCTCTTCTGGAATTTGTAAAGAAGTCCGATTCTCCCCTTCCTGTATCCAACACCTTTCAAAGTTACTGTTGAATCTACTTTCACCCCCATTGCCCTTGCATGGTGGAGCAAAAAAATGTTCACCTTCAAGTAAGAATTTCATTATTCTATCTTGGACATGTGACAATAAAACACTCTTGACTCGTGATACCCGCGTGAAGTTGTAAAAATAAATTGTACGAACAGAGAAACTACTACCTTCTGTCAATTACACCTCTTGCGGAACATTTTTATTTCTGATTTCCATCATCTCTAGTTTTTGATTTGTGTCACTTTTTTTCTTTTTAGGCAAACTTATCCCACTACCACCCTTACTACTCTTCTTAATGATGTTCCAAACAGTTGATTTTGGTAAGCCTAAGGTTGATGTCTCTAACCGTTTTATTCTTGTTTCTCAGTCTCATAATGGCTTCTTTGACTTCCATTGGCACAACTTTGGTCCTCATGTTGATAAATAGCAATAAAAGTTTCCAAAGGTGATGGAAAGACTGGAGGAAAGACTAGAGTTCTCTTATACCTGCATTAAGGAGGCATTTAAACACACCTGAGCAATTTCAAACGCCTGTGTCCCAAACATTATGGTGCCCTGAAATGGGGGGGACTATGTATAAACACAGCTGTAATTTCTACATGTTGAAACCAAAATGTATAAAAATGGTCTTTAATAAAATCTGACAATGTGCACTTTAACCACATGTGATTAGTTATTCTATTACAAAACTCAAATTGTGGAGTACAGAGGCAAATAAATAAATGATGGGTCTTTGGCCCAAACATTGTGAAGGGCACTGTAAGTATGTCAGAATATGTATATCCCTTCAGGAGGAACAGGATGCAAATTCCACAAAAAGGTATATTAATAGCATTGGACGTATGACAGAGTATGCAGAAATTTTCCTAAATAGCCTGTAATTTACCTTTGAAATGGCCAGAGTAAAGTGACATTGATTTTGATTCTGCAGTTAAAATGACACCTCTCTAAATTTATTTTAATTTATTTTCCGATGCTACTTAAAACGTATCTCTTTAAGCAAATTGATTAGCTATCATGTGCAAAAGGCATTCTCCATAGAAATTGTATTGAGTGCTGACATAGTAAATAAAGGAAATGTTTTATTTGTATTTGAACCTTGTTGTGAAGCATGCTGTTAACTTTCCAAATGTTGATATTGCCAATTTGCAGGTCTTAATTGAATTTCTTCATGGCTCTAGGCTATCCTGTGAAACTATTGTACTAGGTCCTAGGTTCATTTACAGGACTATGATAACATACAACAAAATTCTCAGGATCAATAGAGGTTATTCCTCACATACCTGCAACATTTCAGGAAAGAAGGTACAACTCTCCAAGGCCCTACATGCCAAACACAATGTGCTGGTAAAGGATGACTAATATAAGTCTCTGTAAAGACTTAGAATTTCTTAACAGTTTATGTTTTTACAGCATCATTGAAAAAGATCAACCACCACTTGTAGCCATCCATAATCACTTCTAGGGTGGTTATCTCTGGATTGCTTCCAGTACCTCGTGCTAGTGAGGACAGGAACAGAGAGATAGGGGATCTGAATGTGTGGCTGAGGGGCTGGTGCAGGGAGCAAGGATTTAGATTTATAGACCACTGGGATCTCTTCTGGTGTAGGGGTGACCTGTACAAAAGGGACGGGTTACACCTTAACTGGAGGGGGACCGACGTTCTGGCAGACATGTTTGCTGGGGCTACACGTGTGGGTTTAAACTAAATAGTAGGGGGGAGGGATTACAAAATTGGGAGTATAAAGATGGAGTTGAAGGGGAAGTGAGTACAGGAAAAATTACAAAAGATTCTCGAATTAATGGGAAGGAAAGTTCGAGAAGGGATAAGAGAGTAAGGTCAGAGCCAATTGCGAGCGGTGCGAGGGGGGAGGTGAATACTGAGGTCAAAGTGTTGTATATTAATGCGCAAAATATTAAAAATAAAGTGGACGAGCTTGAGGCTGTTAGAAATTGGCAAGTATGATGTTGTGGGAATTACAGAGACATGGCTGCAAGAGGACCAAGGCTGGGAATTGAATATTCAAGGGTATACCTTCTATCGAAAAGACAGACAGGTGGGCATAGGGGGTGGGGTAGCTCTGTTGGTGAGGAATGAAATTCAGTCCCTTGCAAGGGGTGATATTGAAACAGGCGATGTGGAGTCAGTATGGATAGAACTAAGGAATTGTAAGGGTAAAAAGACCCTAATGGGACATCTACAGGCCCCCAAACAGTAACCTGGATATAGGGTGCAAGTTGAATCAGGAGTTAAAATTGGCATGTAGTAAAGGTAATGCTACGGTTGTTAAGGGAGATTTCAGCATGCAGGTAGACTGGGAAAAACAGGTTGGTACTGGACCCCAAGAAAGGGAGTTTGTGGAGTGCCTCCGTGATGGATTATTTGAGCAGCTTGTATTGGAGCCTACCAGGGAGAAGGCAATTCTGGATTTAGTGTTGTGTAATGAACCGGATTTGATAAAGGAACTTGAGGTTAAGGAGCCATTAAGAGGCAGTGACCATAATATGGTCAAGTTTAATCCACAATTGGAGAGAGAGAAGGGTAGATCGAAGGTGTCAGTGTTACAGTTGAATAAAGGGGACTATGGAGCCATGAGTGAGGAGCTGGCCAAAGTTGACTGGAAAGATACCCTAGCAGGGATGACAGTGGAACAACAATGGCAGGTATTTCTGGGAATAATACAGAAGGTGCAGGATCAGTTCATTCCAAAGAGGAAGAAAGATTCCAAGGGGAGTAAGGGGCGACCGTGGCTGACAAGGGACGTCAGGGACAGTATAAAAATAAAAGAGAAGAAGTAGAACGTAGCAAAGATGTGCGGGAAGCAAGAGGATTGGGTAATGTTTAAAGAGCAGCCGAAGATAACTTAAAAGGCAATACGGGGAGAAAAGATGAGGTACGAAGGTAAGCTAGCCAAGAATATAAAGGAGGATAGTAAAAGCTTCTTTAGGTATGTGAAGAGGAAAAAATTAGTAAAGACCAAAGTTGGACCCTTGAAGACTGAAACAGGTGAATTTATTATGGGGAACAAGGAAATAGCAGATGAGTTGACAGGTACTTTGGATCCGTCTTCACTAAGGAGGACACAAACAATCTTCCTGATATAGTAGTGGCCAGAGGATCTGGGATGACGGAGGAACTGAAGAAAATCCACATTAGGCAGGAAATGGTGTTGGATAGACTGATGGGACTGAAGGCTGATAAATCCCCAGGGCCTGATGGTCTGCATCCCAGTGTACCTAAGGAAGTGGCTCTAGAAATCGTGGATGCATTGGTGATAATTTTCCAATGTTCTATAGATTCAGGATCAGTTCCTGTGGATTGGAGGGTAGCTAATATTATCCCACTTTTTAAGAAAGGCGGGAGAAAAAACAGGGAATTATAGACCAGTTAGCCTGACATCGGTGGTGGGGAAAATGCTGGAGTCAATTATAAAAGATGAAATAGCGGCACATTTGGATAGCAGTAACAGGATCGGCATGGATTTACGAAGGAGGAATCATGGTTGACTAATCTTCTGGAATTCTTTGAGGATGTAACTAGGAAAATGGACATGGGAGAGCCAGTGGATGTAGTGTACCTGGACTTTCAGAAAGCATTTGATAAGGTCCCACATAGGAGATTAGTGGGAAAATTAGGGCATACGGTATTGGCGATAGGCTGCTGACATGGATAGAAAATTGGTTGGCAGACAGGAAACAGAGTAGGGATTAATGGGTCCCTTTCAGAATGGCAGGCAGTGACTAGTGGGATGCCGCAAGACTCGGTGCTGGGACCGCAGCTATTTACAATCTACATCAATGATTTAGATGAATGGATTCAAAGTAACACTAGCAAATTTACAGATGACACAAAGCTGGGTGGCAGTGTGAACTGTGAGGAGGATGCTATGAGAATGCAGGGTGACTTGGACAGGTTGGGTGAGTGGGCAGATGCATGGCAGATGCAGTTTAATGTGGATAAATGTGAGGTTATCCACTTTGGTATCAAAAGCAGGAAGGCAGATTACTATCTAAGTGGTTGTCAAGTTGGGAAAAGGGGAAGTACAACGGGATCTGGGGGTCCTTGTTCATCAGTCAATGAAAGTAAGCATGCAGGTACAGCAGGCTGTGAAGAAAGTGAATGGCATGTGGCCTTTATAACAAGAGGAGTCGAGTATAGGAGCAAAGAGGTCATTCTGCAATTGTACAGGGCCCTAGTGAGACCACACCTGGAGTATTGTGTGCAGTTTTGGTCCCCTAATTTGAGGAAGGACATTCTTGCTATTGAGGGAGTGCAACATGGTTAATTCCCAGGATGGCGGGACTGTCATATGCTGAGAGAATGGAGCGGCTGGGCTTGTATACTCTGGAGTTTAGAAGGATGAAAGGATATCTTATTGAAACATATAAGATTATCAAGGGTTTGGACACGCTAGAGGCAGGAAAATGTTTCCGATGTTGGGGGAGTCCAGAACCGGGGCCAAAGTTTAAGAATAAGGGGCAAGCCATTTAGAATGGAGACGAGGAAACACCTTTTCTCACAGAGAATTGTGAGTCTGTGGAACAGAGGCCGGTTCTCTGGATACTTTCAAGAGAGAGCTAGATAGCTACATAGGGCTCTTAAAGATAACAGAGACAGGGGATATTGGGAGAAGGCAGGAACGGGGTACTGATTGAGGATGATCAGCCATGATCACATTGAATGGCGGTCCTGGCTCAAAGGGCCGAATGGCCTACTCCTGCACCTATTGTCTATCAGTGGGTATTATTGATAATCAGTGGGTATTATTTTTACAAGGGACTTACTGATTGAAAATGGGTGGGTAACTACAGTAATGCTTTTTTTCCCCTCAGTTTGCTATTTATATCAATGTTATACCTGAGATAAAGATGGGATAGAGAAAAAAACAAAACATCAACCACTGTAAATGCAAAAGAAATGTAATTTATATTTAAATGACAAAATTTATATTTAACTGACATAGTGAAGAGGGCCTCAGCCCAGTACGTCACCTGAAATTCGAGAACTCTACGAGTAGGTTTGTATTGTAATGCCATTTTAGGTTAAGTACTTCCGCCTCTCGAGTAGGACTTGAATTCTGGACTTAGTGACTCAGAGGTTAAATCCACCTAGTATCTGTCATATCAATGATTAGCTGAAATAGTTACTGAATACAATTCAATTGTGTCACATAGTGCTGTGTTATGTAAAAGGAGCATATGGCTGCAGGGTAGTTTCAGTCAAGAAGATATCATCTGCATTAGTTCTCAAGCATTGTCAGGATGGAGGCTGCATAAAACAAGGAAAATATGCCTCCCCAACTGAGCAACTAAAAAAACTCGTCAGAGTAAAAATACTCAACACAGATTAAAGAAAATATAATACAGTAATCTTCAGTTCTTCAAAAACTGAATACAGCAACAAATATTTAAAATTGACTTAAATGTGACATTATAACAATGGTTCAATGTTTCTTTATTATCACATTTACTGAGGTACAATGAGATGATTTTGTTTGCATACAGATCAGTAGATTATTACTGTGCATGAACACAAACTGTATAGAAATAGCTCACTGAGACCATATACAAGTTGCCAGGTTTGCCGCCATTTTCAAAATCCAAGCTGCAGCTGGCCATAAAGGCGCATTACACCCGTCGCCTCCATCCACCGTAGGGGGCGCTCCTCTGTGTGCAGCCATGTCAGCAGCGCGTCAGTTTTTCCAGCTTTTTTTTAATTTTTTAGTATGTTTTAAAGTGTGTATTTTGTGTTTCTTCGTGTGCTTTGTGTGGGGGGTGGTGTGGGGGGGTAAGGGGGAAACCGCTTTGGTCGCCTCCTCCACGGAGAGGCAACTTTTTCCAGGTCGCCTCCCCCGTGGTCTAACATCAAGGATCGACGCGGTCTTTCCCGGAGACACGCCCGGGGCTTCAGCGGCGGGCGCAGCATGGACTCTCGGCGTGGAGCGGGTGACCCTCGCTGGGGCTCGCTGGAGGGGAGCGCTCCGTTTCGCTGGCCTGGGGCAGCCGGCAGCCTGAAGTCGCGGTCTGCAGAGCTCCAGCTGGTGCGGCGTCTACAGCCCGGCATCCCTCGTGAGGGACCCGGGGGAAGAAGAAGCCATCACTGCCGGCCCGCGGCCAACTTCTACCGCGGGTGCGGCATGGACTTACCATCACCCCTGGAGGGGAGCTTCGACCGCCGGCCCTGCAGTCTACGGTGCTTCTGGCTGCGGCGGGGACTTTAAATCTCGACCGCCAGCCAATTTTTGTGATTTCCACCACAGTGATGAATGCTGTGGTGGATGTTTGTGTTACAGTTTTATTGTGTGTTCTTTATTATTGTACTGCTGCTGACAACCCAAATTTCCACCAACCCTGGTTGTGTGGCAATAAATTATATCTATCTATCTATCTATCTATCCAGATCGCCCAGCGAACTGTTGTCCCTCTCCTCGCCCAGCCACCATTCAGCCTTTGTACCCCGGGGGCACTTCCCGCAGATGACCTTGAGCACGCAGAAGGGAAGATCCCGGTTCCTCTTACCGGCCCTTTGTTCTTGCATCCACCTTCATCGACTCGCTCCAGCTTCCTCTCAGGTTCGGTCCTCAGGGGCAAACAGGAGCCAGACTCAACGGATTCCCTCTTCAGGTGGGTTTCCTGATTTCACGGCGGGCGAGCAAGGTTGCCATGCTTGTGCCATGAGGCTCTATGGTCCCTGCATCGCGCGGCCTGACAGTAATGAACAATTTCAGAGATAAGCAGTTGACGACAATTTCATCCCCAGTCAGTAATGTCTAAGGTTTGCATGTCGTACATTTAACTTGACGGACTGAGAATAGTTTCTCCATAATTTGCCCCATCAGTTTCCATCCAGCGAATTTCAGAACCAGAAGGGATTACACTGATGATAAATATTGTGCCAAACACCACTGACCAGAGATCAATTTTTGAACAATAAAGTTTTATTTAAATAGGGCCTTTAGCATAATAAACATTGCAATGAGCCTCACAGGACCACATTCAATATTTACTGCCACCATTGAAGGAGATATTAGGACACATGATGTAAAGCTTCCAGAGCAAGGTTTTCTGAAATCTCTTAATCTTAACTGATAACTACCAGAATGTGTCTTATATTTTAAGTTGTCCATTATCAAGCCATTATATTCCTTCCAGCCGGACTTGTGCAATTTAATTGACAATCGTGATTAAAGATTTCTATCTAAATGGCGTCGTTGGGAAAGGGGGAAGTACAACGCGATCTGGGGGTCCTTGTTCATCAGTCTATGAAAGTAAGCATGCAGGTACAGCAGGCAGTGAAGAAAGCGAATGGCATGTTGGCCTTTATAACAAGAGGAATCGAATATAGGAGCAAAGAGGTCCTTCTGCAGTTATAGAACCCTAGTGAGACCACACCTGGAGTATTGTGTGCAGTTTTGGTCCCCTAATTTGAGGAAGGATATTCTTGCTATTGAGGGAGTGCAGCGTAGGTTTACAAGGTTAATTCCCGGGATGGCGGGACTTTCATATGCTGAGAGAATGGAGCAGCTGGGCTTGTACACTCTGAGTTTAGAAGGATGAGAGTGGATCTCATTGAAACATATAAGATTGTTAAAGGTTTGGACACGCTGGAGGCAGGAAACATGTTCCCGATGTTGGGGGAGTCCAGAACCAGGGGCCATAGTTTAAGAATAAGGGGTAAGCCATTTAGAACGGAGACAACAAAATACTTTTTCTCACAGAGAGTTGTGAGTCTGTGGAATTCTCTGCCTCAGAGGGCGGTGGAGGCAGGTTCTCTGGATGCTTTCAAGAGAGAGCTAGATAGGACTCTTAAAAATAGCAGAGTCAGGGGATATGGGGAGAAGGCAGGAACGGGATACTGATTGGGGATGATCAGCCATGATCACATTGAATGGCGGTGCTGGCTCGAAGGGCCGAATGGCCTATTCCTGCACCTATTGTCTAAAGAGCTCATTTTGTTCAGGAGGAAGCAAAGGTCATGATTTACAGCTTTTATCGTGCATTATTTCACTGTTCTCCTGCTTTGTGTCTAACAACAGGTATCAGGAATTTGAATTTCCTTGAGTTATGTTTCACTCACGGCAATGCAACAGAGTGAAACTAATATCTACCTGCGACTATAACCTTGGTCCTTGTCCTAAGTGACAGAGACAAGCTCATTATCTGGACAGATGGGCTTGCACCAACAGGCGTAACTAATACCAGTCCCACAGCATTGTGGTTAAATCAGAGAGTATCATTATGGATAGCAATAAAATTGATCTTTTCAATGTGTGAAATGAATTTTAGAAAAGGTAATGAATTCCCTTCAAGAACTGGTCTCTCTAATCAACTCTCAGTAGGCAAGAGACCTGCTGGACAAGAAAAAAACAAAATGGGCAGAATTCCCAGGTAGATTAGGAAGGGGTTGAAAAAAATAAAGATTCAGATGACATCACTTTTCTAGCAAATCAAGACTAAATTTCTTTTTCTTTCTTCCAACTACAGGAACAACTCATCTGTAGTGAAAGCAATAGCGTCAATGTTTCCGGTTAATAACTTTTCATTTCAAATGTTTCTACCGCAGACGTCTAACTTACTGAAGATTTCCAATGTTTTATGTATTTATTTTGGATTACCAACATCGTCAGTATTTTGGTTTTATACTGTAATAATCTGTATGATATCTCAAAATATAATTATATATAAACATCAATAATCCAATAAATTAATAACAGTAATACCAAGTATTGATAATAGTTCAAATCCTAAGTCTGTAGTGCAACCAAAAACACAGTCTATAGAAGTTCATAGTTGTTGAATTTGTGATTAGTGTTGTGCAGTGTACAAGAGCCTGATGATTGCTGGGAAGAAGCTGTTCTTGAATCCAGTGGTCTCAGTTTTTAGACTCCCATACCTGCTTCCTGATGGTAATAGCGAAATGGGAGCGTAGCCAGGCCAAAATAGGTTAGCAAAATGGGTTAGAATGCATTGGTGGTGTGGGAGCCATAATAGGTTAGCAAGTGTAGAGGTAATAGGTGAATGGGACTGGTATAATTAGGCACGCTGACTGCAAACCAGGAGGACCTGGCAAGCTCCAGAGAAGAGGGGAAAGAACGTGGCAGAACAAAGAATTACATTTCACCAAGAGATGGTATGTCAGATGTTAGTAAATAGGCACTGCAAGGTTACAGATATACTTGAACTAAAGTTTATGGTTATTCCATCCATTGTCTTATCAGGCCGAGACTTGTACAATGACAAATACCAGTGGTTTTATATTTTCCCATTGATTGTTACAAAGTCACAGGTGAGAAAGAACTCAGACTTCCCTTAGTGCAAAACATCATCCACCAAGTACATAATCTCCAGTCAGAACCTGAGCAGAGCCTGTACAGAGAAAAGGAAAAAAAAGACCTATTTCTATTGTGCCTTTCACTGCCTCAGGGCATTGCATCACTTTACAATCAATGACGTTTTTGCAGTGATAAAGGAAATAAAGACAACAGATTTGTACACAGCAAGTTACAACAAATAGTAAAGCGATAGATGACCAGATAATTTATTTAGTAGTTGGTTGATGAATTAAAATTGGTTAGGACATTGGGGTGAACTTCACAAATCTTTAAAGATGGCCTTGTCCACATATGAGTGTGGTCTTGATTTAATATATAATTTCAAAGATAGCACCTCCGACAGCATATCCAACTGCTTTGCTTCCATTCAAGACTTTATAACATAAACATCAGGCCTCCAGAGGTAACGTTTCCGCTACCTAGATAATCAGGAGACATTCTTTGGCATAACCCCTAGAGAGCCTCCACAAACATTGTGTGATACATATGAGTCAAAACATTGAACCAGTTGAAAACATAGAGGTGGAGGAACATGTTTCTCAGGAAGCCAATGAAAATGATATGGAGCAACAGGCCCTCCATACTGAAGAAGGGTCTCGACCTGAAATGTTACCCTATTCCTTCTCTCCAGAGCTGCTGCATGTCCTGCTGAGCTACTCCAGCATTTTGTGTCTATCTTTGGTTTAAATAGCAATTTCCCTCCTGGGATAAATAAAGTTCTATCGTATCGCATATGCAGTTCCTTCCTTCACATGGCTTCAGTGTGAGATATGGGAGATGCCTAAAATTTCCTATGAGGGTGATTGAATTTGCCATGGCTGGTAAACTTTGTGAACGAAAGCATGAGAAAATCAATTTCTGGGCTGCAATATCTGTTGATTGGACATGGTAGCATAGTGGTTACATTGCTTGGCCAATAATCCAGAAGTATGGTTTAATAAAATGGTAACATGAGATAATCCCACAAATACACCTGATGACTTCAATCTGAATTAAAAATATAGTTTCACATTATCAGTAAAGGTGACCTGATATATTCTCTCCAAAGCTGCTTCTTAATAGGTGAATATTTAAAGCACTTTCTGGTTTTATTTGTATGAACCACAAAGTTTGTCCTTTGAGTCTGTGAATTAATGGATGTTTGAATTTTAATTGAATTCCAAATATTGACATTTATTTGGTCTTGATGTTTTAAAGTTTCTAAATTCAAGTGATAAAACTTGACTTTTTTGATAAAATTAAACTTATTTCTTATTAGGTAGCTCCTTAGAATTTAGATATTGTAATTTGTCCATTTTCTGTGAGGATAGATGATGCCTTATATGACATATGAGGTACTTTGTCCTGATTTGATAACGTTGGATGAATCATTTAGGGAAAAGGTTTGTGAAGTATCCGTGGAACTAGATGTATTGTTTATATTAGATAACGTTACATAATTCGTCAGATCAATATTAATTGAAATTAACAATTGAAACTAAATCTGATATTAAATATATTTGCTTATCAATGGTATCAAGTAGTGTTTGGAATATGCATGTGAATGGAATTTAGCCACACTTTCATTGCATGATAGCCTAACTCAAGAGACTGAATAATCCAAACCTGTCTCCATTGATGAAATCACTGCCATAGTTTTTTTCCATTCTGAGTAAAGCAAAGGGAATATAGGCCAGATTATGTCTGATAAATTAGGTGAAATTGAAGTGATCGATTTCCAGTTGGGAGATGGTGGCAGACAAAATAAAATCAAACAATAAAAGGCCAGGCGCCAGCCTCCATCTCCCAACCCCACCTCTCCCTAGCTGGTTCCATCCGCCCGTTGTTCAATCTCGGTGGACCAGTCCCCTCCTGTTCCTGTCTCACTCTCAGTCATGATGCAGGGTTTCAACCCCAAACAGTAACAATACTGTTTCCTCCACAGATTCTGCTCAACCCATTGTGTTCTTCAAGTGGATTGTTTGTATCACCAATGATGAATAATTCTGATATTTAGTTGACACTGATAGTAGCCAAGAGTACAACAGGTTAAAGAAGAGGAGGATTGTCTCAAACCCAGATAAGTAGACAGTGCGGTCTGGCATACACATGATTCAACTTCCTTCATTCTCACTTCCCAATGGAACTGTGCGTGCGTTCATCACATGGACAGCAGCAGTCCAAGCAGGTTGTTAATAGAAACATAGAAAATAGGTGCAGGAGTAGGCCATTCGGCCCTTCGAGCCTGCACCGCCATTCAATATGATCATGGCTGATCATCCAACTCGGTATCCTGTACCTGCCTTCTCTCCATACCCCCTGATCCCTTTAGCCACAAGGGCCACATCTAACTCCCTCTTAAATATAGCCAATGAACTGGCCTCAACTACCTTCAGTGGCAGAGAATTCCAGAGATTCACCACTCTCTGTGTGAAAAATGTTTTCCTCGTCTCGGTCCTAAAAGATTTCCCCCTTATCCTTAAACTGTGACCCCTTGTTCTGGACTTCCCCAACATCGGGAACAATCTTCCTGCATCTAGCTTGTCCAACCCCTTAAGAATTTTGTACGTTTCTATAAGATCCCCCCCTCAATCTTCTAAATTCTAGTGAGTACAAGCCTAGTGAGTTCACTGCCTGCTGCACCTGCATGCCTGCTTTCAATGACTGGTGTACCATGACACCCAGGTCTCGTTGCATCTCCCCCTTTCCTAATCGGCCACCATTCAGATAATAGTCTACTTTCCTGTTTTTGCCACCAAAGTGGATAACCTCACATTTATCCACATTATACTGCATCTGCCATGCATTTGCCCACTCACCCAGCCTATCCAAGTCACCTTGCAGCCTCCTAGCATCCTCCTCACAGCTAACACTGCCTCCCAGCTTCGTGTCATCCGCAAACTTGGAGATGTTGCATTCAATTCCCTCGTCCAAATCATTAATATATATTGTAAATAGCTGGGGTCCCAGCACTGAGCCTTGCGGTACCCCACTAGTCACTGCCTGCCATTGTGAAAAGGACCCGTTTACTCCTACTCTTTGCTTCCTGTCTGCCAGCCAGTTCTCTATCCACATCAATACTGAACCTCCAATACCATGTGCTTTAAGTTTGTTCAGCATCACTTTTGCAGGAACCATTGCTGATAGGGATTAAGTATTGGTCTTGCCAACAAGACCCAAAACATATACATGAATAAAATAATACATATAATCCTTGGACAATATAATTTATTGTAAAATCGTGATTAATACTCCTTGATTTATTAAATTAATTTTATGACATTCCTAAATACCATATTCAATGAAATGCTACCTTGAAATCATAATCACCTTCGCCTAAATTTGTAAATGCTAGTCTTTTGCCAATGTTTGGACCAAGGCTGTGGTGTGTTATGGGGCTGAGAGGGCCAGATTTTCCCAATGTTGTTGCAACATGGACAATTAGACTGAGGTGGAGGTATAAATAGTTCATCCTTAATTGAAGCCAGTAACACCCAACTAAACTGCAATGTCTGTCAGAACAACAGGTCAATATCAAGTCAAACTTCAAAGTAGCATTGTATCAAACAAACCACTTGGTCTTCTATTTATGAAACTGTAATCATAAAGAATTCTACAGCTAAAGTGTAAACCAAACATGAGCAGGGTGTTTTGTTATTTGCAAGAAAGTTCTTTGATTTTGTAATTATCAGAGGAGGTGTTACAGAACTGATGTGATAGAGCTATCTCTTTGCTGAAGTGGCTCATCCCATGCAGTGAATGTTGATGCAATCAGTTATCTGTTTGTTTTTTGTTTAGAAAGGTTGTGAACAAAACCAGACCAAATCTGTATGGTTATTAATTTTAGTAGATATAAATTATTGGTGGAAGAAAGAGGTAGGAAATGGTGCAATAGAGATAATGGCATACAATGGGCAAATCTCCAGATAGCCACAAAATGCTGGAGTAACTCAGTGGGACAGGCTACATCTCAGGAGAGAAGGAATGGGTGACATTTCAAGTAGAGACCCTTCTTCAGACCAGGATGTGCTGACCTGCGGGGAACAAGATGTCGCCTGAGGACTTCAATGGCTGTGATATTTCTGACCGCTTTTGCCAAATAAATAAATTGCTTATTGAAAGAACATATATGAAGTTTGACAGCCAAGGATTGAGGTATCAGGCTAAGCACATGAAAGAAATAAAAACAAATGGGAAGACAGGCAAGCAGAGTCAAATCGATGATGATGTTACCAGGTTTTTGGATGGAGGGGAGTGGCGGAGGGGCTCCAGAGGCTAAGAATTTTGTGTTACTTGTCATCTTGTTAAGTATTAAATATGTTTTTAAGTATTGAATTTTGTTTTTAATAAACTCTCGATCTTTTTCACAAACTACTGGCTACTGCTTGTCCAGGAACATTTCAAATCTTACAGTAAACATAGTTCCTAAGAGTACGCTCACACTTATACACAGTAAAAAGGAGAACAATGCCTTAATTTGTGGCAACACTTTGCATTGCATTGTGTAGATGCTTGTCTGTGAGCTGCGTCTTGTGACTTTTAAAATTGCAGCAGTGACTACTGATGAAAATATTCATTTCCTGGAAGCGGCTTTGATCGTGAAAGGAATTATATGAATGGTTGTCTTTCTTTTATTGCAATAAAGCAGAATTGTGATATGAAATGTTAACGTTTAGAGGAAAGTACTTTTTTGTCATACAATCAAAATGCAGGCCACCTAATGAACAAATGAGACAAATGTATTATGTCCCTATAATCACTATCTTATGGGTTGAGGATTCCTTCTCATTCATTAGGCACTTATTCAGAAACCGCAGTTTGCAGGGCTAAGTGAGTGCATTGTGAAGACTGTGGCAATTTTAGAATTTTAATGAGAGTGGAAATATAGTGTAAAATATAGTGTAAAATAGCTTGGTTTTCCTATTGACACATAGACATGTGAAAACTCATGGCAGAAAGTGGAGAAAGGGTATTAAACAGCATCTGGAGCCCATTGAAAAAAAGCAGTAGCAGATACTGGGCAAGCAGAGGGAAGGCACCTGGTGATGTCTTGATCAGTATTGAATGTGGAGCGCTGTGGATGGGTGACATAAAGTATTATGTTTACAAGAAGATTATTAAAGGTAAATAATTAGCTGCATTTGTATTTTCAGTTGGACCCTCCACGGAATTTAATATATAATCGTGGATAGTGTCTCATCAGACCTAAGGTAGACAAATATTGTGATGAAAAAAATGACATAAAAGAAGTCATCTCTCTCACTGTTCCCCTCTGTTAATTCTCTAATCTACAGCTCTTCGAACATGTTCTGACCCAGACTCACTAATGCACCCATGCAATTTCCTCAGCACGTGCCTTTGTCACAATTTTGTCCCGCGTTGCTTCTCGCTCTATTTCTAGGTTTCCCATTTTGGGGGCCATCCAGTATCTAAAGAACCTGCACTCCACCCCCAACTTCGCGCAACATTTCTTCCTCCGTGAATTACGCTGCCATGTGCTGTTACTTTCAAGCCCTTGCTCCATGCCTCTCTCTGCCAGATGTGCCATGTATCCTCTACTGGATCCACAAGTAACCAATGCTTCTTTACCTACCTGACGTCCACAAAGAATCGCATGCTTTCCCGCCTCCTGACCGAGACCCACAGCAACGCTACAGAACACAACAGTCTGAAGAAGGAACTCAACCCGACGCATCACCTATACATTCCATCCCCAGATGCTACCTGACCTGCTGTAAAATTGCTCATCAGCCACACTAACCCCCCCCCCCCCCTTCAACACCCATCCCACAATCTCCATAAATTTAGGCAAATTATTGATCTGGTTGAGGAAATAAACTGAATGGTAAAAAACAAAAAAATAGGCAAAACTCACAAGTATTCTGATTGTGGCAAATGACAAATTACATTTGTAAAGATTGTGATAGCACATCAGACATTGGCTATTTATTAATGACCATGGTGAGGTAATAGAGACCATACGTCCAAATTTGCTGTTAACACATCGGTTGTCAGCATTATAATAATATAGATGGAAGCATAAAATTATGGAAAGCCCAAATAAAAACTGAATAATTGGACAAAACTATGGCAAATGCTATTTTTCAATGTGGATTTAAAAGGATAGAATAGAGCAATCTCTCTTTCAATAAAAATATATAACCAATAGCTACAATGAAAAGCTATGAAGAATGTCCCTGGAGGTGAAGGGCTCATTTTGCCCTGATTATTGGAATATAATAGGAACAGAAAGTGTTAAAAAAGATGAATAAAATATTGGTATTTAGATATGAATTACAGGGGTACAGTATAAGGAGATGGAACCTATGCTTCACCCATATTGGGAGTACTGTGAATGATTCTCAACACCAGATTTTGGAAAGGATGCATTCGCTTAGTTTGACTTCAACAGAGGTATATACAAAAGATACCTGAACTTGTTGGTTAAATTACAAGGAACAATTACGGAAATTGGGATTCTATTCCCTGGGATTTATAAGAAAGTTTTCACAAGATATCAAGGTGAATTGGTGCTTTTTGGGAAATCTAGAATGGGAGGAATTATGCTAAAGGTTAAAGCAAGGCCTTTCAGGAATGAGATTCAGGATCACTGCTATGTGGAAAGATAGTATGGACTCGATGGGCCAAATAGTCCTCTTCCACACTGCAAATACTCTATAATTCTGTGAAATTTGGAAGTCCTCTCCACATGTTACTGCGATCGATTTGTTGATTTTAAAGCTAAATGTGAGCAATTGCTATTAAAGGTATTAAGAGTTATATGACAAAGGCAATTATATCGACGAGTGTTTAATTATATTATGCAGTGGGAATGGAACAGCGACCTACTTACTTCGCAGCTTTACTGGCACAATAACGTAATAATAATCAGGCCTCAGATTAGCCATAACACATTGAGTGGTTATTAGGCTCAATAAGTTAAATGTTCTCCACCTATTTCTATGTACTACAACTACCAATAACTGGATTGTGAATTGTAGCCATTGAAAGCTGAAGAAGCTAAATACTATTCTGTGATATAGTCATGAAAAATTCTGATGCACCATATCACTCCAAGGAGTTTCCTGGGTGGTTCCAAAGTAAATGTTCCACTGCCACCAGTGTGTAGAATGTGACATATAGCCCAAGAACAAAACACACAACTGTTCCTCATTTAATCACTTTGGTTATTATGATGTTATCAGTTGCTATAGCTGCAGACATGCCAGGGACCAATGAGCAACAGTCAGCACAGACCAATGGAAATTGTGGAAATAGCTGTGTTCTTCCAAAAGGTAAGCACATTTGCAGAGGCTAGCAACTGACAATAAGTCAAACCTGGCTAATGGAAAAGCTACATTTCTTAAAAACATAAGAAACAGAAGCAGGGGTAGGCCATAGGTTGCGTTGAGCCTGCTGCGACAGTCAATCAGATTATAGCGGATCTGTGTTTTTTCTCTCTCTTTTTAACTGACCAAAAGAACAAAATCTATACTGCTGCTTATGCAGATGTTTGGGTTTTGTACAAATTGGGGAACAGGATCCTTTGCTGAGCAGTACCTTCCTCCACTGTTCTTGTTGAGAACTACATTAACTTTTCATGAAGTCATAAAGATACACTGCAGAGAAACAGACCCATCAGACCACCATGTCCATGTTTACTATTGAATATAAAAAATATTTCTCAGACCATGTAAAAAGCCCTAGCCTGTACCTTAAACCAATGTGCTCTGGCTTTATACAGTTCTACTATGTTTCTTTTTATCTACCCTGTCTATGCCTTGTAAATCTCTACCAGGTTCCCTCACAGGCCTCTCCACTCCAAGGAAAACAAAACCAGCCAAACGTCATACCTCAAACATTCTAGCTCATACAACTTGCTAGAAAATCTCCTCTTCACTTCCCTTGTGCAACAATGTCCTTCTTATACTTCATACAGTGCTCCAGCTGTTATCTAACCAATATTTTATATAGCTGTATGTACCACAACCTCCTTGCTCTTGTATTCTTTGTCCCAGCTAATGAATGCAAGTATCCTGTATGCCTTCTTAATCACCATTACTATTGGTGCTGCCATTTCCAGGAGTCCTTGGACATGCACGTCAAAGTCCCTCTGCTCCTCAATATTCCCTCAGGTCTTACCATTTATTTTGTATGCTAAATTAGTCCTCCAAGGTACACCATTTCACATTTTCAGGATTAATTTTTGTCTCCCATTTCTCTGCCCATTTTATCAACTGATAAATATTGTCCTCGCCATTGCTAACACCAGCAATTTTCATGTCATTTGTATACTTACTAATTATACTTCCTATGTTTACATCCAAATGTAGAACCAACAGTAAGGGTGCTCACACCCGTCTACTTTGTTATAGGCCTCCAATCACAAAAACGACCCTCCACCATCAACCACACTGGCCTTAATCATACACTTTATGACCTCTTGGGGAAAAAAAAAGAATCAAATTGGTGAGATGGGATCCCCTGACAATACGTTAACTCTGCAAAGTCATTGAATACCTCCTTTTCAAATGGTGATGTTTTGGAATCTCACTGACTCCTCCCTGTATTTTCTAGCTAAATTGTCCTTCTCAGTGAACACAGATGAAAAGTATTTATACAAGGCCTCACGTATGATTTTCTGCTCCATGTATGGATGTCCCCAATATTCTCAACTTTCCCTGGTCATGCACTTACCTTTAATATAATGGTTTGTGATATTCCTTAATCTCATTTGTGAAAAAAATATTTTATATGCAATCTTTGCCCTCCTAATTTATTTTATTATATATCCCACTACACTTGTCATACTCCAGTCAGAGTTATGTTTTCCGTTTTCCATACATAGAAACATAGAAATTAGGTGCAGGAGTAGGCCATTCGGCCCTTCGAGCCTGCACCGCCATTCAATATGATCATGGCTGATCATCCAACTCAGTATCCCGTACCTGCCTTCTCTCCATACCCTCTGATCCCCTTAGCCACAAGGGCCACATCTAACTCCCTCTTAAATATAGCCAATGAACTGGCCTCGACTACCCTCTGTGGCAGGGAGTTCCAGAGATTCACCACTCTCTGTGTGAAAAAAGTTCTTCTCATCTCGGTTTTAAAGGATTTCCCCCTTATCCTTAAGCTGTGACCCCTTGTCCTGGACTTCCCCAACATCGGGAGCAATCTTCCTGCATCTAGCCTGTCCAACCCCTTAAGAATTTTGTAAGTTTCTATAAGATCCCCTCTCAATCTCCTAAATTCTAGAGAGTATAAACCAAGTCTATCCAGTCTTTCTTCATAAGACAGTCCTGACATCCCAGGAATCAGTCTGGTGAACCTTCTCTGCACTCCCTCTATGGCAATAATGTCCTTCCTCAGATTTGGAGACCAAAACTGTACGCAATACTCCAGGTGTGGTCTCACCAAGACCCTGTACAACTGCAGTAGAACCTCCCTGCTCCTATACTCAAATCCTTTTGCTATGAAAGCTAACATACCATTCGTAGACCATATGTATCATACGCGCCATATTCTTCCTAATTTCCTCGAATCCAACTGTTGTCGTCCTTTAACATCCAGCACTGTTTGTATTTGTTGTCACTTCCCTCCGTAAGGCGACTCCGGACTGTCAAAGCTGCCACAGCCAGACATAAAAACCCTTTTGTTTCCACGAGTAGTAGCTCCACTCAATAACCAAAAATCTGTAGCCTCCCTTTGCTCTGGTATTTTATTTAATTCACATGTTTAATCAATAATGTTTTATTAATAATGTTGTTTTATGTATCATTCGTAAATGTGACTACGTCATGTTGTCACTTGTGGGCGGAGCACCAAGGCAAATTCCTTGTATGTGAATACTTGGCAAATAAACTTATTCATTCATCCATTCATTCACTGTTTGTATTTGTTGTCATTATATTTCATTCTTATGGGAACATCTTGGCCCTGAACTCTCACTATTTCACTTTTGAATGACACTTACTTGTCGGCTGTAGTCTGAACCATTTTGCTGAGGTTGTTCTCTTTATCCGACCAGAAACATCACCTATCCATGTTCTCCAGATGTGTTGCCTGACCCCCTCAGTTAACTCTGGCACTTTGTGTCTCTTTGTCAAAATGTTGATTGCCCAGGCAAAAAGATAATTCAAAATATTTTGTTTGAAAAATGGGCAGGATCATGGGTTTCATTTAATAATGGACAAGAGTGAGTTCACTACTATCTGAAGAAGGGTCTCGACCCGAAACGTCGCCTATTCCTTCGCTCCTTAGATGCTGCCTCACCCGCTGACTACTTTTCTATTTGTTATAGGGGATAAATGGGAGGGTCAGAGACCTTGAAACCTTGAGTCAGTGTCCCACGGGCAGTTTGCCAAGAAGCGAAGATAGACACAAAAAGCTGGAGTAGCACAGCGAGTCAGACAGCATCTCTGGAGAAAAGGAATAGGTGACGTTTCGGGTCGGGAACCTTCTAAAAGCAATGTAGTCTTTACCCTTGAATTTCAGGTGCTCCCCTGGGGGCGGGGGCAGCGGTGAGGAGGGCGGGTGTTTGTGCAGGAAGGGGGTGGTGGGAGATTCGGCTGTCTTTGTCCAGGAAGGGGCGTGGCCTTTGTCCGGGAGGGGCGTGGTCTTTCGAGGGGCGGGGTCTTTGGAGTGAGGGGAGGGGGTGGTACTGGGATGGGGCGGAGTCTACGGTCAGGAACAGAGGACTTTGGTCAGGAAGGGGGCGTGGCTTTTGTCGAGGGGGGGGGGGTGCTGCTGCCTCTCCGCGCGGGGGGGGGGGGGGGGGGGGGGGGGCTGTGTATATGTGTCTGTCTGTCTGTCTGCCTGACCGCACGCACGCCCGCAGCCAGCCCGTGACGCCCAGTCGCAGCGCAGAGACGGGCGGGAGGGGAGAGCGAGCACGTCGCGTCGCGTCGCCAAGGGGGCCCGGGCCGAGACACGACACGACACTGAAGCGAGTACAATGGCGGTGCTGGACCTGGCTCTTCAGGGTCTCTCCATTTTCGGGCTGATCCTTTTCATCATCCTCTGGCTCATGCACTTCATGTCCATCATCTATGGGTGAGTCCGCCCCGGCCCTCTGGCCTGGGGTAGGGGCTGGGTTGAGGAGGTGGGTGTGGGGACCGTTTTCTCGTTCTGCATTTGGCTGGCGTGTGTGTGCCCACGGCCTCCTCGCTTCTTATCAAGGCTACCTTAATATTTAATGTGATCGAGGCCCACTGCGGATCTCGGTCACTTTGGGCCCTTTGATTTAGTTCTGTCCCCTTTCTGTGTGGAGAATTACCCCCTTTCCCAAAACAAGAAGTGGCAAAGGGCACATGTTTTATTTATGAACTCTCACACCTATTTTCAAGCCATTCTCTAGGTAGCCTTTTGATTAGGAAGCCGGGTCTTAATCGACAGTACGTTGGTCATTTTAAATAAAGTAATGCACCGCCGACCTTTTAAAACCGGATTTTAATTCCACTGTATTGGGTATTTTTCTTGAATCGTATAACATGACTGATATTTGGATAAAGGCTTTTAAATAAAATCGGTCCATTACTTCCGTCAGAATTTTTAATGTGTATCTGGTCGCCTTTAATATTTTATGTTCCAGCAGATCATACCGTACGCAACCACTTAAAAGAAGAAACAAACACTTATATCATGATTTTTCTAAAATAAACTCGTCTTTATAGCTCCTTTATTATGGATCGCGTTATCCCAAATAACTCTGTCACAAACTGTGTTAATGTGCGTCTTTACGTGTGGTAGTAATATTATGATGGGAATGATGCAAAGCAGTTCTCCCTTCCCCCACCCTACCTGCATCATATAGCAGTTTATTTTTCACAGTTTTTTTACTATTGTTCGGAAATACTTATGGTCTTTTCTCGGCATAAATTAGGAAAAGTATTATTAATTGAAGGCTTTCTTTCTATCATCCAAGTTGAGGCAGGAATTCTGAGTGTTGGTAGTGAAAATATATCTTTACTTTTGTCTTGCATCTACAGTGCACAATTCTAGAGAATACATTATTATGATTGAGAAAAGGCAGTTTTGAATGGGTCTGGAAAGTTTTATGTAACTGAAAAAATCTTTAAAGTTCCCCAGACATTTCAAGAGAGCCTGAAATGAAAAAAGTTTATTTAAAATATATTTGTTTGATATGCAATGTAACTACTAATATCACCTATGGTTGATTTATCATTTTAATTACATCATCATTATGGAACTTAAGATTTCTTAAGAACCATCACGTTGGATATTAACTCCTGATCATTATTCAACAAATTGAATAGAACATCATCATAGTGGGCAGAAGATTGACAAATTGAATAACGATGAGATTTGACAAATTAAATGAAGAGATTTGACAAGGAGATGAAATCTATAAACACGGAAAGGAAGGGCGGGGACACAAGGAATCACAGGTTCAATAAAGTTAAGTAAAACACAGAGTGCGGAAGTAACTCCGCTAGTCAGGCAGCATGAATAGGTGACATTTCAGTTTGGGACCTTACTTCAGACTATTTGTAGTAGGGGAGAGAAGGCTGCAAAAGGCTATGGTGTATATTTTGATTTTTTTTTGTAATTGCAAATGTTTTCAGCAATGATTGGGTTGCTTAATTTATAGAGTAGATTATATTCAACATCGTTTTTAATTTTCTGATCTTTGCATAATCTTCGTCAGCTATGGCGTTGAACTAGTCATGTGAATCAACTCGGCTGATTCCCTAATAATTTATTTGTTTTCAAAATTGTGAGTCAAGTACACTATATAGTTTATTAAAAAATGTTTGGCAATACTTGATCTTTCAAATTAGTTGAGTAATTTCAAGAAATCGGCATCGGGCAATTTGCAAGCATGGGAGTAAATTGTTTCATTACTCAAAAGAATTGAGCATTATAGTTGAAAACTGGCAGCTATTATCGGATCAGAACATTAGCAGTCATAAAATATATTTTAAATTCTAATCGTTATTTGTAATGTTGAAGAATTTCTATGTAGGAACTTGGCATACACAGTTGTATGTTGATTTGTTAAAGCTTTCTAGGTCCTTCTGTCCAATCACACTTAAAATAGCCCTCTGTGCTTCCACTACTAATCTGTAAATATGGGACAAATTTCTTGCCTCCCTGCGATGTGCTGGGAGCCTGGGTGCCAGGAACTTGACAAACTTCAAACCACTGCTGTGTGAGCTATGCTAGGATCCTGGCTGTTAGGAACCCAGCATGCATTCCAGTGTTCTCTGTAAAACAAAAAGCCCATAAAGAGCTGGAGTAACTCAGCAGGTTAGGCAGCATATCTGGAGAAAATGGATGTGATGTTTTGGGTTGGGACCCTTCTTCAGACTGAAAGTAGGAAGGTCTTGTGGATGTACATGAGCTCACATCAAGAACACTAGATTCAGTAGATGAGGTTGGAGGAGGTACATGTGAACCTCTTTCAATTGGAAGGACTGCTGGGGTCGCTGGATGGAGGTGAGGGAGGAGGTATAAAGATACACACAGAAGGTGTTACATCTTCTGCAGTTGCTGAGGAAAGTACCTGGGGTGGTTGGGGGTGAGGAAGGGATGAGTGAACCAAGGAGTTGCGGAAATAGAGTTGGATAAGATAAGACAAGGACAAATCGAGCCTGGCAACAAATGACCTTCAGCAGAGTAATGCCCTGGTATGTGAATTATTGCTTAGGGGAGGTGTAATCTCAAGAGGGATACAATGTGGCGAACTGTGGAACAGGTTAAATAGAACTGGAGTAACTCAGTGGGTCAGGCAGCATATCTGGAGAAAAATTATGTGCTGTTTTGGGTTGGGACCCTTCTTCAGACAGAAAATAGGAGAGTCTGAAGAAAGATCTCGACCTGGACCTGAGATGCTGCCTGTCCGCTGAGTTACTCCAGCTTTTTGTGTGTATCAACAGGTTAAATGACTTGGGTGGAGGAAGGGGGGAGGGGAGGGTTGGTAGAAGTCTCTTGAAAGTAGAGAATTCAACATTCATACTGCTGGATTGTAAGCTACCCAGGCTCCACATGAGATGCTGTCCTTCTAATTTGAAGATCTACTAGGCCTCGGCGGACCAAGCTTAAGCGTTCAGCAAAACGGTCGGCGAGTCTACGTTTGGTCTTGTGGATATATAGGAACCCACATCAGGAACACTAGATTCAGTAGATGAGGTTGGAGGAGGTATATGTGAGCCTCTGTTTCAATTGGAAGGACTGCTGGGGTTGCTGGATGGAGGTGAGGGAGGAGATATAAGGATAGGTGTTACATCTTCTGCAGTTGCTGAAGAAAGTACTTGGGGTGGGGAAGGGATGAGTGAACCAAGGAGTTGCAGAAGGCAGAAAGGGGTGGGGATGGGAAGATGTAACCAGTGGTAAGATCACGTTGGAGGTAATGGAATTGCAGGAGGACGATGTGTTGGATGTGGAGGCTGGTAGGGTGAAAGGTGAAGACCAGGGGAATTCTATCCTTATTTTCTAAGAGGGGGGGGGGGGGAGGGTGGATCGAGAGTAGATCTAGGGGACACCAAGTAGCTCAAGCGTCGGCAACCTTGTTCTGCATAGGGGCCTGGACGCATGTCTGTGAGCGGATGGCAGGCCACATCTATCATGTGTGCACATGGATCCCACCCCAGATGGGAGGCATCAAATTACGTGTTCACAGAAGGTAGACAAAAATGCTGGAGAAACTCAGCGGGTGAGGCAGCCTCATGCAATCCTTGTATGTCTCACCCACTGAGTTTCTCCACCATTTTTGTCTACCTTCGATTCTTCCAGCATCTGCAGTTCTTTCTTAAACGTGTTCACAGAAGGTGCGTGGCCATGCTGGTGGCTTTGCGCAGGATGCGGTACAGCCAGAGCTCGGCGCTCGGGCGGGGTGCTTGGCCTCGACACACAGGCGGGGTGCTCGGCGGGCCAGGCGATTAGGAGGGAAAAAAATCCGCCTGCGGGCCAGATGATTTCGGGTTACGGGCCGCATTGGACCCGGGGGCCGTAGGTTGCTGACCCCTGAAGTAGATGGAGGTGAGACAGAGTTCTCTGTTACTGCTGTGCTTGAAACCTTTGCAAATCTCTGCATTCCACCATGGGATTATGTTGGTCTTTCAACATGTGGAGTAACCACTACCAGACCCCAGTAATGGCCCAAATCCACCAGTCCAGCCATGGTGCAGCCCTGAGCTCCATGTCTCAGAGCTGTGGGGCACTTGCTATGGAAGTACCAGATGAGGACAAGGAATTCTTTCTGACATAGTTGGACTGTCAGTTATGCCTTGTTCAATACAGAATTACCACTTGAGCACAGATTGCATTAATGCTCTTCTTGGGAACTCATCCGGAGTATTACCCAAAGTAATGAGAGATGATTTCACCCACGCTTCTCTCGAGCCAGTGGTGAGATGAGTATGTGGCCAGGATGGTGTGGGTCTTTGATGATGCTGGCTGCCTTTTTGAGGCAGCGACTACGATAGATCCCTTCGATGGTGGGGAGGTCAGAGCCGGTGATAGACTGGGCAGTGTTTACAACTTTTTGCAGTCTTTTCCGCTCCTGGACGTTCAAGTTGCCGAACCAGGCCACGATGCAACTAGTCAGTATACTCTCTACTGTGCACCTGTAGAAGTTCAAGAGAATCCTCTATGACATACCAAATCTCCATAAACTTCCCAGGAAGTAGAGACGCAGATGTGCTTTCTTTACGATTGCATCAGTGTGCTGGGTCCAGGAAAGATCGTCAGAAATATGCACGCCCAGGAATTTGAAGTTTTTGTCTCTTTCCACCATTGTCCCATTGATATAAATAGGATTGTGGGTCCTCAACCTTCCTCTTCCAAAGTCCACAATCAGTTATTTGGTTTTGCTGGTATTGAGAGTCAGGTTGTTGTGCTGGCACCATATGGTCAGTCGGTCAATCTCACTTCTATACTCTGACTCATGACCATCTGTAATTCATCCCAAAACGGTGGTGTCGTCAGTGAACTTGAAAATGGAGTTCGCACTATGTCCGGCTACACAGTCCTGAGTATAGAGTGAGTAGAGCAGGGGGCTGAGCATGCAGCCTTGATGTGGTTCCTGATTATCACAGAGGATGAAGTGATTCTGCCAATTCAACCAGACTGGTCTGTGGATGAGGAAGTCGAGGATCCAATTGCAGAGGGAAGCGCAGAGACCCAGTTCCATGAGTTTCGTAACCAGCTTGGGGGTGATGGTATAAAATAACTCTGCAGATGCCCATATCCCTCCAAACCTGTCCTATCCATGTACCTTTCTAACTGTTTCTTAAACGATGGGATAGTCCCTACCTCAACTACCTCCTCTGACAGCTCGTTCCTTACACCCACCACACATTTTGTGAAAAAATGACCCCTCAGACTTCCATTAAATCTTTTCCCCTTCAACGTAAACCTATGTTCTCTGGTCGTCGATTCACCTCCTCTGGGCAAAAGACTGTGCATCTACCCGATCTATCCCTCATGATTTTATACACCACTAAGATCACCCATCATCATCGTCCTGTGCTCCAAGGAATAGAGTTACAGCCTACTCAACCTCAGACCCTCTAGTTCTGCAACATCCTCGTAAATCTTCTCTGTAGCCTTTCCAGCTTGACAACATCTTTCGTGTAACATAGTGCACAGAATTGAACATAATACTCTAAATATGGCCTCACCACGTCTTATAGAACTGCAATATGACCTCCCAACTTCTATATTCAATACTCTGACTGATGAAGGCCAATGTGCCAAAAGTCTTTTTCACCACCCAATCTACCTGTGACTCCACCTTCAAGGAGCCATGCACCTGCACTCCTTGAAGATCCTTCTGCTCTACACCACTCCCCAGAGCCCCTACCATTCAGTGTTAGTCCTGCCCATGTTAGGCTTCCCAAAATGCAGCACCTCAAAATTTTCTGTATTAAATTCCATCAACCATTCCCCAGCCCACTTGGCTAATCAATCAAGATCCTGCTGCAATTTTTCACAACCATCACTATAGGCAAAACCACCCATTTTGTATCATATGTGAACTTGCTAATCTTGCCATGTATGTTCTTATCCATAAAGATGACAAACAGTAACGGGCCCAGCACCGAACCCTGAGGCGCATCACTAGTCAGTCCGAGAAGCAACCTTCCACTGCTTCCTTCCGTGAAGCCAATTTTCTACTCATTCATCTGTCTCTCCTTGGATCCCATGCAACCTAAAAAAAAAAATGCTGAAAAAAACTCGGCATGTCAGCAGCATCTGTGGAAAGGGAAACGGTTATCATTTTGGGTCAGAAACCCTTAATTGTAACTGTAGGGAATGCAGCAACTTTTGGATTAAGTGCAACGATCCCAGCAATGAATAGGTTAACCTATGTTGAGCATTTGTCAGCACTGGGCCTGTACTCGCTGGAGTTCAGAAGAATGATGGGGGACCTCATTGAAACATACAGAATAGTGAAAGACTTGGATAGAGTGGATGTGGAGAGGATGTTTTCACTAGTGGAAGAGTCTAGAACTAGAGGTCATAGCCTCAGAATTAAAGGACGTTCTTTTAGGAAGAAGATGAGGAGAAATTACTTTAGTCAGAAGGTGGTGAATCTGGAATTCTTTGCCACAGAAAGCTGTGGAGGCCAAGTCAGTGGATATTTTTAAGGTAGAGATAGATTCTTGATTAGTGCAGGTGTCAGTGGTTATGGGGAGAGGGCGGAAGAATGGGATTAAGATGAACAGATAAATCAGCCATGTGTAAGAAAGAACTGCATATGCTGGTAAAATCAAAGGTAGAAACAATGATGGAGTAACTCAGCGGGTGAGGCAGCATCTATGGAGAGAAGGAATGGGCGACGTTTCGGGTCGAGATCCTTGAATGGCGGAGTAGACGATGGGCCGAATGGCCTATTTCTACTCCTATCACTTATGACCCTATGACTAAATGCTCGAACAAGCACAATTCTGTTTGTTTCCCTGATTTTATTAAATAACTAAGCATGCAAATGAGTTTGTATTGGTCTTTATGTCTTGACAAACTTGGATTCATTTCATCAGCATTTTCATCAGCTAGAAAATACTTAATAAAATAAACCTTTCTTCCTAGCTTTAGTTGATTGTTTTATTATCCAAGTTATGTCGATCTGTTCATGGGATCTTCGGAACAGTCCTTGTTTTGGTCTGACTCGAGCCCCCTCCTTTTTTTCCAAAACAGTGACAATAGAGTTGGCACAGCTCTCATCTGACTGTTCCATTTCACCCTTCCCTCATCCATATGCCTTTCACCCAAGGTAAATGTTCATTTGTCCTGCCTGCAATCCCTGGTAACCTGCACATTCAATGGATTATCGCTGTAATTACCTACACCAATTGTAGAGTTGCCAGCACCAGGCACATCTTTCCTGCTTCTCCTCTTTTGAAGAGATATTCTCTAGTTATTGGTTCACTTTTCCATTTTCACTCCATTTCTCATGGCACCTTCCAATCACAGGAGATGCTAACTTGCACTTTATTTTGTCCCTTCCCACCATTCAGGGACCTAAATATCCCATGTAAGTGCAACTGTAATTCACTTGTATTTCTTTCAGTTTAGTTTACTGTCAAGTCAAGTGAGTTTATTTTCATGTGTCCCAGATAGGACAATGAAATTCTTACTGTATCAGGCATCCACATATTAGTTTTTTACTGTGTGCTTTAAAAAAATGTTTGAGTATCATAATGTGTCATCTTCACTTTGGAGGAATTGCATGCTGATTGGCTAATTTATGGAGCATCATCATTTCAGTCAAAAGGACAACCTGTGCTTCATGTCACTTTAATGTTCTATCCATTTCTATTCGGACCTCTTTTGTTACAGAAGACATACAGTGCCCTCCATAATGTTTAGGACAAAGAGCCATCATTTATTTATTTGCCTCTGTACTCCACAATTTGAGATTTGTAATAAAAAAATATCACATGTTAAAGTACACATTGTCAGATTTTTTTAAAGGCCATTTTTATACATTTTGGTTTCACCATGTAGAAATCACAGCAGTGTTTATCCATAGTCCCCCCCCCCCCCATTTCAGGGCACCATAATGTTTGGGACACAGCGATGTCATGTAAATGAAAGTAATCATGTTTAGTATTTTGTTGCATATCCTTTGCATGCAATGACTGCTTGAAGTCTGCGATTCATGGACATCACCAGTTGCTGGGTGTCTTCTCTGGTGATGCTCTGCCAGGCCTGTATTGCAGCCATCTTTAGCTTATGCTTGTTTTGGGGGCCAGTATCTTCAGTTTTCTCTTCAGCATATAAAAGGCATGCTCAATTGGGTTCAGATCAGGTGATTTACTTGGCCACTCAAGAATTGACCATTTTTTAGCTTTGAAAAACTCCTTTGTTGCTTTAGCAGTATGTTTGGGATCATTGTCTTGCTTTAGAATGAACCACTGGCCAATGAGGTTTGAGGCATTTGTTGAACTTGAGCAGATAGGACGTATCTATACACTTCAGAATTCATTATGCTACTACCATCAGCAGTTGTATCATCAATGAAGATATGTGAGCCAGTTCCTTCAGCAGCCATACATGCCCAGGCCATAACACCCCCACCACCGTGTTTCACATATGAGGTGGTATGCTTTGGATCTTGAGCAGTTCCATCTCTCCTCCATACTTTGTTCTTGCCATCACTCTGATACAAGTTAATCTTCATCTCATCTGTCTACAAGGCCTTTTTTCCAGTACTGTGGTTGCTCTTTTAAGTAATTCTTGGCAAGCTGTAACCCGGCCATCCTATTTTTGCAGCTAACCAGTGGTTTGCGCCTTGCAGTGTAGCTTCTGTATTTCTGTTCATGAAGTCTTCTGCGGACAGTGGTCATTGACAAATCCACACCTGACTCCTGAAGAATGTTTCTGATCTGTCTGACAGGTGTTTGTATTTTTCTTTATTATAGAGATAATTCTTCTGTCATCAGCTGCGGAGGTCTTCCTTGGCCTGCCAGTCCCTTTGCCATTAATAATCTCACCAGTGCTCTCTTTCTTAATGATATTCCAAACAATTGATTTTGGTAAGCCTAATGTTTGGCTGATGCCTCTAACAGTTTTATTCTTGTTTCTCAGTCTCATAATGGCTTCTTTGACTTTCATTGGCTCAACTTTGGTCCTCATGTTGATAAACAGCAATAAAAGTTTCCAAAGGTGATGGAAAGACTGGAGGAAAGACTAGGTGCTGAGAGCTTTCTTATGCCTGCATTAAAGAGGCTATTAAACACACCTGAGCAATTACAGACGCATGTGAAGCCATGTGTCCCGAACATTATGGTGCCCTGAAATGGGGGGGGGGGGGGGGGGGGGAAATATTTATAAACACAGTTGTAATTTCTACATGGTGAAACCAAAATGTATAAAATGGCCTTTAATAAAATCTGACAATGTGCATTTTAACCATGTGATTTCTTTTCCTGTTACAATCTCAAATTGTCGAGTACAGAGGCAAATAACTAAATGATGAGTCTTTGTCCCAAACATTATGGAGGGCACTGCGAAGTCAGTGGGTCAAGCAGCATCTTGAGGAAATAGATAGGCAATGTTTTGGGTCGGGAACCCTTCTTCAGACTGATTGTATTGGAGGGGAAAGCTGGAAAAGAGGTGGGACAGGTCAAAGCCTGGCAAGGGAATAGAGATAGTGGGGGCTGGTTAGGGGGAGGGGTGTATATTAGCAGATGAATGGACTGACATGCTAGAGATTTAAAAAAAGAGCCAAACCAGCATCTGATAAGGAGATAAGTGAAATGTAAAACCAGAGGGAGAGATGTAGGTGGAAAAGGACAGAGGGAAGGTGGGGGGTGAGTAGGAGGAAAGAGGGGCAGGACCGGTGGGAGAAACATCAGTTATCCATTTACATATCCGTGACCCACTGAATTACTGCAGCATTTTGTTTTGCTCAAATTTCCAACATCTGTCTTGTGTCTCTGATGTTCTGCTTTTGATATCTCGTATTTTTCTAAAAGTCCAAGATGAGCTGGAGGCACAACATCTCATCTTCTAACATAAACATGTGCCAGAGTAGGCCACTTGGACCCTCAAGTCTTATCTGCCATTCAAATAAATCCTGATCTGATTTTAACCACATCAAGCGTCTATCTACCTCTGCCTTGAGAAGCTTTGTTTAGATTTCAAAAGGTGGTAGAGAGAATCAAAGAAAAGAGTCACATTTGTCACATGAGCTTCCCGTTGGTTTTAATCAATGACCCCTACTTTTGGATATTTCTAAAACAGGAAATATTTGCCAAGCATTCCGAGGAGTCTTGACAATGGATCTTTTGTATATTAATCAAGATTCCTCTGTCTTCTAAGCTTGAGGGATAACAAGCCTAGACTGTCATTTTTTTCCTCACAAAACAACTTGTGCATTCCAAGTAGCAATCGAGCAAACCCGAGTCAAATATATTTATGTCTATCCCTTAAATAAGTAATCTATACAATTTCTAGTACTCTAGGTGTGTTCTTACCAGTGCTCTATTTTACTTGAACAAAATCCCTTTAATTTTGTATTTAGTTTTCCTTGTCATAAACAATAACATTATGTTAGCATTCTTAATTACTTGCTATACCTGCATATTAGCCTTTTACAAATCCATGCACTAGGACACCCAGTTCCTCCCACATCTCTGAACTCAATCTCTCTCCATTTATATCTTGTGCTTATTCCTGACATACCCACATTTTCCCCACATTATACTCTACTTGCCAGACCTTAGTCCTCTCAGATAACTATCAATATATTGTTGTAAGCTCATAGCCTATTCACAACCTACTTTCCTGTCTATCTTTGTGCGATCACCATATCGTGATGCTTTCATTCAACTCATTGGTGAAAGGTTAAACCCCTGGCAGTGACCTCTACCTACATCTTGTCAACCAAAAGACAATATGCCTCTGTCTTTTTATCCAGTTTTTTGTCCACACCAGTATTTTGCTTCCAATGCCAAGAACTTTTATTTTCCACAACAATATTTGATCTGGTACTTATTCAAACAACCCCAATAATCGATCAAATGTGATTTCACTTTCACAAAAATACATTGACCTAGATAGTGTGAATTTTTCCAAATGCCTAACTTGTAAATATAAAACCAGATTTTTCTAATATTTCCCTTTATTGGTAGTTTAACTAGTCTGTAGTTTCTGACTTTCTTCATTTTTGAATTTAGTGCTGTTTTTCAGTCCAGTAGAACCATGTCAGAATCTAGGCGTGTCTAGGCGATTTTAAACTTTTGGATCAACCAGCCGCTTTTTAAAGACCCCATGTTGAAATCTACAAGGATCTGCAGACTCTAACCCCTTCCCTAATAATTGTTTTTCAGGAACTTTTGTTCCAATTCCTGATTCGCTCTACAATACCAATTTCTGGGAAGTCACTAGTATCCTCTACAGTGAAGACTAGTACAAAATAACTTTTTTTAAATTCATCAGTCTTCTGTTTGTTTTCCATTATTAATTCTCTAGACTTTCTTCTTTTTGGACCAACTCTTACTTAACTCTTACTTAACTATCTATGAAAACTCTTGCTAAGTTTTTGTACTTATTTACTAGGCTTCCCTGTTCTCTATTTAAAAAAAATATTCTGGCAATATTTAGACCTCTGCATCGGCTAGACTAGCAGACTGTTTCTCCAAACACTTG